>NC_132997.1:30000200-30304486 GCF_048564905.1 Vicugna pacos | reverse complement strand
GTTGAATAAATGGCACCCCCCCCGCCTCAAAACGAGTTCCTCCACCCCACTCTGTCTGTCAGAGGCTACAACAGTTATTTATCTGAATTTGCACCTAGAAAGAAGTTTAATCAGGCACAGGAGTGGAATGCAAATCAAGAGATTTCTTCTCCCTCTATTTCATTTTCCTCTCATTCTCTTTGTCCCCAACTTGCGAATAGTCACCCCAGGCTCCCTGCTATCCCCCGGATAAGTGTCAGGCCTCAAATGCTTCTTTCCCCGAGCACATCAGACTAGATGAGTGAAGAGACTCATCTGGAGACTAGCTGGCCTCAGGTGTCATCTCACCACCAGAAACAAGGCTGGGACATGAGTCTTTATTACCCCATCCCCACCGCACCCACAGCGGAACACTCCCCGCGCGGCCTGGGCCCCGGCAGGCGGCGCCGTGGTGGGGAGGTGGCTCTCGCTGCCTGCAGGCCAGGCTGGAAAACCATCCCAGGAAACCCGTGAAATCACAGCTTTCCATAAACATGCATGGAATCCTGTTTCCTAAGTCACAATTACGGTTTCGCCCACTTTAGTTAAGTTCAACATACAGCACTTTAAAGTTCCACTGTAAATTCTAGATCACTGGAGATTTGTACATCAGCCAACACAAAACTCGGTCAGCCACCTAGCGGGGAGCCACCCCCACTCCCTTAAAAGTTTGTTTTGGATGACAGTACCCAGAACACCAGGCCTGTTTCCCAGCTGGAAAGGCAGCACTGTGTACAGACGCTGATGGAAGGAGAATGAGTCTGCGGGCCTCCGTTAAGTTCGGTGAGCGTGTGAACGTGTGTGTGTGTGTGTTACTGTTGACATACGTGTTCAGTGCCCAGGGGCCACCCTGGGCACTGCACACGTGGGTGCAGAGTGTGGGGGGCTGAACTCCGAGTCCAGAGGACCCAGGTTCTAGCTTGAGTGGAGCCACCTCCTGGTGCTGTGGCCTGGGGGAGCCTCTTGCCAATCTGAGCTTCCGTTCTCTCATTTGATGCAAAAACCATACGCCTGTCGCATAGGATTGCAGTGAGAATTTGTGCATCGTGTGTGAGTGGAGACGGCTTACGTGGAAACTCCACAACTGTCAAACATAAGGTCCTGAAGAAGTAAACAAGTCCTGCATCCAAGACTGAACAAAATCAACATTTTTATTCTCAGCCAGGTGGCTCATTTGTATCTTTGTTTCACTCTTCCTACATCAGATCTGTTTTTTGTTTCTTTGGTTGGTTGGTTGTTTTGTATCAGCCTCTGGGATCAAAGAGAAAGCTTACCCAGTTTCCCCTGCCAGGTTCAACAAACATTTTCTCTGGCGCGCTCACTGCTTCCGATTGCGGGGGCAGCCACGTCCAGCAGGCTGACGGAGACCTGGCAGCCCAGACGAAGGCACTTTAAACGTTCATTGGCAGGACATGCCGTGAATGTCACTGTGAAGGCCGTATGTGGGTCTGGTCACAGATGGATGCTGGAGCACGGGGCTTAAAGTTCCAGCTGTGCACATGGTCTCATCACGTCCCACTCACTCCTCAAAATAATACCGTGGGATTAGTTACTGCCACCATCGCTGGTGTACAGCTGACGGGGGTCCAGCTCACCCAGCATTGTTGGCGTGCCCAGAATAAGACCAGAAGTGCTGGAACAGAGGGTCAAAACCATTTTTCAGACACAAAAATTCTGTGACATGTCATATGTTATTATATATTCTATTATCACAATGTCTATATTACTAACGAAGGAATCTATTAATACATATTAATAGATTAATTAGAATATTTATACAAAAATTTCCCCCCAACGAATCTAGCAATGTCCAAGGCAGCTAGAGACCCCACAAGCCAAATCTGGCCCACTGTTTGTTTTTATAAATAAAGTTTTATTGGAACACTCATTCCTGCATGTATCAACCACGGAGTTGAGGACTTGTGACAGAGATCATATGGCCCGCAAAGCCGAAAAGAGCTACCCTCTGCTCTAGATTATATAACCTGCCTGGATGATACATCCCTGCCCCAGATTCTATAACCACAGTCTTCCAGGGAAGATCAATAAAAGCACTCAAGCACCCCTTGGCTCGTGAGCCCTTGCTGTAGCTACAGCGAGCACCTCTGCTGTGTGTCTGTCATGTCCTGGGCTCCTCTGTCAAGACACTGCTCGCTGGATTGTTACTGTGTGTCTGTGTGTTCCCTTCCCTCCAGGCTGTGAGCTCTTGGGGCGCAGGCCCTGGGGGTTATTCCATGTGTGTCCCCACTCAGGCTTCCTGGGTCAGGTTGAAGGAGACCATGGCCCCTACCCTCTCAGAGCCTAGACTCTGCTCAGGAAGGCAGATGAGGAACAGACCCTCGGAGTCTCAGCGTCAGTGGGACAACAGCCACGGTGCAGAAAAGCCCAGAGCCCTGCCAGCTCACGGAGGCGCCGGGCCCAGCCTTGGAGGGCCGGAGACGCCTTCCTGAAGGGAGGACCTGCCTGAGCTGATTCTCGCAGGATTACCCAAGGAGGATGGGGAAGTCGCAGTGAACTGCACATGGAAAGGCCTGCAGTAGAGGGGCAGCAGACGTGGTTCATTTTGGCTGAAGTGTGGCCCTCGGCAGTGTGTAGGCATCGCTTTGTGTGGTCGATGCTGCGGAGTGGATGGCGACATTGGCCTGGCTGGACGTGGTGGCAACTGGACTCTAGCTAGTGTGGAATGCGCTGCAACTCTGCATATTTGGGAGTTGGTTATCCCAGGCCTTAACTTGTCATCAACATTTCCGTAGATAGAGCAGTACTTCCCTGTTCTGGGAGCCGAATTGCACAGTCAGGAGGCCATGTTTCATTCCAAACACTAGCATGTAATTAAAAGGAAACACCAATGTTGCCCCTTGTACCTTGTGGCCTTCAGTGCCCCAAATCTTTGACCTGGACTCAGTGTGGGTGATCAAGAAGCTGGTAATGATAAAAAGGATACGTTTAAGAAGAATTTAAAATTTCTTAAAACAAATTTCAGTGCTGTCCATCAACGGATAAACAGAACATGATGTAGCCATGCAATGGGATATTACTCAGCCATGAAAAGGCATGATGCACTGTTTCGTGGCTACAACATGGGTGAACCTGGAAAACGTTCTGCTGAGTGAAAACAGACACAAGGTCGCAGATTGTGTGGTTACAGTTCTGTGAAATAACCAGAATAGAACAGTCCTTAGGGACATTTGCAGACTGGTGGTACCAGGGGCTGGGAGGAAGGAGGAAGGGCAGACGACCGCTTAAAATAGGTCTGGGGTTTCCTTCTGAGGTGAGGAGAATGCACCGGCGCTACACAGAGGTGCCGATCGTGACTGTGATGGATGCCCCCGATTTGTCCACTTTCAAATGTTGATTTTAGGTCAGCTTTGCCTCAGATTAAAAAAAAAAAAAGCCTAGGAAAGATAAGAAATGGAGATACAATCTTGACCACTCAATTCATTACATGATGGTTACATTTTAGAGAAAAAATTAAAACAGAACCAGCTGATGAACCGACAGCGCTCGCGGTTCTGAGTCGGGTGTGGGGACATCCGTAGCCGGGCAGGTGAACCCCGCCGGTGACACCGCTGACGCCTGTCCCTTTGCTGTCCCTCTGACAGAAGCGGAGAAAACCCGATGCCAGCTTGAGCGAGAACACATCCTCGGGGCGGCGGGGGCGGCGGACCCCCAGAGGCCCCGGCCGCCGGGGCTGTTCGTGCCCGAGTGCGACGAGCACGGGCACTACGCGCCCACCCAGTGCCACGGCAGCACCGGCTACTGCTGGTGCGTGGACCGCGACGGCCGCGAGCTGGAGGGCACCAGGACCAGGCCCGGGATGAGGCCGCCCTGTAAGTCGGAGGACCAGAGCCCCGGCGCCCGCCGGCGCGCGTCGGCGCTGGGGAGCCTCGCGGGGGGCGCCTCGGCGCGCCCCGCCGGCCCTGCGTCGCGCACCGCTCCGCTGGCGCGAGCCCGCAGCCGCCTCCCTCGCTGCCCTCGGCGGCCCTCTTCTCCGCCTCCCCGTCCCTCGGCCGCCTCCTCTCCTCCTCTTTCCCTGCCCGCCGCCTCCCTCCTCCTATCCTCTTCTCTGTGCAAACCTGTTCTGCGCAAATGGCAGGCAGGTCCTGCTGCCATGGGGCTGCGACTGGCAGCGGAGAGGGTGCCTGTGCTCGGGCCCCCAGGGCAAACCCTGCGGGCGGCGCACGGACTTAGGCGGCTCTGCGCTGGCACGGCGCCGCGCTGGGAGGGGCCAGCTGGAGCCCCGCCCCTGGGCGGGGCCTTCTTGCTCGGGGCGGGGCTGTTTTCCTGGTACGCTTGTCTCCTTCACAGTTCACCTGGACCTTTAGGTACCGAGTCCACTTTTTTCAAATTTTATTTATTTATTTATTATTTTAAAGGAACTGAGACAGTCCCTTTTATTTTATTTTATTTTATTTTATTTTATTTGGCGGGGGTAGGTAATCAGGCTTATTTTTATTTATTTTGATGGAGGTACTGGGGATTGAACCCAGGACCTCGCGCGTGCTAAGCACGCGCTCTACCACTGAGCTGTACCTCCCCCGAGTCCATTTAGAATGCCAGGAGCCCAGGCGTGTCCATGACCCATCCACATGGCAGGCGTGGCGGGGCCGGGTCTGAGGCCGTGGTTTCTCGACACCCACGGCGTGTCCTTACCAGCAGCACAGGCCGCCTGTCCCCTCCTGGGCCCTCTCTTGTCGGGTGAGCCAGGAGCCACTGTGCCAGGTATTAAAGTTCTGCAGGTAGGAGACAGGGCCGAGCCCACGGGAGGACTAGCCTCGGTCATCATTTCGTTCTGCCAAACCCAGAAGGGCGAGTTCCTGCCTCCGGGGTCTAAGACTCTCCCACCCCCGTGGGATCGGGTGTATGGGGGCAGGTTCCCTCCGACGGTCTCTTGGGCGTGAGACCGCCCGGCAGCTGCCCCCTGGGGTGCGAGCCCCCTGTGGGCGGGAGTTTCAGGCTTGGTGCCATTGCATTGTTTTCGGTCCTGCTTCAGCCCACGTCCAGAGCTGGGGACCAGCCGCTCAGTTATTTCTATTAAGGAGGAGGCTATGCCTTTTTTTTTTTTTTTTTCACTTGACCTTTAAACTCATGCCCTGCAGTAGCTTCATTACATATGCCCTTTGATTGACAAGTCTTTCTTCCCTTCGTGCTTTAAGATGTAAACTGCGCATGCGTGGCTGAGCCGTTCAGGGTTCTGCATCTGTGCACGCGGGCACACACGTGTGTCTGCAGTTTCCTGCTGCACACGGGCCCTGCTCATTAACATCTCCTGTCACCCAGGTCTGAGCACCGTGGCTCCCCCGATTCACCATGGACCCCCGGTTCCTACCGCCGTGATCCCCCTGCCCCCCGGGACCCACCTCCTCTTTGCGCAGACGGGGAAGATAGAACGCGTCCCCCTGGAGGGAAGCACCATGGTGAAGACCGAGGCCAAGGCGCTGCTTCACGCCCCGGTGAGTGCGGGCTGACTGCCGGTGGGGATGACTTCGGCCTTGGTGGCGTGGAGCAACGAGCAGGGGGGAGTCAGACCCGGGACTGGGTCTGGACCCCTGGACCCAGGTGCTTCGTCGTTCTGCGTGACCCTGGTGTCCATCCCTAGATGAAGCCACCGTATTCCTGAGCCCACCCAACCCCCCAGGCTTGAGAGTGGGAGCAGAAACGGGAGGCCTTCCTTCCAGAGACCACTTGGTATCTGACCCCTGGGGGGGGGCGTCATGTGAGCTTGCTATGGTGTCTGCGTGCATCCGCAGAGTTTGGTCTTGCCATTCCTGCTAAATTGGCAAAGTGACTCATCTTTCCTCAGCCGCCGGTCACAGGATCCTCTTATCTGCCCAGAGGCAGTAACGAGCTTTAGCTTAGAGCTTGTCAAAGCTTCAGAGAGGTGTTTTGTGAGTTGGGGAATTCTGGTCCCATAGATAGAGGTCGGACACTTCTGAAAAGCCATTCTGTTTTATCTGTGATCCCGAACTTCTGCCAGAAAACCAACCCTAAGACCCAGATGCTTCTGGCTGTGGACTCAGTCAGGGCTGCCAGGCCATCGGGGTCCCCTGGGGAGTGAAGAAGTAACAGTGAGCAGGCGTCAGCTCTTGGAGATGAAAGTCCAGGAGAAATTCTTGTCAGTCCTCAGTTCTGGCTGCAGAGCCTGCTTGAAAAATTCCAGGTAGACATGTTGCTTGGGCTTCTTTGCCACCTCCGGTCTTTCTTCTCCTTTTCCTTTCCCTGCTCCCGTCCTTCCTGCCTGCCTTATTTTCTCTTCCTGCGTCCATCACCACATCACAGACCCCGCCCACTGCCACACCCCCTCTCCTTTCTGACCAGGGAAGAAACGTGATCCAAAAAAGCCTGCAAAATAAAAATGCTTCTCAGAAGCCTCTTGCAAAGTGGTCTTGATTGGATTCACGTTCTTGTCCAGCACAAAATCCTCTGATGGATGCACCCTTCATGCAGAATAAAAACCAGTTCTTTCCATGGCCTCTGAGTACCTCTCCCACCCCACTCCCTACCACTGCATCCTCACTCACCAGCTGCAGCCCTCAGGCTTTCTGGTTGGGCCCTCAACATGCACACACATTCCCACCTCAGGGCCTTTGCACTTGCTGTCTCCCTGTCTGGGGCTCTCTCACTCCAGACACTTGCACTGCTCACTTCCCTCACATTTCTGCTAGCACATCACCTCTGGGAGAAGACTGTCCCTATTTCAACTACAACCTCCGTTTATCCTGCTTTGTTTTTCATCGAGCACCCAGCACCACTCAATACATTATATATCAGTGTATATGTTCAGTTTCCCGTGCATCTCTTCCCACCAAGAATACAGGCAGGCACGACCAGAAACTGTTGCCTGTTGTGTTTCGTGGAGGTACGTGTTTCCCAGTGGTGTTCCCAGATCCCCAGATAGTGCTTGGCACTCAAAAGACATTTGCTGAAGGGACGAGTAAGTGAGTTTTGTGTTTTGTTGCCTCCCAGAAGCATAAATCCTTCGAAGGGTAATCACTGTTCTTCCTTTGTGTCCACTAGCACACACTCCCAGGTCGTGGGAGTGGCTTAAATTCCCTGTGAAAGTCATGTTCCCCCAAGACCGAGGGAAGAGGCTGAAATCTCAAGGGAAACTATGAAAAGCAGGTGATTGAGGTGGGATCGATGGAGGGGAGGGAGCCAAAACAACACGATAAATACTCACTGTGTTCTGTCTATTTAGTTTTACATTCAGCTGTTTGTAAGTGCAGAGTTCAAGGCCGTTAAGTACTTTCACATTGTTGTGCAACCATCATCACCGTCAGTCTCCAGAACTTTTTTCATCATCCCAAACTGAACCTCTGTATCCATGAAATAACAACTCCTTCCTCCACCCCCACCCCACCCCCAGCCCTTAGCAACCCCCATTCTACTTCCTGTCTATGAGTTTGCCTGTTCTGGGTCCCTCCTCTAAGTGGAATCATACAGTATTTGCCCTTTTGTAACTGGCTTACCTCTCTTTGCATAATATCTAAGTTTCATCCATGTTGTAGCATGTGTAAGAATTTCCTGACTTTTTAAGGCTGAATAACATTCCATTGAAAATATATCACATTTTGTTTATCCATTCATCCATCAGCGGACACATGGGTTGCTTCCACCTTTTGGCTATTGTGAATAAAGCTGAATAATGTGAATAATGTTGCTATGAACATGGTTTTACAAACCTCTATATTCGAGTCCTTGCTTTCACTTCTTTTGGGTATAAACCAGACATGAAATTGCTGAATTACACGGTAACTCTATTTTTAATTTTTTGAGGAACCGCCGTACTGTTTTCCTTAGCAGCTGCACCGTTTTGTATTCCCACCACCAGAGCACAAAGGCCACAACTTCCCTTTTACCTCGTCAGCACTTATTATTTTCTGTTTTTTAATAGCAGCCGCCCTCACACGTGAAGTGGTATCTCACTGTGGTTTTGATTTGCACTTCTCTGATGATCAGCAGTGTTGAGCATCTTCTCATGCACCTATGGACCATTTGTGTATCTTCTTTGGAAAAATGTCTTCTCCAAGCTGTTGCCCATGTAGTAATTGGATTGTTTGGTTGTTACTGAGTTGTTGGAGTTTTTTGTATATTCTAGATAATTAACCCCTTATCAGGTATGTGATTTGGAAATATTTTCTCTCCGTCCATGAGCTGGTGCTTGTTTCATTTTATGAACAAATGTTTTTTAGTTTTGATAAAGTCCCATTTATGTATTTTTGCTTTTGATGTCATATCCAGGAAATCATTGCCAAATCCAGTGTCCTGAAGCCTTCCCCTTGGCTTCCTTTTAAGAGTTTTATAGTTTTAGTTCTTCCATTTAGATCTTTGATTCATTTTGAGTTATTTTTTAGGTATGGTGGAAGGTTTGGGTCTCTGTGTCCTTTTTGCCCTGACCTTTTGGGGGGAAGTGTCTGCCGAGAACCCTGATTCTCCCAGTGAGAGATCGTCCTGGCCCCCCACTTGTGTGGCCCCCAGAGCCTCACTTTGCATTTCCAGAAACATTTGAGAGTAAGCTTGTAAGTTTCTACCAAAAAGGAAAAAAAAAAGGCCTGCTGGGATTCTGACGTGGAGGGCACTGGACCTTTACCTCCATTTAGGGAGAATTGATACCTTAGAGATATTAAATCCTATGATTGACCCATTAAACTAACTTGTGTCTTCATTTGTTTGGGTCTTCTTTAATTTCACTCTGCAGTGTTTTGTAGTCTTTAGTACAGAATCTTGCACATTTAAAGATTCTTACTATTAATTTCTTTGTTTTTGTTGCTGTTATAGACATTATTATTTAAAAATTTTACTTTATGCTAGTGTGTAGAAATACAATTTTATATTCACCGTGCATCTTGCAGCCTTGCTAGATTTAATTGTTAGTTAAAATAATATTATAGATTCTACAGAATCTTCTACATTAATGATCATTGTCTTAGAACAGAGTGGTTTTACCTCTTCCTTTCCAATATTTATGTCTTTTAAGTTTTTTTTTTAAATGATCTTCAGGTAAGCAAAGATATCTTAGACAACATACAAAAGGCATTAGCCATAAGAGAAAAAAAATAATAAATTGGACTTAATAAAAATTTAAAACTGCTACACTTCAAAAACATCAAGAAAATTAAAAAGTGCTCTGTACCAAGAGGAACACACACACACAAATATATGTGTATAACAAAAGATGTTTATCTGAAATATGTAAAGAACTCCTATGACTCAATAAGAAACATTTAAAAATTGGACAAAAGACTTGAAGACACTTCATCTTCAAAGGTATCCAGATGCTTGTAAGCATGTGAAAGGTTCCTACCGTCCTTAGTCACTCACGTGCTAGGAGGGGGCCACTCTCACCACTGGTCTGCGCTTCCAGGACAAAGTCATCATCGGGCTGGCCTTTGACTGTGTGGACAAGATGGTTTACTGGACCGACATCAGCGAGCCTTCCATTGGGAGAGCCAGTCTGCAGGGCGGAGAGCCGACCACCATCATCCGGCAAGGTGGGCAAGCCAGGATCCTTCTTGCTTTTTGGTTTTGCTTCCAGCAGCTCAGGTGGCTCTTGGGAGGGCGTGGAGGGGGCGGTGAAGAGTTGCTTACAGGATATGGTGATGGGAGAGGGGCTGGCTTCTCAACTTCCAACACCACCCTTTCCAGCCTTCTCTGACGAGTCCTTCTGGGACTCATTAAATCATGAACACCTTAGCGGGGACTTGCTGCCCAAGGAGAACGTTAAAACAGAGCCAGTGTCCGTACCTTTATCTGAAAGCTTACGTAGTCAGTTTTAGTGAATAGTGAAGGCCAGACTCGGCCATCCAGTCTGGATGCGCCTTTCTCCCTCTGGCTTCGGAGCCCAGAATTGAGTCTCTGAGTGTGTGCTGCACAGGGTGCTTCACTGGGGTTTTCCCAAAGGCAACAGGCAGAGGAATCAAAAAGATGGGAGGGTCAGAAATGTTGTGGCGAATACAGTCCTGGAGAGCTGAGTCTGCTCCCAAGGCAGCTGAGTCGAAGGGCTGTCACTTCACCCTGTAAGATCGTGGTGGGGCGGGTCTCTTTTCTGCCTCACCACCGCTGGCACTTGGTCAGATTACCGGATGATGACAGCACATCATGCTGAACTTTGACGGACATTTCTCAGCTTTTTGGTTGCATCACTGATGATAAAAGTGCATGGCATTGTGGCCCAGGCCACCCCCGACACTTAACCTCAATCCATTAACTTACAGATGCCGATTTAAGCCAAGGACTCTTCACACAGGACTTTCTCAGGCACAGATCCCGGATAAAGGTTTTCCAGGGAGTGGGACCGGCACATAGGTATAAAGGAAGGTGCTTACATTCAACAAGTCAAGGCTACTTAATGTGGATATGTTTTCTCAAGGTTAATGTCCATGACAACAAAAATCCAAGGACCTGTAAACATCCTCGTGCACTGAAAGGGCCACATATTTCATGTTGCTAAATCGGTGACTCATCGGCTGACTTGGAAATGTTTCCAATCCGAAGACACTGTCATGCCAGTGGTATTTGCTACATAAAATCATCTTGTTCCCTCGGGAAAACCCTGAAAATCAATGATACATCTTTAAAATATATGAGCTTCTTCGGTATTTCTTCTTACTCAGGGCCAAGTATAGCTTTTCCAATTTCCATTTAACATTTCCCAGCAAGTGATACTCTGGAAGGGTCCCTGTGTCCCGGGACCTGTTTTTCCTTCTTTGGCTCCTTTAGAAGAGATGATACAGCAGGATTGTCAAGCTGAGGTTGAGTTCAGCATGTTTGACTTCGGTCATAAACCTTGCACTCTTTTCTGGAAGCCAGTGTGCTATTTAAATAATGTCTGCTAGTCTTCATGGCTCTTGCTTTAATGGGCAGAAGTTTGAAAGTGCCTTTTTGTATCTTGTCACCGTTAAGAATGCTGTTGCTCTGATCTATGATTTGACTTCAAACCCCAGTGGAAGAGGGGAGTAGGTCATCGTCTGCTATTTCCTGTTGCTTTTGGAATTGATAACTATCCAAGAGAGCTGTGAGCACAGTTAAGAAACATTCCAGGCAAAAGCTCGCTGTGAAAACACAGAATTAAATCGGAATGTGATCTTTGCAGACGAAAGATCACTGGGAAATTTTTTTTTTAATTTAAAAAGAGAGAAAGTAGCTTCCGCTTGAACCTTCATCCTGGTGCATGTGGTTGTACACCCCTAGTGAGTGAAGGAGCCAGTGGGATCTTTTCTTTCCTTTCTAATTTCAGGCCAATTTCAAGTAGTCGGAATTCTGGGCTTCCCTGTCTTTCCTTGAGCTCAAGTCCTAATCAGATATCTCTAACAAGTACCATCTTCTGTTTCCTTTCGACATGAACAGTGCAGAATATTACTTCCCTGCTGTCTTCCCGTCTTGCCCTGACTCACAGCAAAGGGCGAGACTTTCCAGGCCTTTCCTTTGGCTCTGTAGCCCAGAAAGAAGCATTCTCCTGGTGGGGGGAGGAGGTCTGGTTGCTCTTGAGTTTGGCGTCAGGACCGGGGCTGTTTATAAAGGGACATGACTTGGCGTTCCTTCCCGGGCTTCCCCGGGCATCTGGAAAGATGCTCTTCCCCCCGCCGTCCTGTGCGTGTCTGGGCACTGACGCCCCTCACACAGGATGTGCTCCTTCCAAATATACCCCAGAAGGACTTGTGGTTGCGTCTGAGAGTCAGAAGGGGCCTTTAGGGGTCAGCAGTCCCTTTGCCTCTAGGGATGTGGGACATATTCGAATACTTTATAAAACTTTGCTTTGGGTCTGAATAATGAAGACCTTGTTCAACTGCTGTTTCTCATTCTTAAGAAACTTCCACTGGATCGTAGGGGGACTTTGACATTTCCGGCATTGACAGTCATGGTCGTGTTAGGAGTCCAGTGAAGGCCCATATCGAGGGGGCTGGGGGTCGGGATTGCTTCTGTATTCAGGGGAGAACACAGCGCTGGGCTGGTTTCTTCCTCCCGGGTCCCAGGGTCAGGGCAGCTCCACCCCTGGCTTTTGCCCTTCCTGTTTGCCCTGCCAGCCCTGCCAGGTGGCCTTGAATTCTGTAGTCAGCAGAGGGGACAGAATCCCAGGTGACACCAGTAAAACCCTGATGGGGTTTTAACTTTTATTTTGTTTGCATCTATAGTCAGGACACCATTGCGATCTCGGACTTCTGATTAGGTTAGGGGGCGCTGAAGGTTCACATTGCAGTCCGTTTACCTCGTGGCAACCCCTGGCTTGCAAATCAGTTACTTACAACCTGGCAAAGACTTCTGAGGAGTTATCTGCAATCACTGACACCCTATCTTTATACTCTTAATACTTGTATAAAAGTGATAACAGCTCTGATTTCTTGCACATATAATTTCTCTGAAATGACCTTTTTTCCCCGTTAGCAAGTAAGTAAGCCTGTTTGTTCCCTCTCCCCATCTTCAGATCTTCCAGTGCCTCCCCTTGGCCTGTGGGAGAAGCTGTAAGCTCATGAACATGGGCACCTACCTTCATCTCTGGCCGCCTTCCACCCTCGTGGTCTGCAGCCATACAAAATTATGAACAGCTCACTTCAAGCCATGTCCAGTCTTCCTTTATACCTATGTGCTGGTCCCACTACCTGGAAAACCTTGATCCAGGATCTTTGCCTGACAAAGTCCTGTTGTTACTTCAGGAGCCAGCTTTGCGAGGTGTCACAGCCCCGGGAATCTTTCCCTGGTCTCCCCAGGCTCCATGCCCCCACAGAACCCGGAACTCAGTCTGAATTGTGATTGGCTGTGGGCTCCTCGAAGGCGGGGCCATGGCTTCCGCATCACTGTGGGCCCAAGGCAGTGTGCAGGGTGGCTGTCCATCAAGGGACCTAGCGGCATTTTTTTAGCTTGCAGCTAAGTGTTACTTATAAACAACAAGCACTTCCCATCCCCATTTGTTTTCTCAACATGCAAGGACTGGACTCCAGGTGGAGGAGCACTGAGTAATCAGAAATCAGTAATCTTACCTGCTAAAAAAAAAACAAAAAAACACCCCAATAGTGCTCTGTGTTGGCCTCTAGATCTCGGAAGCCCGGAAGGCATCGCTCTTGACCATCTTGGCCGCAACATCTTCTGGACGGATTCTCACCTGGATCGGATCGAAGTGGCAAAGCTGGATGGCTCCCAGCGCCGGGTCCTATTTGAGACCGATTTGGTGAATCCCAGAGGCATCGTAGCGGATTCCGTGAGAGGGTATCTCTGTAGATCTGTGTGTGCACCTGTTCCACTTGTATCCGCCCCTTTTGGAGCTTCTCAAATGTCAAGCTGTAACTCCCACATAGCTCTTCAGCCATGAGTGAGTTTAGGATGAGTGGGTCTACAGCCGGTGGCTTGTAGATACACGGAGAAACGCCAGAATGTTTACACCACGTTCCACACTCAAGTCTTTTACCGAGAGAAATTTGATATTTCCATTTGGGTAGAATGTGGATCAACACCTGGGTTGTATCAGCCCCAGACGAGATCAGGGGAGCTTAAATGTATCCCAGGGGCTCCCTCCTGGGGGCCAACCCCACGTGGACACCTTGGAGGCCCCTCCTGTGGGTTTCATCAGCACACAGTGCTCTCTCTCTCCCCCTTCCCCTCACTACAAGCTCTGCATCTCACACACCAGGCCCGTGGCTCCTTCCCTCGGAGACCGCAGCCCTTGTTCTGTGGCGCCTCCTGGCGGCAGGTCCCGTGATCACCGCCTCTGCCAGCATCTGCTCCTGCGCCCAGCTCCTGGGTCAGCTCCGCCTTCCTGTGCGGTGACAGCAGCAGGTGGGATTCCCACGGGTTTGTCACTTACGCTTAAGGGAAGTGAAATCATTAGTAACAGAGTAGGCAGTTTCAAGCGAAGAACCCAATCCAAGTGTCTTTGCGAAGGAAAATGTGTCTTACCACCTCCACGTCTGTTAGCCATTCTGTGCTTCAGCGTCTGCTCGTGTCTTCATCGGGGGTTCCGTGAACGTTTTCCCCTGCGTCTTCATGATCTCTCTTCCTCCTTCTCCCCACTCCTCCCCTCCAGGAACCTTTATTGGACAGATTGGAACAGAGACAGCCCCAAAATTGAAGCTTCCTACATGGACGGCTCACACCGGAGGATCCTTGTGCAGGACGACCTGGGCTTGCCCAACGGGCTCACCTTTGATGCCTACTCATCTCAGCTCTGCTGGGTGGACGCAGGTGATGCCTGGCTCCCGGGTGGGAACAGTGCTTTGTTTTCGACCAAGTATTGTTACCCAGAGTGAGCCAGCCCCGTTGGTACGTAGGAGTATCTGTTATAGGGAAGAGAGCTTAAGATAACTGTTTTTTTCCTCTACACAAAAACAGCTGCGTATCTTTGCTCTGAAATGTTGTTTCCCTGGGCTTGGCACAGTCCAGGGAGAGCTCTCCATCTTCTAGGCCAGCAAACGACAGCCCCTGGGCCAAATCCAACCTGTGGCCTGTTTTGGTATAACCCTGGGAGCTATAAATGGTTTTTACATGTTTGAATGTGACATTTTAAAAGGTTATATCAATGCTTATATGAGGTCCTCAATTTTGCCTCTTGGCCCAGAAAACCTAAAATAGTTACTATCTGGCCCTTTAAAGACAAAGTCGCTGACTCCCAGAGCCGGTCCTCATCCTGACACTGAGCAATTCTCTGACTTACAGTCTTGTAGCTCCTGCTTGTCCCCAAGTGTTTAGACAGGTAAAGTCATGCAGCTCTGATTGTGGGCCCTTGCCTGGGCAGATCTGGGGTGTCCCTCGGGCAAGGGATGTGGGCAGGGTGCTCGGTCGGGGAGGAGTGTCAATCATCCATCAAATCTCTGCTGAGTTCCTGCTTTGTCCCAGATGCTGTCAGGTGCCACGGGGGATGCAGAGAGTAAGACATGCACAGTTAGATGAAAACCTGAGCCTTAGGTCGGTCCTAACACGGGCGCTGGTGCCAGGCTGTGCACAGCTGCTAACCCTGTGGCGCGGTTTAGCAGTTTTTGTGCACGCTGACATCCACCTGACCTGGAGGAGCAGGCGAGGCTTTAGTCATTAGAATCCCTAACCTGAAGCTGTGGTTTTTCATAAATATGTTTCCCCTTAGAGTTCCGTGTGTTCCTCTGGCTCACCTTAAGATATACATTGTACCCGTCACGTTTCTTTTTTTTTTAATTGAAGTATAGTCAGTTTACAATGTTGCATTAATATCTGGTGTGCAGCACAATGTCTCAGTCATCCAGAGACACACGTTTTTTCCATGTTCTTTTTCATTATGGGTAGCTGTAAGATACTGACTACAGTTCCCTGTGCTGTACAATAGAAACTTGTCTATCTATTTTATATATGGTAGTTACTATCTGCAAATCTTGAACTCCCAATTTATCCCTCCCCACCCCTTCTCCCCACTGGTGACCATAAGTTTGTTCTTTATGTCTCTGAGTCTGTCTCTTTTTTGTAAATAACCCGGAACTGGAGATTGTCATCCTAAGTGAGAGAGAGAAAGAAAAATACCATATGATACCACTTACATGTGGAATCTAAAAAAATAACACAAAGGAACTTATTTACAAACAATTTAGCAATTCTGAGGGCTGTGAATGCAAGGAGGGGAGGCCTGGAGCGGCTTCAGGGAGGAGGGGTTACAGTGGGAGCTGGGAGATGGCATCCTTCCCACTCAGTTCCCAGCCTCTGCGGGAGTGGGGAAACGGGGTACCATCCCTCTGCCCCGGCTCCCGTCCCCCATCAGAACCAGGTGTAGTGCTGGATGGAGGTGGGGTTGACCAATGGGAGGGGCCAGGGAGGACGAACAGACACCTTTCTCATTTAGAAGAGCAAGTTCTCGGGATCTGAGCGCGTACCGCTGACTTTGACCCTTGCCTGACTCGCGTTTGAACACAAAGGGACCGTTTCTTGTGTGAACAATGGACGGCTTGTTTCCACCCCACACAGGCACCCATCGGGCCGAATGCCTGAAGCCCAGTCAGCCCAGCAGACGCACGGTTCTTGAAGGTCTCCAGTATCCTTTCGCTGTCACGAGCTATGGGAAGAATCTGTATTACACAGACTGGAAGACGTACGTCAGCTGCCGCAGTGCGGGGGCCGGGGCTGCCCTGCCGCCCTCCCTGGGGGCCACGCCCCTCCCAAGTGGCCCCTGGCCCTGCCCTTCCAGCCCCCAGAGCTGGGCGAGGCGGGCGATCGAGGGGTGGGCAGGGCTTCTCGGGAAGCAGGGGGCGCTATTTATTGTCCGGACGCCCCTGGGTGGGCAGCTTCGAGTCCTCGGACTTGGACTTCCTGAGCGTGTCTCTTCTTCCCCCAGGAGCTGGCCTGGGCCACTCGGCCGGTGGGCTCCGTGCCCACGACCCCCCACTCCGTGCCCCACCTTCATTACAGTCCTTTAACTGCGGTGTTCCCGAAGTGCCCTCTTGACCAGTCCTTCCTGCAGAGGCCCGGGTTTAAACAGCGCTAGCTACTGTGGTGGGGGCATCCGTGTAGAAAGCCCATTGCCCAGCTTGGGACTTGGAGCTGGAGGGCTGGCCTTGCTCTAAGAAGCCAGAGAAGCGCAGGCTTGACGCCGCCTGGGAAGAGGGGGGTGGGTGGGAAGCAAGGCCAGTGTGTCTGCTTGGCTGCCAGTGCATGCCCCAGACCACGGATGAGACGGCCCTGTAGAGAGGAGGTCGAGCCATCGGCTGTGTTCTCACCGCCTGTTCTCTGGGGCCCCGTAGGAGTTCTGTGGTTGCCGTGGACCTTGCTGTTTCCAAAGAGACGGACACCTTCCACCCTCACAAGCAGACCCGGCTGTACGGCATCGCCGCCGCTCTGTCGCAGTGTCCTGAAGGTAACTCCCTGGTGCTCTGACTGGTCAGGGGCTGGGGGCACCCGGCGCAGAGCCCACACTCCGGCTGGTCCCTGTGTGGCTGTGGGTAGCCCGGGTCATGTGGCAGGTGAGACACAGTCCCTTCCACCAAGGACCTTCACTGACGCGTTGGTGAGCCCGGTGAACCGAGGGGAAACGTTAGGGGCAGGAGTGGATGGTGGGCCAGGGTGAGGAAGAGCACTGACTCTTCGAGTGGGCCTAGAAGTGTGCGGTCTTCCGGCTCCGACCAGGGACGTCAGTGTTAGGATCTCTGCTGCTTTAAAAGTCCGTCCATTTGGCCTGACAGCACCAACAGAAATTAACGATAATAACCGTTGCCGGCGTGGACATGATGCTGGGTACCGCTCCTGTACTGAGTCGCTCCGCGTACTGACTGCTCTGTGTTCACCGGTTCACTTTGTCCTCATAGCAACCCTGTGAGGCGGGTACGACTCTTATGCCCACTTTATAAATAAGGAAGCTGAAGCCGCTTGCCTGAAGTGGCACAGCTCACGGTGGCAGAAGCTGGGGTGAGCTGGGCGGCCCGGCTGCAGAGTCGAACTGTGCCGCCTCTGCGAGACTCCTCTCCTCGCCGGCTCCCCTTCCCACTCCCCCCACCCCCGTCCCCTAGTCAAGTGGCCAAGCCAGACAGAGTACTTCGTGCTGAAAAGCCCAGCTCCGTGTTCTAATCAGAGCTGGAAGCCTCTCCCTGGGGTCTGTTTGGTAACTGCGATGCTGCCTGAGCTGTCGCGCTGACTTCTGCCTTTTCCAGGTCACAACTACTGCTCTGTGAACAACGGCGGCTGCACGCACCTCTGCTTGGCCACCCCCGGAGGCAGGACCTGCCGTTGCCCTGACAACACCCTGGGCGTTGACTGTATTGAGCTGAAGTGAAGTGAAGACCAGGGGGCCGAGTTCCCTCTCCAAGTATTTCACAGCCACACCCTACTTGAAAGGGTCCAAACTGCCTGACGTGGTGGCTCTGTGGCCACCAAGCCCAGGCCCAACCCAGCCTGTGCCCCAACTGGAATGGGACAGCCCCTGCCGCTACACAAAGACAGAGACCTCCCTGATCCCAACCCTCAGACAAGCCCACACAGCCCGAGGGAGGGTTAGATGCCGTCCCGGCGCTCCAGACCCTTCCCCAGCCTCCACTCCCCGGGCCTGCGCTGCCCCTTCCCGGGGGCCTTGCGAGCTCAGCCTCGCCGAGACGCCCATCGTCTGGTCAGCTGCTGGACACAGCAGCCAGGGTCGTCTAGGCAAGGCTGTGAGGGAGGCAGGGAGTTAGCCCCCCTTACTTCTCTTGGTGCTCTGGTTTTCCTCTTTATCCTTCTGACCTTTCACCCTGGAATCCTGTACCACCCGCACCCTGCCCAAGGCCCACCTTTTAGCGAGCCAACCTTGCCTTTGGATCAAAGCCCAGCCTGTCCCAGGGACGCATCAGCGTTTGGTAGGTCATACTGAGCAGCCCCTCCCGGGTGCGTCACTGGCGTCTCCGCAGTGGCCTTTGGTAGTGAAGGGCTTAAATCACAGGAGCATCTAGTGGGAAGGAACTGCAAGGTGTCAAGTCAGATGTTTGAGGATGGGGATTCTACTGATGTGCCTTAAATGATACCAAAGATCACCAAATTGTCCCCCTGTGTCCAAAGTGCTTAGATGCCAGCCCCTGGTCTCCTGGGCATCGCAGCCCCACCATGGCACCTGTGCCCAGCCCCCTCATGGAGACCCACCCGAGACACGGGCCGGGGCCAGTGGCAGTGACGTCCCCCTGTCGTCCCTCACCTCTGGCCTCCACTCCTGAGAGCCAGTCTGCAGCCAGCCATGACCCTGCTCCTCCTTTGTCTCCCCTTCTGTCCATGGCCCTTGCTGTCCGTATTCTCAGCTGAAGACATAATCCAGGAGGGTCAAGTTGGATATTTATATATGACCCCGACCCTTTACTGCTCATTGGTGTAATTAAAAGGACCATTGCCACATTTCATGTTCATGTTTCTCCAGTTGGTTTAGAAAACATCTCCTGATCACATGAGTAGCTAGTGTTATTATTTTTTTTAATGAGCTGCTTCCCAGAGTCCTAGAACAGTGGAAATTTTGGATTGGTTGCTGAGCATCAGGAGGTTGAGTCAGTGAAGTCTGGGGTGAGGGAGCAGAGAAGACCCCGTGACAGTATCGCAAAGAGATCAACCAGAAGCAGGAATGGAAACCCGAGAGTAAAGGCAGAGGAGGGGATTTAACAGAAGTGGGAAGAAAACCTTTTAAATAACCCCAAAGGGAAAACGGCATATTCTTTGCCAAAGAACACTTACACACAAGACCGCGGAAGAAATGGCCTGGTTTTCTCCTTCAGGGGGCGATCCCTCTGCTTATCTGCAAAGCTCAGCCCCCCCACCCCCTTACCTGCAGCACACGAGCCTGAATTGAGAGAGAGTGTTTCCCGGAATAATTGGAGTTTGACTTGAGAGGCAGGTATATCCCCAAGCATCACAAGGTTTGGAGAACATATGGATCTTTTGTTTCATATCGTTCCACCCCATTAATTAGCTTCACTTTGTTTTTATATTTATCACGCCCCCTATATCAAATGTTCTGTCGTAATTTTTTGTATAGTTTTTATAACTTTTATTCATTTTACTAGATTCATTCTAAACCGTTTTAAATGGTAAATTCTTAAACTGTGGAAACCGTTGAAGGTGCTTATTAACTCTTCCCCCAGATTTGTACAAGTATTGGATGATTCCTTGAGTTTACAGCTGTATAAATACTAGTGCAGAAAATAAATTTTTTTGTTAAAAAAGTTTTCTCTACCTTGTTTGAACGAAGCTATTTAAAGTCGAGTGGTGGAGTCACAACGGAAAGACAGCCAGTTAATAATCCGCAAACCCTTTTCAGCCCCCAGAGTTACAGGGGATGGTCTGTTTTCCAAGCACTTCCCCAAACTGACGGGCTGGTGATTGACTTAAAAATTAATTCTATCATAGACCTCAAAGCACCCTTTGAAACATTGTTTTCATTTTTGAGAAACGTTTCAGCTGCAGGCAGTAGGGTTTCCTGATTCAGTTCTGAAGAGGAGCTGTGGTTTCCTCCCTTCCCTACCTCTAGAGGAAACCAAGATGCCTTCCTGACGTTGGCTGTGAAGTAAGACCGCTGATCTGCTCTAAGCTACAATCGGTGGTCAGTGCTGCCCATGCTCGCCCCTGGGAGGGTGAGCACGGGCCTTTGACTTGGACAGAGCATTGCAGGAATGGGGTGCTCAGAGCAGCAATTGTAGAGAGGGGAACGGGCACATAGTGAAGTGACCTGCTGGTGAAGCGACCATCAGTGAATCAGCCACCAATGTGAGTTTTCTGACGGGGACAACCTATGTTAGGGCTAAAACTTACAGTGTGTTTTATTCTGGTCATAAAATCTGGTTACCTACAGGTGACGTCAGGGAAGGGGGTGGAGTAAAAGCTCCAGGAATCCATCCCTCTAGCAAAAGAACCGTTGAACTGGCAGGAGCCGTCGGAATAAACTCCTCTCTGCCGAGGAGGCAGCTTGATGAAGTGGCTGGTCAATTTTGGTCAATTTCTGTCAGTTTCAGCTTCCCTTTAATATCACCCTCCATCACCCAGCCCCAGGACAGTCAGCCATAGGACAGCAACCCACGTTCCTAGTGTGGCCGCTAGAGCCAGGGGCCTGCTTTAAGCAATAGGAGCTGACATTTCTCATCAAAAATCAGGGTTGTGGGTTCTGATTGCTGATTGCTGCTTTCAGCTGTTGGGAGGGTGGGCAGCACAGAGTGACGACTTCTTCACGACACTGGGTTTAGCAATGATTTCTTGTATATGACACCAAAGGCACAAGCAGCCAAAGAAAAAGAAAAATTGGTCTTCATCAGAATTAAAAACTTGTGCATCAAAGGAGCCCATCAAGACAGTGAAAGACAACCAGTCCACGGAATCTTACATCTGATAAGGGTTAATATCCAGAATATATAAAGAGCTACAATTCAACAATAACAAAAGCAACCCAACTCAAAAACTCAAAGTTTTTTAACAAATATTTTTTCAAAGAGGACATACAAAGAGCCAATAAGCATACGAAAAGATAGTCAACATCATTCATCAGGGAAAAGCCAGTCAAAACCACAGCTAGATACCACTTCACACCCACTAGGATGGCTGTAAAAAAAAGCACCTAACTAGTGTCGAGGAGGGCGCGGAGAGCTGGGAACCTTGCGCACCGCCGGCGAGGTTCCCCACCTCAGACGTACCCTTAAACCTCCCTCAGATACCCGAATGTAAGTACATCTGGCTTTTGCTTGAGAGTGCCAACTGGGAGAAAAATAAAACATAAAAAGCACAACATAGAAGTTGAGAATTGTGTTTTATTCAGCAAACTTACTGAGGACTTAAGCCCGGGAGACAGCCTCTCGGCTCTGGGGGACTTTTTGAAGATAAACGACAAACAAGTAGTCGGAACATCGTAAGATTACTGCTGAAGAAAACCAGACATCTCACGTGAAGGAGTGCTCTTCCGTGCATGGGAGGATGCGGGAGTCTGCACTCGCTGGAATCGTTCCTTTGCGATGCCTTCTAAGCATCTAATGGGCCAGCATCCTGCTTTTGCTGGTCCTGAATCCCCTCAGGGTGCACCATGGGGTGGGGGGTGTCGCGGCAACACGCTTTGTTTACTGCCGTGGCAGGTGACATTCCTCACCCGCGAGAGCCTGTCAGCGTTCCCCGCTGCGTCACCGGGGCCTCGGGTGTCCTTGGCGCTGATGCGCCTGTGCCGGCTGCAGCCCCGCGCCCAGGCTGCCAGCTTCCTCCTGCAAGGCTCCCAGGGAGCGGGCGGAGCCCCGGGCAGGCCCCGCCCCCCGGGGCCCTCAGCCCGGGGCCTACAGCCAGGGAGGCACGCCCTCCTGGAGCCAGAAGGGAGCTGAGAAGAGTGAGTAATCCACCAGCCTCACTCCTCCGGCCTGCAGCGCCGTCTACCCCCTGCTCTGCAGGTCTGTGGTCTACCCCGCCCGACAGGCTCCCTGTCCTTTCCCCCGATGGGCACCTCCCTCAGCATCCTTTTCCTTCCCTCAAGTCTGGGTTATTCAGTCCAGGGTAGTCCCTGAAAGACTTTCCAGGATAAAAACATACCTCATTACCATTACATCTTATGGGGAATAGGAAAACAGAGAGAAAGGCGGAGGGTTTCACATCTCCTTCCAGCAGCTGCTGGTAGATGGGAAATCGCTGGGGTAGCTGGGTTCCCGGGATACGAGTGGGGAGTGATGGAACCGGTTTGTTTTTGAAATGCCAACGTGGACAGTGCACTGGAAGGTAAACCTCTTCCTAACGAAGCAAACCTATGATGAAAAATGTTTCCTATAAGAACGCCGGCGGAAACCTGGTTGTGCAAAATTCTTTTAGCCGGTCCTGGAGCGAGCGCATGGGAAGGCCGAAGGTCTGGAAGTTCTGGGAGGAGGAGGAGGCAGGGCCCCGGCCCCCGGCCCCCCGCCCACCCTGCCGCCGCACCCCGGGCAGGACGGCTGCTGCCCGGCCGTGGCTCTGAGGGCCGGCACGGGCTGCTGCCCGCTCCTCCCGAGCCTGGGTGTGGGGCGCTGCCCGAAGCGGACTCCCTTACTTTGGAGAAGGACCCTTACGAGGGGCCCTTGTGAAAACAACACACTGTTAAGAGACAGAAGGGCCAAAAAGCCTTGAAAAACAGGCCGAGGTTGGCTCCCCGGTAAGGCGCAGGTGGGGACAGGTGAGCTTTCCCGCCCCTGTGACGCGGCCTCCTCGGAGGCAGTTCCAGGAGAGACCACTAGAGGGCAGGGGACGCCGCTCAATGCCCGCCTGGCTCGGAGGGGTGGGGTGGGGTGGGGTGGTGAGCGGTTGAAAATCCCAGGCCTGAATGCCCAGATAACTTCCCCAAAAGAAGCCCGGTTCACACTTTCCCATCGTGCTACTCAAGAACTTTCTTAAGATCAGTTACCTAACCTGCCACCAAAGGAAGTCAAAAGGTTAGTCTCCCAAATATGTTCCAGCCTCTTCGTTTTAATGCAAATTTCCTCCCAAACAGCCCAGCACGGTTCTCACAGGGTCACCTCTTACTTCCCAAGTGTTTGCAGACAGACATCTATGCACTCGGTCCCGGAAATGTGAGAGAGGGACACATAGACGTGTTCACGTGAGCATCCTTCTCTCCAGAGACCGGTTCCCAGAGTCTCTGAGTGGAGGACCGCACAGAATCCCAGGCTCATTCCAGACACTGCAGGCCCCTTGCAAGCAAGACGGGGCCCTCACCAACAAGTGTGTCTAACTGCTTAGTCCATATTAATACCAGGTGGTGCTGAGTGCTGAGTGCCAACATTAAGGCCTGTAATTTACAGAGATCAGAGAAGCGACGGGGCTCCGGAAGGATCCCAGGGTGAGACGCTTTCATTTGCTGAAGATAAATGGGAAATGGGGTTCCTTCCTCAGAATCACCTGGTGAAGTAGAATTTCTCCTGCACATTGTGCAACTCAGGAAACTGAGGCCCAAAGTGAAGTCACTCGGCAGAGGTCATGCCCTTCGTATCAGGGCACAGTCTGGTTTGTGCTAAAGGTACATCCTTCCCACCTCCCCTCTCACAAAATATTTTCAATGGAAATGAAGTTTTACTTTATCTCACTTTATTATTTCTTTGTATTTAATGCATTTGCATTTAGAGAACTAGGAAAGAAAAGTGATGTACAAGAACAAGAAAACATGAGAAATCTCATTATTCAGCAACTGTCTCAATACATCTGTATCTTATCCCAGAAATGTACATATACACACACACAGAGAATCGTGTTATATGTATTTTGTAAAAAAAAGAAACAAAAAACAAAACAACAGCAACAAAAGTGGGATCCTGATAAATATACTTTTAGGTATTTTTGTTTACCTCTTAAATAAACGTGCACATGAGCATCACTTTAAAAAATTTTTTTACTGAAGTATGGTTGATTTATAATGTGTTAGTTTCAGATGTACAGCGAAGTGATTCAGTTATACATACATATATTCTTTTTCTGATTATTTTCCATTACAAGACTTTGAATATGGTTCCCTGTGCTAAACAGTAGGACTTTGTTGTTTACCTATTTTATATACAGTGGTTTGTGTCCGCTAATCCTGAACTCCTAATCTGTCCCTCCCCCTTCCTCTCTGGCAACCATAAGTTTGTTTTCTACATCTGAGTCTCTTTCTGTTTTGTAAATAAGTTCATTTGTGTCATTTTTTATTAGATTCCACGTATAAGTGATACCGTATGGTACTTGTTTTTCTCTGTCTGACTTAACTTCAGAACTCAGAACCCCTGTCTGTCAGGCAGGGTCAGCCCAGGTCTAAATCAGAGGCCCTAAGATAATATTGATGGGGGATGAGATACATCTGTAGATCAATTTGGGGAGAATTGCTTCATTCTTCAGAACACTGAGGCTTCTAATCCATCAACATGGGATGTCTCTCCATTTATTTAAGAAGAGCTGCAATTCTTGAGTAACTATTACTCTGATCTGTGAGTTACATCAAGTATAATCCGCATTTTTTTTTTTTGATGTGTCATCTGAGCCCAGAGAGGTAGAGAAATCTCAAATTTGGCACAGCAAGCATGCTGGAACCCGAGCTTGATCTGTCTGCTACTCTTTCCACTTTCCTCTGTGGTCTCTTCTTGCTACTAAGTGGCCAACAGCCCTCAGCCAGTTCTTGCTTAGGGCCTTTCGTTTGCATAAGCAGTTGCCTTAAAAAAGAGATGGGGGGAGGGACAGCTCAGTGGCAGAGCGCATTCCTAGCATGCACAAGGTCCTGGGTTCAACCCCCAGTACCTCCATCCAAGAAAAACAAAAAGTCAACCAAATTATCTCACCCTGCAAATAAATAGATAAAACTAACTTTTTTTAAAAGAAACGAGGATTGGGTGATCTTTAGTAACATGGAAAGACGTTCAAAATGCAGAGGTAAGCGAGTAAGGAAGCCACAGCACACGCTGTGTCCTGCCGCCTTTGTCGGTACAACCAGGAATATGCGTGTTTTGCACTTAGGGACAGCCAGGAGGTGACACAAGGAATTGGTCACACGGGTTCGGGGGGGGGGGGGCTTGACGTGTTGGTGGGTCAGTGAGAAGGGGTCTAACTTCTCAGCACAGACCATCCTCCACCGTCGTCAGAGTGCTTTACTGGAAGCATGCGTTACCTTTGAGGCGGGAAGAACCTCGGCTGAGCGAGCGGTGGGGAAGGACCACCCCCCACGCCGGTTGCAGAACCCTGCCGATGCGAAGTGCCTCGCTTCCCCTTCACAGCCGTCCTGGCTGCGGGGTACTGCCGCCCTCCCAGGGGCGCCGGGCGGGGGCGGGGCTGCCGCGCCCGAGGGAGCCCCCGTGCTCCCGCCCGCCCCGCCCCCGCCCCCGGGTCCTCCGCGGAGCGTGGTCGTCGCTGCGGCCCTGAAGAGGGCGCCGCCGGTTGTCCGCCGGGGTGAAGGCCCCTTACCCGTCTCCGGAGCTGTGCCACCCAGGGCGACGCAGGGCCTCACAGCAGTTCCTGTTTGGGGACCCCGTGAAAGTGACAAAGAGGAAGCTGTGGCGGCGACAGTGAAAGTGCGGTGTGGAGAGACCTCCCTTTGCCCTCTGGGGAGGGACCGCTCCCGGGACGCCTACAGCAGGCTCTGCCCGGCAGGGGGTGCTCCCTGCCCGGGGTCCTGGACACCTTCACCCTGATCCTCTTTCTCCCCCTGTCATCGCCACCGTCCCCTCCCCCACGGCACCCACCCTTCCCTCCCCCAGCCACTCCTCACCCTGCGCTGAAACGACCCATGTCTTTCTCCTCCTTCCAGACTGGCCTGTGCATTTATTGAAAGTGGGGACTCCATCTGACTCACCTTTGCCTTCTCAACGTCCAGAATCATACAGGGGACGTAACACGCACACCTTACATATTGGCTGGATGAACAGAGGGATGCATGAAGCTGGTGCAATGGAAGGGGAAACGCCCCCACCCAAAAGACACTCCTCCCAAACTCCCTCCCATTGCCTAGACGCGGCCGACCCGGTCAGCCTGCTGCCCAGAGAGCGTGGGCACACACGGAGCACAGCCTGGGAGACACGGGGTGTCTGTCCTCGTCGGCCCTCCTGAGTGTCTGAAAAGTGGAGACAGGTCACAGACTGGGAGAAAACATTTGCAAAACACACATCTGATAATGGACCGGTATCTAAAATACACAACGAGCACTTACAACTCAACAGTAAGAAAACAAATGACCCAGTTTTAAAAATGGGCAAAAGAGCTAAACAGATACTTTACCAAAGAAGATCTATAGATGGCAAATATCACACGAAAAGACGCTCAGCACCGTATACAGCTGGGGAAGTGTAAACTAGAACAGTGATGAGATGCTGCTACGTCCCTATTCGAATGGCCAGACTCCAGGACACTGACACCACCAAATGCTGGAAGAGATGTGGGGCAACGGGAACTCGTGCTAATTGCTATGGGAATGCAAAACAGAGCAGACACTTTGAAGACAATTTGGTCATTTCTTACAGAACTAAATATACTGGTGGGGAGGGAAGGATGGGCAGTGGGAGTGGAGACTCCTTTAGCGGAGTTTTCCCCTGACTTTTATGACCATTCGGCTATGATCTTTGTCCTTTAATATTTTGATTTCCTAAGCGCTTCCTGCCATGGATAAACCCCAGTGCTATGACTGAGGAATGATTCCTCTGTTTTGAAAAGCTAGAAGTTGTTGGTCACCCCTGTAATTTTTATAGAATTTACTTTCACATCTAGGAGTTTCGGCCAAGATGAAGCTGACCTCCTCCTGCCAGGCCGGTGTAGCAACAGCTCATTGTTCACAGTCCTGTGAAAACGTAAAAGACCCCGTCTTAGGGAGCGAGGAGTTTCAGCATGGGTGTTGTTAATGATTACACTCCCTTTGCCGTACGACTTTATGCATTTACTGTCCAAAGGTCCCCCCCCCCGGTGTTTACATGTTACTGACTAAACTTCACTGCTATTTTTAAACACTTTTGCTGAGATATAATTGACACATTACATTGGTTTCAGGTGTGCAGCATAACGGTTGTGAAAGGATCACCACAATAGGTAGTGAATGTGTGTCACACACACAGTTACAATTCTTTTTCCCCTTGTGATGAGAACTTAAAAAAAATTTTTTTTTTGGTGAGGAAGTTAATTAGGTTTATTTATTCTGACGGAGGGACTGGGGACTGAACCCAGGACCTCATGCACGCTCAGCGTGCGCTCTACCACTGAGCTACACCCACCCGCCTCTTGGCAACTTTCAAATACACAACACAGTATTATTGACTATGGTCACCACGCCGTATGTTACATCCCGGGGGCTGACTGACTTTAAAACTGGAAGTTTGTACCTTCTGACCCCCTTCACCCCTTCACAGTGAACGTTTGTTACAATAAAATGCATTGTTTGCTTTGTAAGAATGTAAGAAGGCGCCCGCCCGCCTGGCTGTGCTGAGCGAGAGGACCTGACACCTGTGATTTTACCCTCGATGTGTTTACACGGTGCCTCGCCGGGGCCTCAGCTGACTCCGGTCCTCAGCCAGGAGCTCGGCATGAGCAAAGGCTGCCCATGGGGCTGATCACGCCGGGCATGCGGCTCCCGCTGGAGCGGAGTAAACCGTCCATGGGGCCATCGCTCTTCTCCAGGGCTGACTTCCAAGGAGGCGGTTTGTCCGGGAACCGCTCATCGTTTACAACTGGGGCCTTATGGAAGGCTGAAAGGAACACGGATCTGGAGCCTGGAGACCCAGGTTCAAGCCCTGGCTTTCCCTCTTCGCTGGCTGCATCTCTCCACTTTTCTCAGCTTCGGCGTCTCCTGCGCGGCCTGCGGCGTGGCCTCTGTGACTGTCTACTCGGCAACCGCTCACACGAGCTTCTCCCTGCAAAGTTTTGCCTGGTTTTGTCTGCAACGCTTGCCTGTCTGGGAACTGCTCTCAGGACCTGTTTCTTGGTCCTAGAGGGCAGCAGGAGCCCACTGACTCAAAACTGCACACAGTCCAGGAATACAGTGGCTGCACTGACACAGGAAGTTAGCCAGCCCCACTCGGCCGATCGCTGGGCCTCGGGTCCTGGAATTGCCTGGAATTACCCGGTGCCCTGTTGAAACGGAGGAGCCAAGCCAGGTGAAGAGGAGTCTAGGGGAGAAGGACTCAGTCTTCACCCGGTCCTCGGCCGCCAGGCCCCAGCCTGGTCACGTGGCGGTGAACTCTTGTGCAAGGTGCCCTGTGACCCTGGGTGTGACATTAAGCAGAACGTTTCCGGAGCGGAAAGCTGCGAAGGAAGGACTTCTCCACACACAGTAAGTGAAACCAAACCCAGCCTCACTTCGGGTGAAGGTGACCCCTGCCCCCTTGGTGCACCGCCAGGGCCAGATCCAAATTAGCCAAATTAGACGCCAGGCCAGACCCACAGCAGAGTGGATGTGCAGGGGCCAGTTCTGGCCGCGTCCGTGACCTGTCTGGACTCAACACAAGTGATGAGTTTTGCAAGCAGACCTCGCCCACGGTCAGGTCTCAGACCCGCCTGCCAGTTTATGATTCTTTTCCTTTCCCTTCTGCTGGGTTTCTTTCTCACTGGCTTCATCTGTGAGGAGATCCCTGTTCACCCTGCTCTGTCCCTCTGTGAGCGCATGTGCATGTGTGCATGTACGTGTGTGTGCAAAGCCGCCCCAGATGCGTTCATTCAATCAGCGAATATTGATCAGGCGCTTCCGATGTGGGAGAACGAGGGATGGAGCAGGGTAAAGAGAAACAGGATCCCTGCCCACTGTGGGGCCCTGCCTGGCCGGCCATGTGCTGCTAAGGAGACCGGGGCAACGATGCTCGGGTACCAGGCGGGGCAGCCTCGCTCCAGCTGGGAGGGGCTCGGGGAGACCCGGCTTCCCTGCTTACACGCATCTCATGGAGGGTCCCCCTTCTCAGCACCCACGTGCCCGGCCTTCACCTACAGAGACGCTTGGGAAGCCTTGCTTCTCCCGTGGGCTTCTCAGTGTGTGCGGGCGGAGGCCTTGGCCCACAGCGCCCGCAGGAGGTGTGTCTTCTCAGAGTTGTGAGGGGAGAGGGCATGGCTTTCAGGCCATCACAGGTCTTTTTCTTTCTTTCTTTCTGTTTTTCTCTTCCTTATTCTTTATTGAGATAGAGCTACTTACAGCATTGTGTTAGTTTCTGGTGTGCAGCGTAGTGATTCAGTTGTACACATATATACTCTTTTTCAGATTCTTTTGCATCCTAGGTTACTACGAGCTATGGAATATAGTTGCCTGCATCACAAGGCTTGAGCTTAGGCCTGGCCTCCTTCCTCCAGCAGCCAAGCTGGCTCCAGGGTGGCCAGCAGACGGCCGTCTACTCCTGTGTCTCACGCAGTTTCCCTCTGTGTTTGTCTGTGCCCCCACCTCCTCGTCTCATCCCGACCCCAGTCAGACTGGATCAGGGCCACCCCAGGGACCTCATTTTACCTTAGTCACCTCTTCAAAGGCCCATCCAAGGACAGTCACCTTCAGAGGTCCTGGGGACTAGGACTTCCACATATGAACATTGGGGGACAATTCAGCCCATGACAATGTGTGTGTGTGTGTGTGTGTGTGTTCACACGTGTGTGTGCACATGATGGAAAGCGCACAGCTCGGGGGACACCCTGGTCAGCTGCCTGTCCCATAAGTGCTGGTGCGTGGAAATCCGACTTTCCTTCCTGCCTCGTCTGGGTTTGGGAGTTTCTGGGGAGGCCAGCGAGCTCTTCCCGTCGCCAGGAAGCACGGTTCTGTAGGTCCCGGGAATGGAGATGAGTTCCTCCCACGTGGGTGTGGTGTTCCTCCTCCACTCAAGCAGCCCCTCCCTGAGCACCACCCTGAGCAGCGCGGGGCCCACTGCCCGGACACTGCCTTCAGCAGAAGCATCACAGGCTGGGGGCAGCGGCCCCCGTCCCAGGGTGAGGGGTCTGCCTGCCACCAGCCCTCGGGCCTGACCTCGTGGCCTGGCACTCTCCTGCCGCAGTGTCATCCTCTGTCTCCCTCAGGCCACACTCTCCATTTTTTGTTTTTTGGTTTTTGGTTTTTGGTTTTTTCTGAAGCTAAAAAAGACATTTTTGAAACTCTCTGTCGTAGGTTAACCTCGTCATTTCACAGCGGGAGCTGTTCCCGGTTTGCAGGGGGTGGGGCAGTCGTTCATTTCAGGCCTCCCCGAAGGCGTGCTGTCCACTGGGGATGGGTGATTACCTACGAGGCGTCCTTCGTGGGTTCCAGTAGGAAAGAGAGGGGTGCTCACCAGCTTCCTTCTGGAAAAGCCTTGGCCGTGGAGACACTGCCTTCGAGATACATGTCAGTCTGCCTATCATTACTTATTAAGCACCCATGGTATGCAGGACACTGGGAAGCAAAGTGAGGACATGGTGACATTGGCCTTTTAGCCAGAGGATTCTGGTGGCCATTAGAAGGGTGGGGAGGTGGGATCGAGGCCAGAGAGCAATGAGAAGACCAGGAGTGGGTGGGGGGTGACAGCCTCATCTAAGGACCCAGCAGTGGGTGTCCGTGGGATCCTGTCTCGCTGTGACTTGCAGACCAGCTGGTGGGAATGGGGCTGGGCAATCCTGAGCAGCGTCTCCCCTCGCCTTCCCTCCGTCTGCCAGCACCAAGCCCTGGCCACCAGCTCTTTGCCTTCTCTCTCAGCATTTCTGAGTGTGCCAGGACACCCCCTTCTGTCCTCATGATCCATCCATGTCTGCAGCTGACCCTGTCCTCCCAGGTCCCCAGGGCTGCCCTCCTCCCGGGCTCAGCGTCAGGCTCGCCTCCTCCAGGAAGCCTCCCCATGGAGGTTCCTCGAAGCCCACACTCCCTCGTCTGACTGCCACAGCCTTGCTTTCCACACCCACCATGCTGGTTTTGCACTGTTAGTGACACATTCGGATCTCCTGTCACATCCCTCAAGTCTGGAAGAAGCTCTCTGTGGGAGTGACGACATGAGCCAGAAAGTGCCGCCTCGTAGTCGGAATCAATAGATCACTGATGGATTGATCCCTTATCTGCCTGCCTGCCAGGATGCTCCTCCACAGCACGCGCGGGCTTCAGTGTTACTGGGTGGTATGTGGTCGGAAGAACCAGTCCTGGACGTGAAGTCAGAAGCCTTGACCATTTACCGTAACTCACAACCTTGGACCGGCCACTTAACCTCTTTGGACTTCCATTTCCTCCTCAGGGAAATGGCAAAGGCTGATGCACGGTCATTAACTACCTTTTCTCGACAACAGAACCCCTTTGAGATGTGGACTGGCTTCCGTGCAGCAGAGGGAAGTGATCCTGAGACAAACCCCATCACCCCTACTCCTCCTCCTGCTCCCCCATCCACAGTAGACTGAGAAAAAAATCTGAAATGCCCCAGGGCTGAGTGGTTCCTTCCAAGACTCAAACGCGTCTGTAGCTACAGGACAGTGAAGATGACCCGTGTGATGGCTCTTGGTCTGAGCGCTGCTCGTGTCTACCCAGGCGAGGCTGGGTCTGGGCTACGCTCATTAAGCAGAGGGAAGCAGTTACTGCAGAATTTCCCGAGGAAACCAAAGCTAGGGTTTGGCTTCCACTTAAATTGAGCAACTTCCTTCCAGGGCACTCAGCCCCCTCAACAAATGTTCTCATTCCACACAGGCCGTCCACTAACACACAAGGGTTGTGATTGTACGTTTGCCATGGCTATCTAAGTGCACCTTCAGGAGAAAGCTGGTGAGGAGGTTCACTTGAGTCCCATTGTCCACCTTAATGATCTTGAGAATCGGAGCTGGGCTGAGGCCGCAGTTCAGAGGCCTCCCTTCCCCCAGCTGGGCCCATTCAGCGTGCCCCCCGCCGCCCTCCACCCCAAGCTGCCCCACAGGCTGGGAGGGCAGCTCTCAGCCTTCAGTCTAACCAGGTTCTGAGGAGGAACAGGAAACGGTTCCGTTAAGCTAGGCCGTTGCCTCCACGAGGCCACGTTCCTGGGTTCACGTTCCTCTGACTGGCTCCTGGGCATGTCTGGACTGGTTGTGGCTGGCGGGCTACAAGGACGGTCTTCTGGTTAGATCTGCCGAGTCTTTCCTCTCCCTGTGGGCAGCTTGATCTGAATTTCCCAGCCACTGCCTACTGGCCATGACGCTCGCCCAGCTTAGACCTCCCGGTTGCTCACTCACTTCCAGTTTGCTAACATTCTCTCTCTCTTTCTCTCTCGAAGTAAATAACTTCCAACTTCAGCTTTTTCTACCCCTCAGGGGACGGCTGGGGTCAGAGATAGCCCCTGTGAGCCTATCTGCCCTTGAGCAGCAGGGTTCCTGGTCCTCCTCTGGGGTGGTTGTCGCAGGGACGCGTGGGAACTGTGTCGTCCCCAGAAGCGCGGCTCGGGGTAGCAGGTGGCGGGTGTGGCCAGGCAGCGGCCTGGGCCATCGCAGACCACAGACGCGTCTGCGGGGGTTCAGACCCAAAGAAGCCTGGACGGTGTGTGCAGAGGCGGGCAGGCCGGCAGAGCCAAGCACTCTGACCTCCTCGCCAAGGGGCTGCTGTTGGCGCAGGCAGGACCCAAAGTGAATGAGCTATTTTGTCTATTGGATAATCATCTCCTTTTGGGATTCCGTGTCAGTGATGGTTCTGTCTGTAGATATTTACTACGAAACCCAGGAAAGGGCCTAGAAGTTGAAGGGGGCTGGTGGACTCCAGAATGTTCCAGAGTGGCTTCTGGTCTTCCTGTGGGATGCGCGTCCTGCTATATATGCATGTGGGGTGTCCACATGACGGCTTCCCTCCCAAACCTGCTGTCACTTTCATAGTCATTCACTTCTGTTTACAAGCCCCAGGTTCCAGAAGGTTCTGCATGGCAGTGATTTTTTTCTCTGTTAGCTCTTTCTACAATTATTTATTTATTATTATTATTTTATATTTTAGGGTGATAGGAGCAGCAAAAGACAAAAACCTAAGCCAGTTTTACCCCTAATGAATTGATGTATTTTTCTATTGTTTTTAGGTTATTACAGAATAATGGCTATCTCTCCCCCGTGCTGTACAATATGTCCTTGTTGCTTATCTGTTTTATGCAGAGTAGTTTGTACCTCTTAATCCCCTCCCCCCTTCCCTATTTCCACCGGTACCACTAGTTTGTTCTATTTATCTGTGAGCCTGTTTTTGTTTCGTTATATTCATTTGTCTTATTTTTTAGGTTCCACAAATAAGTGATAACATAGAATATTCCTTCTCTCTGTCTGACTTAAGCATAGCACCTTCTAGGTTTACCCATCTTGTTGCAAATAGCACAAATGCGCTGATTGTTAATATTTCCACATTTGCCTTATCTTTTTCTCTCTGTATACATACATGCTATCATTATTATTTTTTCCCTAAACTATCTGAGAGTTAAATTGCATTATTTTGCCCTTTGCCTCTAAGAACAAGGACGTTATCTTATATAACCACAATACAATTGTCATGTTCAGGAAATTAAACATTAATACGATGCAGGATCTAATATTCAGGCTATATTCAAATTTCACCCACTGACCCAATGATGTCCTTTTGAGAATGGCTTTTCCCTGTTCTGGGATCCAGCGCTGCCTTCAGTGGCCGGGACACACTAACTGTAGGCTGTAGGCTGGGATCGCTCCTCTGTCTCTCCTGTCGGATCGTGGCAGTCTGTGGAACGCCCCTCGTCTGGGCCCGTCTCATTGGTTCCTCATGAGGAGGTTCAGCTCTTTTGGTGGAAATGCTACCCACGTGATGTCTTCTTAGTGTGTCACACCAAGAGGCAGACGATGTCGGTTTTCATCTGTGGGGAGAAGCTATGAAACTATAAGTATCCTGTTCCTCTCCAACTTGCACCCAGTCATTTGTCGAACAGACCAGGAGGCCTCATGCTCTCTGCACCCGGCCGCCCAGACCCTCCCTCATCTTGCCTGGTCCTCCCTGCCTGCCCTCCACCTGCTTTGAGAACAGGGTCTGCTCCTCACACACCCCCATTCCAGAGCTTTGCACAAAACAGGGACTCCCTAAATGCTTGTCAGATGGAAATAAATATAAAAAATATAACCTGAGGTTCTGTATACCTGCCTAGGAATGCGTGTGCCTTTTGGAAAGATTTCACTTACAGCTGATGGAGATGGGGCCTCCAAGAACACAGATATCCTTCTTTCCATCTGCCTGTGGGGTATTCAGACTGAACGACCCCTAGGCAGAATATATGCTAAAAACAAGGAATGGAAAGGGAGTAGGAAGAGATAAATAGGGAGTTTGAGATTCGCAGACACTATTATATATATAAATAGATAAAGAACAAGGTCCTACTGTACAGCACAGGGAACTATATTCAATATTTTACAGAAACCTATGATGAAAAGAATATGAAAAGAAATCTGTGGATGTATATGTCTGACTGAAACATGATGCTGTGCACCAGACATTGACAAAACATTGTAAGCTGAGTAAACTTCAATTAAAAAAATGAATAAATAAATGATTATTGCCAAAAAAAAAGAGAAAGTTTACTGTGAATACACTTTCCATCCCAGCAACTCTGTATCACATGGTGTTTCTGGTAGCAGGAAATAAAAGACCACCCAGGTGTCCTCCCTAGAGAAAGAGTAAAATGTGATGGGTGCAGACTCATTTGTTTACTGGACAAATATTTGTTAAGAACCCATTGTTGGCCCTGTCAGTCTGGCGCGGTCTCCTCTAAAACACAGCTGCGATGAAAACCTGTGCTCGTGGGACACCCATCAGCGCCCGCAAGCAGACAATCAGCAGACGGTACCCACCTGCCTACACATGCACGCTCACGCCGGAGGGACAGCGAGGGGGTGAGGGTGGTATACTTTGCACCATCTGAAGTAATAAACTAGGTTGACAAACGTTCGTGTGAGTAGAACTTAGAACCAGAGCCTATTGCAAGAAAGCACAGAATAAAATGAGCGGCACGGTACCACGTCTAGAACATAAAAACATACAGAATGACGCACTACAGGTGTACATGTACATACGTCTACTTGTGCATATGAGCATACATTCAGGGATACACCTGTCTCTAAGGACATGTACGTAAACGTGCTAGTGTGCAAACCACATGGGGGTAAGAATGGACACCTGGAAGGGGGATAAAGGGGAAAAATAGAAAATAAAACAAGAGATGAGCTTTGGATGGATGCCAGGGTGCCAGGGAACCGAGGTGTGGGATAATCTTAACTGAGTGCACTGGGGGTCACAGAAGAAAGAGGGGGGAGATTTTGTTGCCAAGTACGAAGGAATGAATGCACTTTGCCCTGCTCCATGCATTCCGGGGCCAGGGCTGTCCTGGCGGGCGTCTCTGTGTCTCTCCCTCTGTGGCACCTGCACTCCTGCCCCCGCGGGGAACAAGGCTGGTGGTCCTGCGAGCAGGAGGAGGTGGACCAGCAGGAGGCAGGGATACGTGACATTGAAGCAAATGCCTTAATCTCACTAAAGCTCGCTTTCCCCATCTGTGAAGTGGAGACAGTGCCCATCATCCCTTCAGAAGGTGGCGGGAGGATCCCACCAGCCAGTGCCTGGAACGCCCTCCTGGCAAGGCCTGGACCACAGGGCATTTTTGGCGATTCTGTTATTAGTATCCTCTTCTGCAACCCAAAAAAGACTGCCACACTCGCCTCGTTTCAGAACCTCTCTGCCTTTTCGGCACAGGGGTGATGCCTACCAGCAGGGTACTGGTCGCCTCTGCTGAGGACGCCTGAAGCTTTCACTTTCTAAACACAGCACACCCGAGCCTTCACGGTCCGCTCCCGCGACAGGGGGCCGGAGATCAGGCTGGGACAGACTCCACGTGGGCGCGTCCGGGAGCGAGCACCGAGGAAAGCCTGCACTGCCCTGCGCATCTCCTCTCCTCGGAGCTGCTGGAATCGCTCGTGTTTATTTCCCAGTGCACTGTGCCCAGGACAGCTTCCTTTTTCCAGAAATTTGGGATGGAATCACATCAGTGATTGGCTCAGAGCACCAGAGAGAGGGCGTGTGGAAGCGAGTGTGCATGTGAGCGTATCATCTTGGCCCAGGGAGTGGCTGTGTTCTCATCTCTGTTTTCATTTTGTGGCATTTCCTGCACTCAGCGCTCAGCCCAGGCCGGGGAGGTCAGCCTGCGTTCAGGCCTGATGTTGGCAGGAATTGTGAGCGCTGTCTGGAAAGCTCTCCTTATCAGAGGGCACCAGGTTGCAGAGTGGTGGTGGTTCCAGGACAAGCCAGACTTTCACTGGGACAACCGGTGGAGCTGCTTCTTGTGGCTGAGATTACAGAGTTGTCAAAGCCACTGCGCCCTCTGTGTGGTGGGGGACAGAGGTCACAGGGGCCCCCTGGGAGGAGTGGGGTGGCCGCTGCGCCCTGCTGTCCTCCCTTCAAAATCACAAGCCGGCTAGGGCGACACTGGGAGCTGGCCCCTTAGCGATCAGCAGGAAGTCCCTGTGGTCAGGGGCAGTGCCTAATTCATCTTGTTCTCCTGGGAGCTGGCACAGGACTTGGTCCATAAGTAGCTGTTCCATAAGTGTTGGGAAAATTGAAACAGAGATTGAGGGAATATGATAGAAGCTTATATACATATATTCGTTTTCATATTCTTTTTCATTAAAGGTTATTACAAGATATTGAATACAGTTCCCTGTGCTGTACAAAAGAAATTTGGGTTTTTTTAAAACATTTTTTATTGAGTTATAGTCATTTTACAATGTTATGTCAAAGAAATTTGTTTTTTATCTATTTTTATATATAGTGGTTAACATTTGCAAATCTCAAACTCCCAAATTTATCCCTTCCCACCCCCTTTCCCTGGTAACCATAAGATTGTTTACTGTCTGCGAATCTGTTTCTGTTTTGTAAATGAGTTCATAGTGTTCTTTTTTCTTTTTAGTCTCCACACATGAGTGATATGATATGGTATTTTTCTTTCTCTTTCTGACAATCTCCAGGTCCATCCATGTTGCAGCAAACGGCATTATTTTATTCTTTTTATGGCTGAGTAGTATTCCATTGTATAAATATACCACAACCTCTTTATCCAGTCATCTGTTGATAGACATTTAGGTTTTTTCCATGCCCTGACTATTGTAAACAGTGCTGCTGTGAACATGGGGGTGCAGGTATCTTTTCAAATTAGAGTTCCCTCTGAATATATGCCCAAGAGTGGGAATCCTGGATCATATGGTAAGTCTATTTTTAGTTTTTGAGGAATCTTCACACCATTTCCCACAGTGGCTGCACCAAACTCCATTCCCACAGCACTGTAGGAGGGGTCCCTTTTCCCCACACCCTCTCCAGCATTTATCATTCATGGACTTTTGAATGATGGCCATTCTGACTGGTGTGAGGTGACATCTATCTCATTGCAGTTTTGGTCTGCATTTCTCTGATGATTAGTGATACTAAGCATTTTTTCATGTGCTGTTTTGGACTTTTGCTTAATCCCCTTTACGTTGAGCCCAGATCCACTTTGCTGGAACTCCGGCATGGTACCTGGTAGACGTGGTGGATTGCTAGTGACTGAGTCAGCAAGTCAACTCATGCCAAAGCAAACACTGAAATTCAGTATGTCTGATGTGTCTGACAACATTAAACACCCTTTTCCTTGATTAAAACATCAGGATGTCTCTTGCAGTCACTGTTTACACATCCCTACACAACCTGCCTGGCCTCAGACTCCTAGGCCAACCGCTCTGTCGGACCATCCCAGGCCCCCGGTCTCCCTACTCACCTGCCTCCGTCCTCCGGGCCCCCGTTCAGAAGGGCCTGCTCACAGATCTCTCTCAGACCCTCCTCTCTGACCCCACGACTCCTCCCATGTAGCCACCAGGCCTGGCATGTCCTTTCATGGTGATGAAATTCTTCCTAAGTGTATTTCACTGGGCTCTGCTTTTGTACCCCTCACGCAGCTGGCATCCCATGCACTCGTGCCCTGAAGGTGGCTGGGCTCTGGCATGGCAACGCCTACTGTGACTTGTGCTCTGCAGTGACAGTCCCCAGCCCCCCACTGCCCACCATCCCTGCCCCGCCAGCCAGAACTGCAGTCACTGCCAGCAACTCCCTGCTCTCCAGGGTCGTGTCTCGTGATCTTCCTTCACCTGCTCACAGGAACTCCCAGGCTCCTCTGTAGCAGAGCCCTTCGACTGCACGTGGTGTGTGTGTGTGTATGTGTGTGCTTGCTCGCGTGCACACACCAGGATCATTTCACTCATACCGAGAGCATTCATTGCCTTACGAGGAACCAGCCTCGGGCATCACCACACACTTGACGTTTGCATTCTGTCGTCAACTGTAGCTCAGTACCCTGCAGATCAGGTGGGAGCCTCCACTCCAAGCCGCCCTGCCTTGTGTCTGGCCCCAAGCCCTCGCCGGCCCTCTTTTACACGGCAGTGTTCATTAGCCCAGGAGCTCTCACGTCTGACAGCCCATCCGAATCACTGGAGAACATTTGTCCCGTGTGGATTACATGGTAGCACCTCTGAATCATGGTAGGCTCTGGGAGAGGGACCCTGGAATCTGGACATTTCAAAAGCTGCCCAGGCTGAACCAAGTTTAGGAACCACTACCCTACCAGCAAGCTACCCTCTCCCAGACAGAACCCTCCAAAATGGGCCTCACACGGGCACCTGGTCTGTTAGGGGGCAAGGTGTGATCTCAGTTGTACGGCTGGAGCAAGCGAGGCCCTGGCGGCTGTGTGACCTGTCCGGGGGACAGGAGGATGCTGGCACTCGGGGTGTTTGCCCCCCAGGGCCCTCGCTTCCCACTGCCCACGGTTCCGCTCACACGGGTGAGGAGGGCGAGCTCTGCGAGCCCTTGACATGCACGTGCTGCACCACGTTCTAGATCGTAACCCTGGGGCCACACAGACCACACCTGGGCACCGCCTGACGACAGAGACGCATCTCACCGCTCTGAGGGTTAGAAGTCCAAGGTCAGGGTGTCGTCAGCGCTGGCGCCTCTGAGGGACATGAAGAGAGCCTGCCCCAGGCCCCTCCCCCGCTCCCGGTGGCTTACTGACCGTCCTTGGGGTTCCTTGTTCTGCAGAAGCACCTCCCCGTCTCTGCCCTCCTCCTCGCACGCTGCTCTCCCTCTGTCAGTCTGTATCCACGTCTCTATTTCTTATAAGCGCATGGGTGGTGCTGGATCAGAGCCAAGACTAATGACCTCATTTTAACTCGATCACTTCTGTAAAGACCCTGTCTCCAAACAAGGTCACGTCCCGAGCTCCTGAGGGTTAGGACCCCAACACAACCTTTTTCGGAGGGGACACAGTTTAACCCATCACTCGTTTCATGACTTTGAACAAGTAGCAGACTCAGAAAACCTCACTTTCTTCCCCTCTGAAACCAGGATTTAAAAAAAAAAAGATCCTACTGCATGAGTGTTTTTCTTAATAATTAGTATCAGATTAGATAAGTGACTTAAATCTGTGTTTGTTTTAAAAGCACGGGACAGAACAGTGAGATTAGTTGCTATAATCTGGGTTAAAAGAGGTGGGGGACCTCTCTGTTCTGTGTGTGTGTGTGTGTGTGTGTGTGTGTGTGTGCATCATGGACTGTGACAATCTAAATCATCAGACCCTCAGAGTCTAAGGCAGTCAGACTCTAACACAAACCACATATCACACAAACATGATGACTTCGAGTTCTCACTTGAACGCAAGGCATTATCAACACTAAGATCAAGAACTCTGGGTGCTGCGAAATCGTCCTTGTCATTTTGCTCACAGTGAGTGGTGTGCTCCCCAAACCTCCTGCTCAGACCTGTTAAAAGCACAAATCTTCTCCCCAGAAAGCCGGGTCTGGCCGGTCTGGGTAGGAATTTTTTTTTCACTTTTATGCATTTATGTGTCAATACGTGCACAAGCATCTGTGTAGACAAGCTTTTGTTCCTCTGGGGTTTACACCTAGGAGTAAAATTGCTGGGTCGTACGATTGCCCCATGTTGTAATCTTGTCCTGTCGACACAGACACTTCCACTAAGCTGACCCCATTCACCCAGGCAAACCGCCCGACCAGGACGCGTGCGGCCCTGGAGGAGGCTGAATCCTTTGCAGGACGGGAAGGATGAGCACAGCTGGGCGGGCTTTTGGTGAAATCTGCGCTTTACCATCTGCTGGGTTTGCCGTTTTGGACAGGAAGCCCGGGAACCCAGGCAGAGCGGAGCAGGGCTGGTCTCACGCTGGGGGGCCTGGCTCCCCGCCACGGCTTCTCCTGCTGCTGTCTGGCCAGGTGTAGGTCACCGAGCCTGGGGGTCCTCGGTGTCCTCAACTCCAACGTTGTGCCTGATGTTGAGTGGAGATCTCACAGCCCTTTCCAGCTCTGAGATGCCATCCCTTTGCTCTTTGGTTCACACTTGTCTACATTAGAATATGCTCTTTGCAGGGGGTGGTGGTAATAGCTCAGTAGTAGGGCACATGCTTAGCACGCACGAGGTCCTGGGTTCAATCCCCAGTCCCTCCATCACCAAAAATATAGAATAGGCTACTTGAATACTGCTGACATCTTTTTCCAGATGTCTTCCCACCAGCTCAGTGGGTGTTCAGCCAAGCTGACCTGCTGATGGACCAGAATAAAATGCGGACGAGAGCAGATGACCAGGGAGTCAATCCAGGAGCAGAACAACTTCAGCGCAGGCTCTCCACCTCAAGCAGGGGAGAGACCATCTTGCTCGGCCCTTCAGGGGAAGCCGGGAACCAGCTGGGCGGGTTTGTTCCAGGCTCACCTGTTAACACGGCCCCTTTGTGAATCATTGTTCCAAAAGATGGTTGGTTTTTCAGATGCCCTTGGCAGGCTCAGTGTTTTAGGATGAGCCAATTGTTTTGACTGTTTTGTTTCATCAGATGAAAGAATGAGTTACTCTCCTACCCTGCTGGTAGGAATGCAAACTGGTGCAGCCGCTGAGGAAAACAGTTTTGCAGTTTCTTAAAATGTTCAACACAGAGTAATCATATGACCCAGTAATTCTACTCCTGGGTATAAACCCCAGAGAAATGAAAGCATGTCTGCACGGACATTTGTGCATGAATGTTTATAGCAGCATTATTCGCAGCAGCCAAAAGGTGGAAACCACCCAAATGCCCATCAATGGACAAGTAGATAAACAAATTGTGGTATGCCCACACAATGGAATATTATTCAGTCCTAAAAGGAATGAAGTACCGTTATATGTGCCAACTTGGATGAACCTCGGAAACAGAAGGTTATAGGGGGAGGGGATAGCTCAGGGGTAGAGCAAGTGCTTAGCATGCACGAGGTCCTGGGTTCCATCCCCAGTACCTCCACTAAACGGATAAATAAACAAACCTAGTTACCTCTCCCTCCAGGGGGAAAAAAACCCAGAACGTTAACCAGTCAAAAGGGGTGGCAGGTTGTATGATTTCTTTATACGAAATGTCTAAAATAGGCAAATCTACAGGGGCAGAAAGCAGATTAGGGGTTTCTGCCAGGGCCTGTGGGAAGGGAAACGGGAGTGACCCCTTAGTGCCCACGGGGAGCTCTGGAGTGATGAGAAAGCTTGGAAACCAGAGAGAGATGATGAATGCACAAGAGTGAAGGCACTAAATGCCACTGAGTCATGCGCTTTCAAGTGATTCACTGTGTGCTGTATGGATTTCACACTGACAAAAGGAGAGGGCGGGGTGACAGAGAATGTGGTGGGGGAAGGGAGAACGGGAGAGAGAGAGCGGGTGGGGTGGTGGAGATGTTATCCCCCCCGATGGGATGTTCTGAGTTTAAAGGAAAATGTGAGCACATGTCAGTGAAGCAGAACAGAAAGCATCACTCTGAGCACAGTGACCACAGATCTCCGCGGGGGGTGGGGGGGCTGGCATCACTTCCTCCCGCCAGCAGCGGTCTCTGACACCGCAAGTCACAGGACCTGGTGGCCAGCGTGGTGTCCTTGGACTGACTGACTGAGGCCCCGGCAGCATTCTCGCAGTGTGGCGCCGGCAGCTCAGAGGTCTCCGCTCGGACTCTGGGCCACACGAGGTTCTTCCAGCCTGGGGTCCAGCCGACCACCTCCCTCCCGGCTCACTGGGCACACGGGGCATCCTGGGAGTGTAGGCCCTTCCAGGCTGCGGGGTCTCTAGCCCGTGTGTAGGGACCCCTTTCCATCAGCTCTTCACTGTGTACATCATACTTCTCCTAGTGCCTGGCAGGGTAAAGACTTGGATTTAAAAAAACTAGACACACTGATGGGGATTTGAGCTGGGCGACAGAAGACGTGCCAGCGGTCAGGCTAGAGAACGCATTTGAAAGGGTCTTGGCACAAGTCGTTTGGGGCTGAGCTTTGCAACCCTGATGTCAGGTCCCTTTCAGATGAGTCTGCATGAAGCTGTCAGGCAGGGTTGACCTTGTAACAAAACCTGTTCCTGTGGGGAGGGTACAGCTCAGTGGTGCAGCGTGTGCTCAGCATGAACGAGGGCCTGGGTTCAATCTCCAGCATCTCCATTAAAAAATAGCAAAAAACAAACAAACAAACTTAACCCCCCCAAAAAAACACAAACCAAAAATAATGTAATAAAATTTAAAATTTTAAAAATTAAATGCTAAAAATGTGATTAAAAAATACCAGAAATTGACACAACATTGTACACTGACTGTATTTCAATTAAAAAAAAAACAAACCCAACACAGCTCAGGGTGAGAATGGAGCTCTGCAGAATTCGTTCACTCACAAGTCCTGCCCATGTGGCTGTCTGAATGCCTGCCCTGGGCTGCTGGCCTGGACTTCTGCCTCCAGGACCACCCTGCTGGGGGCTGGAGTCCAATGGTGGGCACGAGCCATCACCACTGTCATCATCCTTAACGAGCAGTGGCTTCCAGATCTCTGACTCAGTCTGTGTCCCACTCGCAGGCAGTGAGCACTAACTCTGACCAGTCCTGGATGCAGGGTCTAGGTTGGTGGTTGCCTCAGAATCTCGGTTGAGAAGCTGTTTGAAAAGAGGCCATGGCGACTCCTAGCACAGTCAGGGTGGGGGTGTTGGGGGCACTCCAGGCGTCTCCAAGGACACATGCTCCCTTAGACCCCTTGGAGCGGAGGCCTCTGCGCTGGAGCCCAGGCAGACCCAGGACTCTGCGGTCCCAGGCCAGCCAGGCAGCTCCTCCAGCACCTCAAGCATTGCTTGTTGTGGTTTAGATCGACACTAGGTAGCTGCCCTGGGCTCACGGCCACCTGGTGCCTCCTTGCTGGAGTTCCCTGCCCAGTGGGAGGGGGCGGGGCGGTCCTTGAAGGGCTGCTTTCTCTCCCCTCAAGTCCTCACTGCCCTGAGCCGGTTCTGAAGCAAAACTCACGGTGCCCTTAGAGTCCTCTGATGGTGGCTGTTTTCTGCACATTTGAGTATTTTGGCAAATGACTTCCTTGTTCTTCTGCCTAAGACTTCCAGGACAGTGCGCAGTCTTTGAATCGGATAATTAAATGAAAATATAAATTGCGTTTGGGGGGAGGGGATAGCTCAGTGGTAGAGCGCATGCTTAGCATGCCTGAGGTCCTGGGTTCAACCCCCAGTACCTCCATTAAATAAACAAATAAACCTAATCACCTCCTCCGCCAAAAAGAAAGAAAGAAAGAAAGGAAGGAAGGAAGAAAGGAAGGAAGAAAGGAAGAAAACATAAATTGCATTTAAAATTAAGTGAAAACTGAAGAGTATTGACATTTACAAAAACGCAGCACAGTTGTGAGACCCGGGTCGTAATCTGCCCCCACGCCCCTCCCCCGCTCCCGCCCCCCCCCCCCAGCCAAACTTGATCCTGGTAATCCTGCCTGGACTCCGCCTCCCGCCCCCGGGATGGAGCCGGTGCCAGGTCTCCCTGCGGGAGCGCACAGCCGCCCGTCACATGGTGTGGCAACTCATGCTTCTTAATCAGAGCATCAGATGATTCGGTGGACGCAGTTGTGCTTTTATTTTCGCAAAGCTTCTCCCCTGCGAGGCCGGCTCTGAGCTCGCGGGCCTCTCCTTGGCTCCACTTCAACAGCTCGATGGATTTGCTGTGCGAGGGCCTCGTCGCCAAGACCCCTCACGTGAGCCACCACATCAGAGCCCGAACGGACTTCAGAGTGTCCGCAGGAGGGGGGGCCCTTCCGTAGGTGGCTTGGGCACCGTGAGAACTGAGCCCTGGCGCAGGAAACTGAAGGAAGTCTGGGCGGGATGTCTTGCTTTGCCCCTTAGTAGCTGTGTGACCTTGAGAAAGTTAGTTGACTTCTCTGGGCTTCCGTTTCAACATCTGTAAAACAGGACTTACAAACAGGATGCAAAGAGAGAAAGGGGCTCAGGCCCCAGAGTGAGGCAGAGATGCGTTCAAACCCCCAGCGCTGGGTCCTACTTGGTTTGTGCCCTTGGCCGTCCCTTGACCTCCCAGAGCCTCAGATGTCCACCTCTGTGAATGGGAGAGATGCAGCCGGCCTCTCTGGGTGTTCTCTTGGAAATTAAAAAAGAAAATGTCTGGACCATGCCTGGCACGTGCTTAGGCACTGAAGAAATGTTTTTGTTGACTATAAAATAAAGAGAAAACACCATATATCTACCTCCATGGACTTTCGAAAGGATCAGATTAATATAGGTGAAAATACAGTGTAGACTATAAAGTAATATAAAATGTCATTATCATTATTGGAATCTGTTTTTTCCCTGAGACCCTTCCTTTTTTTTTCAAATTGAAGTATAGTTAGTTTATAGTGTTGTGTCGGTTTCTGTGTACAACATAGTGTTTCAGTTATACATACACATACATACATTCATTTTCATATTCTTTTCCATTATAGGCTACTGCAAGACACTGAATATAGTTCCCTGTGCTGTACAGAAGAAACTTCTTGTTTACCTATTTATATGTGGTAGTTAGTATCTGCAAATCTCGAACTCCTGTTTTATCCCTTCCCACTCCATTTCCCCCCTGGTAACCATAAGTTTGTTTTCTATGTCTGTGAGTCTGTTTCTGTTTTGTAAATAAATTCATTCGTGTCTTTTTTTTTTTAAGATTCCACATATGAGTTGTATCATATGATATTTTCCTTTCTCTTTCTGGCTTTACCTGTGGCTATTTAAATATTTTATTTTATGAAGTATATTTAACCTGAAGTATATTTGGTTTACAATGCTGTGTTAATTTCTGGTGTACAGCATAGTGATTGTTGCACATATATAAAGTTTTTAATTGCAGATATAGCTCACATTATAGTTCTGTTGGAAAGCACTGTTCTAGAATGTTCTCTCCTGCATTTTTCCCCCTCTCAGGACATGGACACTTTTGAACAATCCAGGCCAGTCGTCTTATAGAAGACCCTACTGCCAGTCTTTGTCTCCATTTGACTAGATCTGGTTTAACCTTTCTGACAAGAATACGACTTAGGTGGAATTGCTACTTTACAAAGCATCACGGCCGGAGGCTCATGGTGTCTCATTATTGGGATCACAGAGTCTGATCACTTGGTTAAAGTGGCATCTGCCAGATGTCCCCAATGTGAAGGTTTCTCCGCCCTCTTGTAATCAGTAAATAACCTCAGGAGTGACCCTTTGAGACCATGCGAACATCTTGCTCCTACAACCTTTAACCCAATGTTTTTAGCATCTAGTGAGGACTTTTGCCGCCACCCATTATTATACATCAGAGGTTGCAAAATTCGCAGGTGTCTTAACTTTTTATTTTGACTCAGTGGCTTGACTAATTTCCTGGTTGTGTCATTTATGTATGCTAAGCCAGGATGTGAGCAATTCACTAACTTATAAATCTCATCACATTACTGATTGCAGGGTTTTCCATCGTATAGAATCCGGAATGCAAAATATTTTATATAATCTCTGTTGGTGATTATTTAAGTCATTTCTGTTTTTTTGCTACTAAAAATATTGATTCCACGAACACCCTTTTAGACTATCCTTGCAAACTTCTCCTTTGAGATATGTCCCCAGAAGAGGCGTTGCTGAGTATGTTTAGCTAAGTTTTTGACACGCATAGTCAGATTGCCCTCCGGAAATATTGCACAGTTCACACTTTTAGTGGATCGCCCAGGATGCGTTGCGCTGCACAGGAGCAACAACCCCAGTGCACACTGGCTTAAGCAACAGAGACGTCTACTTTCTCCCACAAGCCAGAACTCCAGATGAAAGGTGCCATATTTTCACTCGACTTCATCTTTTAGAGAGACCCTGATTGTGAACCAGCAAACAAACTTCGTGTTTACAGTCTGAAAAATACTGGCTTGGACTACTTGGATTCCATCCTGGAGGTGGAGGCAGGCGGCTACCTGAACGAATTCTGACTACTGTTAGGAGAGGAGGCATGGAGTTGCGGGACACACCTTCCCCCAGGCCCCCGCCACCCCCTCCCTGGCCATCATTCAGCTCCCTAGTCTTTGCTGATCTAATAAGTGAGTGGGCTATCTCTCTTTTTAAATTTCATCTGTGTAACAGTGAGATTTCACAGCAGGCAGTACTCTACAGTGTAGGATCTTGTGAGAGAACTGCCTGGCTTCATGGTCTGGAACCACCACTTATCAGCTGTGTGATCTTGAGCAAGTTATTCACCCTCTCTGTGCCCCTGACGCCTCATCTCTAAAATGGAGATAATAAACCTAATAGGCTGGTTATGAGATTTTAAAGAGATAATTTGTATAAAGTGCTCAGCACAGTAAGTGCGTTTCAAAAAGCAACTTGTTTTTCATTTGCAGATTTCTGTTGCTCTTTTGGGATGAAATCCGGGCTTGAGAAGTCAGCTGGAACGGGATCTGTGCTGGCTGGACTGCGTCCTGGTTTCCTGACACTACACAGCTCTGGTACATGGACACTGAAGGGAAAGGCTGCTTGAGGATAGAGCCCTGGGGCCCCACGAGGCCGAGAGAAAAGATGACAGGGACTCTGTCTTCCGGGGCTTCATTAAGGAAAAGATGGCAAACAAACACTCAAATATATATGCCTTCAGCACAGACGTGTTTCATACACAGCACACGCAGCGCCTTGCCCTCTGCTCGCCCCCCGTTTACAGGTTCACGGCAGCCACTTCACCGAGTCCGGTGTCTCCTTTCAGGGTCCTCTCTTTGGTCTGAGATCCTTATGCCTTGGTCCACGCCCTCCCATCTTTGGATAGGGGCCAGCACCCTGTCTGACACAGCGTGCAGGCTCTGTAGATGGCAGGTGATTGGCCAAATAAATGCAGTTTACAGCCACGTAGCGGAGGATGCTGGGGTACTTGGAGTGAAGTTTTCCACTTGATTTCAGCGTTCCCTCTAGGGTCCGCAGCGGCTTATGTACAGAATCTCATCGTCAGTGTCTCTTGAGTGGGGGAGGAGAGCCTGAGTATTTTGGGGAAATGGGAAGTGACAAAAGGATTAAGAGGAAGAAAAAGAGGTGTAAATTGTTCTTGCAAAAGAGCTGATAGTGTGAAAGGGAAGTCTGTGGGACGACGTGGGCAAACTAAAGGGGCGGGTGAAATCGGCTGGGTTTCAGGGCAGACCAGGGCCAGGCTGCTTCATTTCGCTCACGGTCTAAGAGCCTTGACATACTGTCATTTGAAAGCGTGCAGGTAGATTTCAGTTGAGATTAATAAGGAAAAAAGGACTCACCCATAATTCAAAAGCAGGCAAATGACACAAGCAGGTAAATTATAGAAGAAGAAGTCAAATATTGTGTTGACATTGATCACCCAGTGTCATAACTGACACCATCAATATGGTGACAAGTGAACAAGATTGTTTCAAATTGTAACTGGAACGGGCATAACAGTAATAGCCAACAGTCACAGTGATGGTTGTCCCTGTGACTTCTTTTCCCCTGGCGTGACTATCCCAACAGAACAACAGAAATCCACAAACGGAAAAAGCAGTGACTTTCTGGAACGCATTTACCATGCTAAGCATTTTACATGAATTTCCTCTTTTAATCCTCATAACAAATCTATAATGTAGATATTTTTATCCCCATTTTAGATTTGAGGAGCCAGAGGCTCCTTAACAGAGAGGTTAAGTAACTTACTCCAAGTTGCACAGCAGACACCGGGTTATGAACCCAGATCATGAACCCAGGCAGTTCTCTCAGAGCCTGCACGATACAATGCTGTGTGCGTATGAAACCTCACTGCTGTGCAGACAGCACAGAAATGCAGCAGCTTTCTGAAATATAAGTATACTCTAGAGAGTTAACTCAGAGGCCTGGAGATGTCCCCCAGGTTGGTGACACCAGTTATTGCAGTCTGCTAGACAGGGAAGAGTTATAGCTGGAGTGGTGCTGAAATTTCCAGGTACTTTAAAAAATACCTGGGGTTTAGGGGGGCCACTTCTTCGACCTTCATTGTGGGAAATAATCAAATCGAAGTCCCCTCCACTCTGTGACTAATACCCTTTTCCAGGGCAGTCCCATAATGCTACAGCAGCCCCTGTAATGATGAAGCCATCAAGATACCTTTTTTCCTAATGATACATGCTGCATATGACCAAATTCTATTAAGCCCGTCTTTGAGTCTGGACCCGGAGGGGAGATTATGTCTCTGTCTTTCAAATTAGTCTCAAAGGACCAATACCTGTTACCATAATGGGACCCAAGTCTCCTCCTCTGGGATGCCTGACCCCACCAGCTCATTCTCATCTCTTGCCTGGTGAACCTGCTTCAGGCTCATTGTGGGCAGTCAACCGTGATCACATCTCCCTGAGAAGGGGGGTGTTGGACCGGGCCAGGCCTAGGGGCTCCTCAGTGCACCCCATCTTGGGTTATTTAACAGTTTCTCAGGGCCACATACAGCACTAAATCAAGGCAACAAACCAGAAAAAAGCAAGGACCATCATTCACTGCACCAATGTCTTTATTTTTAAGCCGACCCCGTCTGGAGTCCTTTCTGACTCTGACATCCTAAATTAGGGTCCTCAGCAGTATTTATCTAGACAACTTACATCAGTTGATGACTTCCCTGGTTACTTATAAACTGTGAGGGTCAGAGGGGAAGAAACAAGTCCAATTAAGTGTCTTAAACTTGAAGTTATTTCAGATATTGTATTACAGGCATATCTCGTTTTATTGCCCTTGGCTTTATGACGCTTTGCAGATACTGTGTTTTGTTTTTGTTTTGTTTTTTTTACCAATGAAAGTTTTAGGGCACCGTGTGTTGAGCAAATCTATCAGGGCTGTTTTTCCAACAGCACTGGCTCACCTTGTGTCTCTGTGTCATGAAAGACTGTAATTCTCGCAATATTTACAACTTTGTCCTGATTATTCTGTTATGGGGATCTGTGATCAGCAATCTCTGATGTCACTGCTACGACTCACTGAAGGCTCAGGGGATGGTCAACAGTTTTTAGCAATGAAGCATTTTTAAATTAAGGTAGGTACATGGTCTTCTTTTGACACAATGCCATTGTGCATGACAAACTATAGCAGAGTGTGAGCATAACTTTTCTATGCACCGGGAACCCAAAAAAGTTGTGGGACTTACTTTATTGCAGTGGTCTGGAACTAAACCCACAGTATGTCCGGGGTCAGCCTGCTACTGAAATTGAGTTCTAATGTTTGGTGTATGTAGCCTCTTAACCAAAATCCTGGCCTTTTTCTCAGCTTCTGATAATAAAGAAAATCTGTTGAGACTATTCTCAGCTTAAAACTTGTCAGTGGCTCCAGGTTAGCCTCGGGATAAATGCAACCCTGCTACCCTGGTACAGAAAGGTCTTCCCAACCCAGTCTTTGCTGACCTTGTTAGTCTTACCTCTTAGCGCCCTGACCTCTGTCCCCAGCACGGCCTCAGCCCCCTGGCACCAACACACCAAGGTCTCTCTGTTTCTTGGCAGGTCTAGGAGATCCCCTCACCTGTTTTTTTTTTCTTTTAATTGAAATATAATTGATTTACAATGTTCTGTTAGTTTCTAGTGTACAGCATAGTGATTCAGTTATACATATACATGTATGAATTCTTTCTCAGATTCTTTTCTATTTTAGGTTACTACAATGTATTGAATATAGTCCCCTGTGTATACAGTAGGGTCTTGTCATTTATCTATTTTATATATAGTAGTGTGTGTACCTGCAAATCACAAACACCCAATTTATCCCTTCCCAACCTCTTTCCCTCCTGGTAACAATGTTTGTTTTCTGTGTCTGTGAGTCTGTCTCAATTTTTTACATTCCACATATAAGCAATATCATATGGTATTTGTCTTTCTCTGTCTGACTGACTTCACTTAGTGTGATCCTCTCTAGGTCCATCCATGTTGCTGAAAATGACACTGTTTCATTCCTTTTTCTGGCTGAGTAGTATTCCGTTGTATAGATATACCACAGCTTCTTTATCCAGTGTTCTGTGGATGGACACCTAGGTGGCTTCCCTGGCCTGGCTGCTGTGAACACCCCCTCCCTACCCTCATCCCTCCGCTCTTACCTGGCTGAGTGAGTCTTTGTGCTTCTGTCTCTGCTAGGATGCCTTTCCTCCTGGAAGCTTTCCTCCCTCCCCACCAACCCCTGCATGTGTGGGAGCCACTCCTGCGTGTTTCCATGGAGGCGCTCAGCAGTTTCCAGGCTGTCTTATGACGGCCCCTGATTCCCCCAGGTCCCTCTCTGACTGTGAATTTTTTGAGAACATAGACAGTTACCTTCATTGCTACATTCCCAACCCGCAGCCATTGTGTCTGGCACTTAGCAGATGTTTGATAAATATTTGTGATTGAATGCTATCCATGTCCACATGATTTTTTAATATTTCTCACTAACTCCCACTTTCCCCACCCCAAGCTAATGCCTACTCCAGCCATCCGGAGGGCAGTCCTCTCTCCACCCCTCCCACAGACTGAGCCAAGCCTCCACCCTGCTGTGTAGGAACTTGAATGTTACCCCAGGGAACTGGCTTTCATTCAGCTAGGAGGGTGAGTCAGTGGACGTGTGTTTAGGATCAGGCGAGTGTGTGATGACAGCTCTGTGCCAAGGTGAACGTGGGTGGACTGGAGCACAGGAACCTGAGAGGAAGGGAGATTGGTTAGGGAACTGGGACAGGAATCGGTGTAAATTGGGCTATGGAGGATGGGAATGGAGAGGAAAAGCCAGATCTGCACTAAGAGGTAGGATTTGGCAATTCATTAGGTACGGGGACAGAAAAAGAGAGAGGCTAGAAATTGACTTCCAACTCTTGGGTCTAGATAATGGACAGGCAGGTAGGATTAGCAGACACGCACTACTGCATATAAACTAGAGAAACAACAAGGACCCACTGCACAGCACAGGGAACTATGTTCAACATCAATAACCTGTACTGGGAAAAAATCTGAAAAAGAATATGTATATGTAACTGAATTGCTTTGCTGTACACCTGAAACACTGTAAATCAACTAGACTTCAATAAACTTTTTAAAAAATTTTTAAAAAGTAAAAAGAAACTGGGAAGGCAGGTGATACCACTAGGAGAAGTGGGGGCTGCTGGAGGGGGTGGTGTGAGTGTTTTGTTTTTCGGGGGAGAGGTGTGCCTTGGATCTGCTAACAAAGTATGCAAGTTAAGAAGCTCAGTTATTCACATAAAAATTACGGACTGTGTATTAAGTGGCTGCTAGGTACCAACCACTCTACAGCATTCACTTCTTTCATGCTTACTGCAACATCATGAGGTCCATTCTATTACTCTCCCCATTTTACAGATGAGGAGACCGAGGCTTAAGTCCCTTTCCACATTCACGCAGCTTCTCTGGGCAGCGGAGCTGAGAACCAGCCTGGGCTCCGTGACCCCAGCACCTTCAGTCTGGTGGGAACCGAGGCTCCAGAGAGGACTCAGAGCTCTCCGAGGACTTCAGGGCCCTCCGCTGTAGGGTGTTCAGCAAACACTGGTTGGACGAGGTTGTCAACAGAGGTAAACCGGCAGAGGAAAGCATTGAGCACCAAGCGTGGAAACGGAAGACTAAGACGAGCAGTGAAGGAAAGAAGGGAAAACAGGTGGAGACCAAACAGGCACAGCCCAGGAGAGGGGGTGGCGTCAAGCATCGTAGGGTCATGTGGAAACAGGTTCTGGGAGAGTCTGATGATGGTTTTGAGCTGTACAGAGAAGGTCAAGAAGGAGAAGTATTTTCAGGCCATGGGAGTGTTTAGTTACTTGTTGATCGATACACTTGCCGAAGTGTCCCCAGGCCTCTGCAGGCAGAAACGTCGAGGGAGCAATTTGGGTGATGTCAGCAGCATTCCGGGAACCGTACCGGGACCAGCTCAGAAAACTGGAGGGAAATTTGTGCTGTGGTTTCCATGCTTTGAAGTTGCAAAGCTGTGATGTGCCGAGTATTAAGGTCACTTGAAACCCACAGGGTGTCACTCCAGCACAACTAAAGCCTCAGAATCGCTCGGGGTTAACACACTGGCATTTAGTTTGAACACATAATCTGAGTCAGCCTTGGCCCTGCTGTACTGGGGCCTCTACGGTCTTTTGCCAGAGATCCAGGTCTGATTTCGAGCTCTCCTTTCAGGCTCGGCACCAGATGATGGAGGGTGGCCATGTCCAGAATTAGCTAGAACTGCTGTTCATCTGGAACCATTCATGTGCAATGACAGACTCTACAAACCGAGGACATCCTCTTCAAATTTGCCAGTGGCTAATTAATCTCTCAGCTTGACCTGCAAAGTTTCAGAAACTCAAGGAATTTAAAACGATCGCTGCTAACACTGGCCTCTTTGGAAGAGGAGAGCTTTCTTTGCTTTTTCCTTGGTTAAATAATAAATGAACTGGCATCCCTGTGGCTAAAACTGAACTCCCATGAGGGTTGTTTTTTTGAAGTACAGTCAGTTACAATGTGTCAATTTCTGGTGTACAGCACAGCATCGCAGTCATGCATATACACACGTATATTCATTTTCATATTCTTTGTCATTAAAGGTTTTTACAAGATATTGAATATAGTTCCCTGTGCTGTACAGAAGAAATTTGGTTTTTTATCTGTTTTTATATATAGTGGTTAACATTTGCAAATCCCATGAGGGGTTTAATGGCTTCAAAGTATATGTGCCAGAGGGGAGGGATAGGCCATCCCAGTAGTCTTGGAAAATTGTAGAATGTTAAGACTAAAGCAATATTAAAAACCATTACACTCAAGTCCTTATTTTGCAGATAAGCAAAATGAGGCCTGGAAATGTGGAAGGATTGGCTCAAGTCCTGGGGCTGGTTACAGCACTACGACCAGAGCCTAAGTCTCTTCACTTTAATCCACTTCGCTTTCCACCGTCCTGTTCAAAACACGAGGCACCGATCCCAGCGTCCTCTCTCTGGCATCCTATGCGTGTTAGCATCGAATGCCACTTACCATCTACATAAGTTCACACTGTGCCTTAGGCAAGACAGAAGGGAAGGAGCCGGCAGACAAGCCCTTCAAAACATACTGAGCAGGTACCCAAGGAGCTTCTTTTTGTTGTGATTTTTTGTTTTATACTTTTATTTATTTAATTGACATATAGTTGATTTACAATGTTGTGTTAGTTTCTGGTGTACAGCATAGTGATTCAGTTATACATATATATATATATATTCCTTTTCATATTCTTTTTTATTATAAGGCATTACAAGGTATTGAATATAGTTCTCTGTGCTGTACAGTAGGACCGTGTTGTTTGTCTGCTTTATATACAGTACTGTGTATCTGCAAATCCTGAGCTCTCAATTATCCCTCCACCAACCCCTTTCCCCTCTGGTAACCATAAGTTTGTTGTCTATGTCTGTGAGTCTGTGTTTTATAAATAAGTTTGTGTCTTTTTTTTTTTCTTTAGATTCCACATAAGAGTGATATCATATGATATTTTTCTTTCTCTTTCTGGCTTGCTTCTCTTAGAATGACAGTTTCCAAGTCCATCCATGTTGCTGCAAAAGGCATTGTTTTTTATGGCTGAACAGTGTTCCACTGTATATGTACTACGTCATCTTTATTAGTCTTTATCCAGTCATCTGTTGGTGGACATTTAGGTTGCTTCCATGTCTTGGCTACTGTAAATAGTGCTCCTATGAACATTTGGGTGCGTGTATCTTTTTCAATTAGAGTTTCCTCTGGATACTTGCCCAGGAGTGGGATGGCTGGATCGCAGGGTCAGTCTATCTCCAGTTTTCTAAGGAATCTCAAGGCACTTCCTGAGAGGTAACGTGAGCTTTGGGGAAAGACCACCCAGGCTTTGGCATATTCACTCTTGTTTCTAATCTTGGCTCCATCCTATCTCATCTGTGACATGGGGCAAATTATTACTTAAAATCTACATGGCTTGTCTACAGCTGCTGTAATATATTACACAAACCTAGTAGCTTAAAGCCACAGGAATGTATTCCAGTACAGTTCTAGAACAAGTCCAAAATGCGTCCTACAGATGAAAGCCAAGTGTTGGCAGGGCAGTTTCCTTTGGGAGAGTTGGAAGGAGACTGTTTTTCCCTACTGTTTCCAGCTTCCAGAGGCCGCCTGTGTTCCTTGGCTTGTGGCCCCTTCCTCCCATCACCCCAACTTCTTCCATCTCCCCCAACTGACTTTGGCCTTCTTGCTTCCCCCTCATAAGGGATTGTATGTGGTCACATCGGGCCTACCCAGTTAACCCCAAATAATCTCCCCATCTCAAGACGTTTAACTTAACCACATCAGCAAAGTCTCTTTTTTTTTACCGTAAGGTACCACACTCATAGGTTCTGGGGATTAGGATGTGGGCATCTTTGGGGGCCAGTATTCTGTCTTCCACAAACTCTTTGAGGCTCAGAGGTAACACGGGAGATAACAATTTCCATCAAATAGCGCTTAGACATCACTTCCCATGAGAAGTCTTCCTGGGCTCCCCAAAACTGGGTTAGGGTTTCTCTCCATGTGCTCCCAAAGCCGCCTGGGGTCACCTCTTTGCCCTTATGCTGTATTATCACTTCCTGATCGCGATTGTGTCTTCCACACTAGACTACACAACTCTGAGGACCTGTGCCCAATTTTCTCGTGTCTGTCCTGTCCCCAGCAGTGTCCAGCACATGGTAGTGGCTCGATAAACAGTTGTTATCACAAGGATTAAATAGAGGGCACACACACCACGCCCACTGGTAGCCGGCTGAAATAGGTGTTCAGTGGGTGAAGGATGCTGTTACTAACACCTCTAGGCCCAAGCACAGGGGAGGGTTTCTATGGGTGACAAGTAAAATGTCTCCATCCCTAACGGGAAAATGCAAGATGGCATGTCTTCCAGCTCAGGGACAAAGACTCCTGGGGGCAATGGGAGTCAATGTCACAGCTCACCTTTTCTGTTTTTCTGATAACGCTGTTTTGCGCAGAACCCAGCACACACTTGCTGCAGAAAGAGTGCTGGCTGACTTTCAGAAGTCGGGTGGCACAGGAGCTGCTGGGAAGGAAGAAACCCACCACCTGTGCTTGTTTACCCCGCTGGGCAGCACAGAAATGCGACTTTCCAAGTGCCATGAACTTGGGTGTCTGTGTCTTCTCATCTCAGTGGCCAGATCCACCTGGTCCAGGGGAGGGATGAGAAGATGGGCAGCAGGCTCAGGGGTTCGTGGTGGCGAACCTGCCATGTTCTTGGAATCACCGTCTGGCCTCATGCAAGTCGTTCCCCTTTCAACTAACTCTGTGTCTATAAAATGCATGCCTCACCTCTCAGATGCCAAGAAACTCAAAGACTGTTTTCCTGTCATTAAAGGAGAAGAGTTAAATAAAGAAATAAATAAAAAGCTGCCGTAGACATACCTACCCATTATTAGACCAAAGCTTGGGTCAAGGCCAAAGCAAGCTTTGATTTTATTTCAAAGCCTGGAGCAGGGGGTCTGGTGCCAGAACTTTAAAGATGCGTGCTGTTTAGAGGGTGCCCGAGCGCCCTACAGCTTAGATTCAGATTCAGACATGTCCTGCTATGGGGACCCTGGTTCCCCTACGGATCCACTGTTCTGGCCAAGCAGTGGCGTGTCCCGAATGCACACATAGCCAGAGCCTAGCAAACTAATTCAACTGGGATCCACCAGAATTCAGAGATCTTGGGTGAGGCAAAGCCTGCAAAACCCAGGAGAATGTCATACCAGAAGCCAAGGAAAGACGGTGCTTAAGCAGGAGAGTGGTCACTGGTGCCCAGTGCTGCTGAGAGGCCAAGTCCAGTGGGGATGGAGGAACGACTGATTTACAGGGGCTTCCGTGATGAGGCAGCATCCCTGACGGCCTTGAGAGAGCAGTTTTAGTGGAAAGGAAAGGGCCAGGGCCAGCGGGAGGGGCTAGAAGAAAGGAAGAGAGAAAAGGGTGTGGACCAAAAAGACAAACCACCCAATCCAAAAGTGGGCAGAAGACCTAAACAAACATTTCTCTGGTGAAGACATGCAAATGGCTAACAGGTACGTGAAAAAAGGCTCAGTATCGCTACATATCAGAGAAATGCAGATCAAAAGTACAATGAGGTATCAGCTCACAGCAGCCAGAATGGCTGTCATTAAAAAGCCCACAAATGACAAATGCTGGAGAAGGTGTGGAGAAAAGGGAACCCTCCTACACTGCTGGTGGGAATGTAGTTTGGGGCAGCCACTATGGAGGACAGTATGGAGGTACCTTAAAAAGACTGAAAATATATTTACCCTGTGATCCAGCCACCCCACTGCGGGCATATATCTGGAGAGAAAAGTGTGTGGACAGTTTTCCTGGAAGAGGAAGTGAAGCGATGGAGCCATAGCCAAAGGAGAATGTGGGCTCGAAGTTTTTTTGTAAAGATGGGACCGTGGAAATAATTTGTATGTCCAGAAGACTGCTAGCCGGAGGGAGAAACAGATGGTGTTGGAGAGAGGGGATAATTGCAGAGGAAAGTCCTCGAGAAAACTAGAGGCCTCTCAGAAGGAGCGGGGCGCTCCGTTCAGGATAACCAGGACGAAGGGCGGGAGCCAGCGGCAGAGGGGCTGATGCTAGATTCAGCTCAGTGTCTTGTGCTCCCAGGAATTGAAGCTAAGGAGATGTTAAAAAAAGAAAGAAAGAAAAGAAAGGAAAGAAAGAAAGAAAGAGGAAAGAAAAGAAAGAAAGAAAGAAAGAAAGAAAGAAAGAAAGAAAGAAAGAAAGAAAGAAAGAAAGAAAGAAAGAAAGAAAGAAAGAAAGAAAGAAAGAAAGAAAGAAAGAAAGAAAGAAAGAAAGAAAGAAAGAAAGAAAGAAAGAAAGAAAGAAAGAAAGAAAGAAAGAAAGAAAGAAAGAAAAACAACAACAACAAAAAAACCCTATGACTAAATAATTAAATATGGAGTCCAGGTTGCAAAAAGTATGTGTGTTGGTGGAGGAGACGGAGCAATGAAGAGGAGCGGGGGAAATGTGTGATTGTGGAGTGTGCGGCTGTGGAGTAGCTGTTCGAAGGGACAGCTGGAAACAACCCTGTTTGCCAAACTAGGCTGGATGGTATGCTGGACCTGTGAGGGCAGGTGACTCCCCGGTGACTCGGGGAACTGTCCCTCTGCTGCTTCTCCAACCGGCCCTGCTGATGGGAAAGGTCACAGCAATGCCACATTTTGAAGGTGGTATCTGTGGCGGTTCAAAATCTGTCATTAATTTGAAGGAGGTAAAGAGATACGCTTTGCCGTTTACCTTCCCACCTACCTGGGCTTGGAGCCCAGCCTGTGGAAGAGGAAATTCTGGGAGTTCTGAAGCAGCAAGACGTCGCCTCTTTGCAGTGGCTGATATTTGGCCAATTACATCATCGTCATCATCATCGTCATCATCATCGACTGAACACTTGTTATGCGCAAGGCGCTGAGCTGAGTACTTGAAGTAAATTATCTTATTTAATCCTTTTGTAGACCAATGAAGTCTAGACAATTAGTGAGTTCTCATTTTACTCGAAAGGAATCTGAGGCTGGGGACAGTGAAGTTAGAGGAAGTGTGACGGAGGTAAATTTTGAAACCAGTCTCTGCAGAGGCTGCATTTGCTTCTGAATCTCTCTGACCCTCAGTTTCTTCATCATAAAGTGGGACTGAAAGCACCTCCCATGCAGGAGTGTTCCCTGCTTACTATTATCATACTGTAAGTATTTCCATTTTAATAAAGGACTAAAGAGGAAGAGTGTGTGTTTTCATGTGTGTGAGAGGAAGAGAACAGTAATAATCATAAAGTCATAACTTAGGGTTGGTGAATTTTGAATGTTGGTAGGAGAGACTTTGTGGGTTGCTTTCCCTTAACGCCTCAAATCGTACAAGTTCCTCAAGATGGTTTCAATTTTCAGGGCTGGGACCAGGGAGAAGTGAATGAGGCAGTAGCCTCTGGCATAACTTTCAAAGGAACACAAATTATTCGTTAGCAAGATACATTGAGTGTGTGCGTGTCTGTTTAAATACCTCTGAGCGGACTAGTTCTATAAAAGTGTGTATTTCTCCCACATTTGAAGATGGATTTTTGGTATTTAAGCTTTTCACTATTGGGTGAAATTATTTCTCCTTTCTTGCCTTACTCTGAGACTTACTTAGAAATAGTATCTAAATTTTATAGCTCTCCCCTTCTCCCCAAAAAGGAGTTAGAAATGTGTGGGTTTTGCTTTTGAGATACACTTAACATACAGCATTACACGAGGTTCAGGTGTATCCTAGAGTGATTTGATGTTTGTATGTATTGTGAAATGATCACCTCAATAAGTCTAGTTAACATCCATCCCCTGAACATAGGTACAATTTTTTTCTTGTGATGAGAACTTTTAAGATCTATTAGCAACTTTCAAGTTTACAATACTTGAATTATTATTAACTCTAGTCCCAGGCTGTCCATTACATCCCCAGGACATATTTATTTTACAGCGAGATTTCTCCTTTTTGACTCCCTTCAGCCATTTTGCCCACCCACCCCCACATCTGTACCAATGAGGTTTTTGTTCGGGGTGTTTTGTTTTTTAGACTCCCCAGATAAGTGAGATCATACGGTACTTGTCTTTCTCTGTCTGACTTACTTCACTGAACAGGACGCCCTTCAGGTCCGTCCACGTTGTTGCAAATGGAAGAACCTCCTCCGTTCCCATGGCTAGCATCCCATTGTACATGTATACTACATTTTCTTCATCTGTTCATCCACCAGTGGACACTTAGGTTGCTTCTATGTCTTGGCTATTGAAAATAATGCTGTAATGAACATGGCGGGGGCAGTGCATGTCTCTTCAAGTTAGTATTTTTATTTCCTTCAGATAAATACCCAGGAGTGGGACTGCTGGATCATATGCTAGTTCTAGGTTTAATTTGTTGAGGAACCTCCATACTGTTTTCCATAGCAGCTGCACCAATTTACATTCCCACCAACAGTACACAAGGGCTCCCTTTTCTCCTTGCCAAATCTTGTTATTTCTTTCCTTTTTAATAATAGCCATTTTAACAGGAATGCGATATCTCACTGTGGTTTTGACGTACATTTCCCTGACGATTAGTGATGTTGAGCACCTTTTCATGTGCCTATTGACCATTTGTGTGTCTTCTTTGGAAAAAGGTCTATTCTGCCCATTTTTAATTGGACTGTTTGGGGTTTTTATTGTTGTTAGTAAGTTGTATGTGTTCTTTATATATTTTGGATATGACCTCTTTATCAGATATCTGACTTGCAAGTATTTTCTCTCATTCATTGGGTTGCACTTTCATTTTGTTGATGATTTCCTTTGCTCTGCAGAAGCTACTTAGTTTGATGTCATCCCACTTGTTAATTTTTGCTTTTGTTGCTTTTGCTTTTGGTGTCAAATCCAAAAAACTCATCACCAAGACCAACATCAAGGAGCTTACCACCTATGTCTTCTTTCAGGAATTTTATGGTTTTAGGTCTTGTGTTCAAGTCTTTAATTCATTTTGAGTTGATTTTGGGGTGTGATTAATTTAGTGGTCCATGTTCATTCTTTTGCATGTGGCTGTCTGGTTTTCCCAACACTATTTATTGAAGAGACTGTCCCTTCCCCATGGTATATTCTTGGCTCCTTTGTAGTAAATTAATTGACCATATTGTGTGAGTTTCTTTCTGGGCTGTCTATTCTGTTCCATTGATCTATGTGCTTGATTTTATGTCAGTACCATACTGTTTTGATTACTAGAGCTTTGTAATATAGTTTGAAATCAGGAAATGTGATGCCTCCAGCTTTGTGCTTCTTTCTCTAGTTGGCTTCAGCTATTCAGGGTCTTTTTGTGGTTCCATACAAACTTTAGGATTGTCTGTTCTATTTCTGTGAAAAAAATGCCATTGGAATTTTGAAAAGGATCTTGCATTGAATCTGTAGAATACTTGGGTACTATGGACATTTAAATAACATTAATTCTTCCAATCTGTGAGCATGGACTATCTTTCAATTTATTTGTTTCCATTTATTTCCATCAATTTCTTTCATCAGTGTCTTATAGTTTTCAGTATACAGGTGTTTCTCCTCCTTGGTTAAATTTATTCCTAGGTATTTTGCTCTTTTTGATGCACTTGTAAGTAGGGTTGTTTTCTTAATTTCTCTTTCCAATAGTTTGTTGTTAGTGTAAGAAATGCAACTGATTTCTGTGTATTGATTTTGTATCCTGCAGTTTCACTGAATTTGTTTATCAGTTCTAACAGTTTTTTGGGTGGAACCTTTAGGGATTTTAAAATATATAATCTCATGTCATCTGCCAAGAGACAGTTCGACTTTTTCCTTTCTGGTTTGGATGCCTTTTATTTCTTTGTCCAGCTTAATTTTCCTGGCTAGAACTTCTCACACTACGTTGAATAAAAGTGGCAAGAGGGTGCATCCTTGTCTTGTTTCTGATCTTAGAGGCAAAGCTTTCAGCTAGATCATATTTTACTGCAGTATTTTTTTTTTAAATCAAACTGACAAACTGTGGCCTGTGGGTAGCCGTCTGTTTTTGTCAATAAAGCCTTACTTCTAAATTAAAACAGAACTCTTGTTTACACTCATACCAGCAAGTATATGAGTTCTGGAATGTTTCTATACCTTCACTGACACACCAATAAATGGTTCATGTTCCTAGCATTGTGTATTTTTCCTTTGCTTTATAACAGGTCAACACTATGCAGCTTTGGATCTAACTTTAGAAAATAGAACATTACTGAAAATGTAAAGAAAAAGCTCTCTATAAAATGACCAGCTGATAAAGTGAGTCTTGGATCTGTTCCCCTCAAACTACATAGTGACACCAGGTAACAAAACTATGTAACAAAGTTCTTTGCTACACAAAGTGTTTTAGGATATACTCTTGAAGAGGGGAGGGTAGAGCTCAGGGGTAGAGCGTGTGCTTAGCATGCGAGGTCCTGGGTTCAATTCCCAGTATTTCTGTTAAATAAATAAATAATCTTAATTACCTACCCCCCACAAATAAAATAAAATAAAATAAAATAAATAAAATAAATAAAATACATATACATACTACTGAACCTTAGAAATCACCAAGAGAGCGAGCGGAAGGCCCCCAGAGCTTTGCTGGGCCCACAAGTGGCCCATTCAAGGCGGAGTCGCTATGACGCCTGAGAGCCCCGCCCCGTCAGTCACGTGATCTCTCTCTCTCTCTTCGCTAATACGCACATTCTTAGACGAAGGACGTTCATAGGAATTGTGCGCACATCAGAATGATGGTGCCCTGCCACAGTCGGCAGCGGTTTTCAGTTTTGAACGCTAGCACTTAAGAGAGAAACCGAAATAATTCATGATAAGGCTCCTGAGAATGTAGATCTCAATACAGAGTTTTTTCTCCCTTCAGTAACTCTTTAGGGCCCAGAAATGTTAACCAGCAACACTGCAGCTGCCTTTTTCTGTCTCTACGAGAAAGGCAGAGAAAATCGAAGAAAGAGCTTTGCATCTGATTGACGAAGGACCCGCAGGCGCGGCCGCCCCTCCCCTCCTGCGGGAGGACCCGCCCCGCGCGCCCCGCGGCGGCTCCCCGCCTCGTTAAGCGTCCGCCCTGGGGCACGTCGCTCGCCTGGGCGGCGCTTCCATCCCACCCCCAGCCTCGTGGGGCTCTTGTGCGGAGTGAAGGACTCCCGCAGGCAAAGCGCTTAGAATGTCCGTAGTGCGCAGTAAGTGCTCAGTGAATGACGGCTGTTACTAGCTGTTAGAGGTGGTTACGCAAGTCTAGGTGAGACCTGCAGGCCGTGCGAACAAGATTAACAGGCCCGGAAAAGCAGGTGGCTGCGGGGCTGGGGTGGGAAATGCTAACTACATCCACCTTTCTCCCACTCCCGGTGAGGACAAAGGCTGGACCCCATCCTTGGCTCGCCGCTCCTTGTGTTTCACATGCTCTCCGAGGAGTGGTGACTCCCAAACCGCTCTCTCTGGTACCTCCGCCCCAGGTCAGAGCCTCATCAAATTCACCTGGTCTCCCTGCCTCCAGATGGATGAGTCCTCTCAAGTCCACCACCTCCCCACTCCACCGCCCCCTCCCCCCATCAAAACTTTCAGGGACATCTTCCTGCTTAAACCATGGCTTCTAACCATGACTCGGTAACCTCCCCATCAGGCCCGGGCTCATCTCTCTGACTTATTTCTCAGCACTGTCTGGCTTGCCCTTTATTCTCTAGCAGCACTACAGTGCTCATGGTTTCCATGTCCACGGAATGTTGGTTCCATGTCTGGGGTCATGCAGTTCCCTGTGCTGGTAATGCCTTCCTCCCCTTTACCTGGCTCCCGTCCAATGGCATGTCCTCCAGAAAGCCTGGCCAGACCTTCCTCTCTCCCTCAAAATGAATTAGATCTCCTTCCTCTGGGAGACTGTCTTTGTCTTTCATGCAGCAAATCATTGCCCCTGCTACAGAATATTACAGTTATGCACTCCTCTCCCTAGACTGTGAGCTCCTGGAAGCTGGGAAATGTATCTTATTCATCTTTGAATCCTGAGTGCTTAATATAGGGCCTGGCACTTCACAGGCACTTAGGAAGTAAATACTGAATGAATTAATATTTTTGACCTTCCCCTGCCCCCGTACACCTTGAGACTGAGTGCCATTTGAAGAAACTAGATGAATGTAAATATGGACACTAGCTGTAAGCATTTTTGTTATTCTTACTGAGAGATGGGGCCCTGGGAAAGGAGGGTAATTTTTACCTCGCTCCGGTACACACCCAAAATGGGAGGAGGCAAAGCCAGGACAGGCTCATATCTAAACCCACGCCCTTTCGGCCCATCTCATGAGATTTAGAGCCAAGTTAGCAGTGGAGTCAATAAAAGGAAAAGCTCACGCACCATCAGGCTCTTTAGGCATCGCGATGGTTACCTGGGAAGCTTGCTTAAGCTCCTTTCTGAAAATTATTCAGAATAGAATACACAGACCCTTCTAATTCAGAAGCTGGCAGCCCCATAAATATTCAATCAATTTCAATATTAACCATCTCTGGGGAGAATTTCTTTGGCCAATAATCTGTGAGAGCAACATTTCTCATTTAACATCATTAATCATGGTGCCTTCATCATTACGTAGTGGATGGAATATGTATTTACTGGTCACGTGGATTTTGTCTTTGCCTCTGTCCACTTGGCTCTCCAGCTTTATGAACAACATTGACTACAGCCTCTTCACGATCACCTGCAGGGGTTTCCCTTCTCATTTACTGTCAGATATCTGGTTACAGGTCTCCAGGCTCACAGGCCCACAGCTCCTTGCACCACACACCGGAGCAAAAAGTGGGACAATCCATTTCCACTTGAAAACATAAATAATAATGGTCCTGGTTGTTAGTAAAACTGTGAAAGTGGCTTTTTACCCCCAATAAAGTAGAACTCCATCACTTAGTTTTATGTATCATGAAATTGTGACATAAAATCCGTAATGATCCTTCTTTAAAATACTGTGCTTCTTGGTATCCGTGCTAGGAAACAAATTTCACAGTCCAGCACACCTTGTAGAATTTTCAAGAGAAATTAGTTGAGCTAGTAGAGAAAACAAAAGCATGTCACCTCAAATATTTACTTCGGCGTGAACCCGAGTGTCCCTGTGTTCCAGGTTAGGGTCATCAGCCCTGAAGGCTGAAGTGAGGGGATGGGAGCGGGGGGGCTTAGTCCAAACTCCTCTCTGTCCCCATTCCTACTTCCCCTCCTGTGCGTCTTCTCTTTTTTGTGTTAATTTTAGAAAAAGCGCAAATAAGCAACTGGTGTTTGCAGTCCTTTTACCTCTGAATCTGGCATCGCACGCATTGCGTGGGGGAGGGTTTAGGAGACACCCCCACCCCGAACCCCGCTTTCCTGGTTCACATTCAGGAGCCCAAAGCCTGGACGGTCTGTTTCTCTTGACAAAAGAACAGTGTCTGCAGGTCAGAGGATAACTGAGAAGCCTATTTATCTTCCCCAGAGACTTTGACCAGCCACTTCCCCTTTCTCAGTCTCCTGGAAGGCCTTGTACAGCCTTGCCCAGCCCTGTGTGGTGGGCTGTCTCTGCTGCCCCTCTCAGAGCCTCTGGGGATCCCCGTTTTCACAGTTGCTTTTTTATAAACAGACACGCAGGGGGCTCATTAAATAAACAGATGAATGAGGTCTCGGCGCCATCGCCCTTCTAATGACCTTTCGACCTAAGGGAGATACTTGGGCCTCAGGAGCAAAACGAGGAGCCCTCAGAGCCTGGGCCCTTTCCCCCTCCCGATGTGGGGCCCTGTGGGGCGGGCGGTGGCCCGGGTGCGCAGCTAGCGTGCTGAGGACTTAGCCTTCCTGGCTTTCAGTGGGCATTCTCCTTCCAGAACACGCCACGTGGCAGGGCGATCGCCTCGCCTACAGAGAGCACTGAGCCTCGGGGCTCTGGCCTGCCGACCTGGAGTGTAACAGGGACGGGAAGCTCCCAGAGGGCTCTGTGCATCCTGACGCTCAGGGAAATTTGGGGAAAGGTTGAGGGGAAGGGGCTGCAGGGAAGCAGAGGCCACGTTCTACAGGTGGCCTCCTTGATGGGGACTGTGGTGGGACCGAGCCTGCGGGCTGAGTGGCTGGTGAGGATAAAGTGGGTGGATGGGGGAGGGCGGCTTGTAGCAGTGCTACTGCTGCAGGGAAACTGGGCAGGAGAGAATGGCTGTGTCCCAGGCCTGGGGTGCGCTCCTGGGGTGCTCCCCACCGGGTGAGGGTCCTTGGCTTCTCACAGGAAAGAATTCAAGAGAAGCCACAGTACAGTGAAAACAAGTTTACTTATAGAGATACACATTCCATAGACAGAATGGGGTCCATTGCAGAAGAGGGAGCAGCCCCAGCGCATGGGGTCATCTAGGAAAGTGAGAGTGGCCCCCGGGTGAGGGCGTGGTTGGTTTTTACGAACTGGGTAATTTCATACGCTAACAAGTGGGAATATTATTCCAACTGTTTTGGGGAAGGGGAAGGGGTGGGGATTTGCAGGAATTGGGCCCCACCCCCACTGCTTGGCCTTTCCCAGCCAGCCAGGGAACTGACCTGGCACCTGTGGGGGTGTCATTTAGCAGCTGGTGTGTTACAGCGAGCCTATAATGAGGCTCAAGGTCTACTGGGAGTTGAATCGTCTGCCATCTTGGGCCTAGTTGGTTCTAAACAGTTTTTTTCTTACCCTCAATGGCTGTGTCATTCTTTTCACCAGAATGTCCTTTCTTTTCAAGGTTGAATATCTTTCCATTGTGTGGATATGCCACATTTTGTTTATCTATTCATCTATCCATCAATATCCATTCATGCTTCAGTTCCTCCCACCTTTTGGCCATTGGGAATAATGCTGTCGTGAACATGGGTGTATAAATATCTGTTTGAGTCCCTGCTTTCAGTTCTTTTGGGTCTATACCCAGAAGTGGAGTTGTTGGTAATTCCATGTTTAACTTTTTGAGGAGGTGCCAAAGAAATCTCCCTTTTTATATAGCAAGAAAGGATTCTAGAGGGTGGGGAGGTGGGGAGGTGGGATGGTGGTTCTAAGAATCAAGAAACAAGCCCCCTTAGGAAGAAGGTTAACTGAGTTTGTCGGTCCTCTCTGTAGGTGGTGCCCTCTGAGCCACCCCAGCAGGGGGTAACCCTCATGTCTTTCTTATCCAACTGATTTCTCAGCCCTTCCAAACTGCATGAACAGGTACTGAAGGCTTGTGCAAAATAGCTGCTTGAACTTTTCTCTCTGCTGCACCCCTCCCTGTACCTCTGACATGTTCTAACGTGTCCTTCTCTCAGCTCTAATAATAATAGTAGACAACCTATAAACAGGGGAAATAGTTAATGCGGCTTATGTTTTCCTGTTGATCTGTTTTAAAGAGTACAATAACTCTTTTATTTTTCATCGAAGTACAGTTGGTTTGCAATGTTGTGTTAGTTTCTGGTATACAGCATCGTGGTTCAGTTATACATAAATATTCTTTTTCATATTCTTTTTCACTACATGTTAATACAAGTTACTGAATATAGTTCCCTGTGCTGTACAGTAGGACCTTGTTGTTCATCTATTCTGCACGCAGTAGTTTGTATCTGCTAATCCCAAACTCCCAGTTTATCCCTCCCCCTCCCTTTTCCCCTTTGAGAACCATGTTTGTTTTCTATGTCTGTGAGTCTGTTTCTGTTCTGTAAATAAGTTCATTTGTGTCACATTTTTAGATTCTACATATAAGTGACATATGATATTTGTCTTTCTCTGACTTACTGCACTTAGTATGACAATCTCTAGGTCCATCTTCACTGCTGCAAATGGCGTGATTTCATTCTTGTTGTGGCTGAGTAGCATTTCACTGTGTATATATACCACACCTTCTTTATCTAGTCATCTGTCAATGGATATTTAGGTTGTTTCCATGTCTGGGCTGTTGTAAATAGTGCTGCTGTGAGCACTGGGGTGCAGGTATCTTTTAAAATTAGAGCTTTCTCTCTCTCTATATATGCCCAGGAGTGGAGTTGCTGGATCGTAGGGTAACTCTATTTTTAGTTTAAGGAGTCTCCATGCTGTTTTCCGTAATGACTGCACCTAATCTCATTCCCACCAGCCGTGTAGGAGGGCCCCCTCTCCTCCACAGCAACTCTTTAGGGATAAATGGCTTATTCTCCCTTGCATTTACTGTCATTAGTTTAATGCCAATTTAGTACCATTTATCTTGAGCAGATAAAAGATTGAAACTTTTCTCTTTTTTTGTCTGACCTATAGTAACCTATGGTATCTGTCTCATTCCCTTTTGTGCACTGGTTACCAGGAATCTAGGCTGAATTCAGAGCCCAACTATAATAACCAGCTCATCTCAGGTAACTGGTTATATTCATCCATTTACAGAGTCCCTATTGTATTTTCAATCTTGTAAATTACCCTATTTTTTATTATGTTTACATTTGGAAAACTCTCTTGTGCCCTTTCAGAACTAGGCAGGGTATAAATTCTAAATAAATGGAAGTAACACCACACCTTTATGAAGTTAACCCTTTCAAACTACCTGGGTCCCACTTGGTGTATCGGTGTAACAGGGTAACAGAACCGCACAGTCTCTTCAAGACGGAAATATCTCAGAGAAAACCTAGTTTACTGTTTGTGTGGCCCTAACTGACCTGTTTATCCCACAAAATCAGGACCTCCCTCTGAGACCTCTGAGGGAGGATGATCGGCTACTGAAAATGTACATCAGGCATTTTGGAATCTGCTTCAGCTTTCAAGCTGTTTGATATCACTCTGTGACTCAGGAGAGTGTTTTTTGTTTATTTGTTGGAGGGGTAATTCGGTTTATTTATTTGTTTCTTATTTGTTTATTTAATGGAGGCACTGGAGATTGAACCCAGAACCTTGTGCACATTAACCACACGTCTACCACTGAGCTGTACCCTCCCCGCAAAGAGCGTTTCCGTGGTTGAGACCTGTGAAGGTTCTCTGTCTTCCAGATGAGTCACTTGTATCCTATTTGTAACAAAGATCTCTAAGTCCCAAATAGGCCCAAGGTAGTTCTTCCTCCAGAAAGCTTTCAGGAAGAAAACATTAGCTCAGTCCATCAAGCCCCGGTAGGTAATCACACAGCAGTGGTATTAAGTGAGGCAGAAAATACCATGAGAAATGCATGTAACTCTTGGCCAGGGGAGTCTTCACAGGTATTCAAAATACTTCAGGGCCTTTTGTTGTGTTACAGCGTGAAACCAAGCTAACAAACCTTTCACCATAGAGAAGGAATTTTTTTCCCTGGAGGTGTACGTTGATGGTGACTTTATTAGCAACAGCTTTCAGACCGTTTTCGTGTTCTGTCTGTCCCTTTCACCTTTACAGCTCTTCTGTTGGGTGTGTCACTGGCTTAAACCTCGGCTGACACAAGAATGGTAAAGACCATTAACCTACCCTCGTTTCACCGAGGGTGGCTGGGCGGGTCGCAGACGCGGCCAGACAGTGCTAGACGTCACAAGCAGGGATTGCAAGCACTGCTCATTGGGAGGATATTTATCAAGAGGACACGAAATACATTAGAACGGACTTACAACTATTTGTTTAGGAACTACTTACAAAGCCTGTGCCAGGTGCTTGCGTGTTCAGCTGGGCGTGGACATGGAGACCCATAAGGCATGCGATAATCTCTCTTATAAGCATCCACTTAAAATTTTTTAACACATTTTTCTTGTGTTTTTTTTTTCTTTTTTTGGAGGGGGGGAGGAGGCGATTAGGTTTGTTTGTTTGTTTATGAATGGAGTTACTGGAGATTGAACCCAGGACCTTGTGCATGCTAGGCGTGCACCCTACCACTGAGATATACCCTCCCCTCTGTAAGCATCCACTTTAACAGCCATTGTTCTAGGCTTCACCATGATGTTATAATATGAAGTTGTTTAGCTATAATCTGTGCCCAGAATATACCGTAATTAGCACCACTTGCTGGCTTCAGCAGTAACACTGAAAGTTCTGAGCTAATAATACAATTCATGACAGTAATTCAACAAATATTTGTTGCACATTTTCTCTATAGACTATACGCACGTCCGTGCATCTCACATACACTCACACACACAAACAGCAGCCTAGTAAGCAGTTAAGAGCATGGAACTGGAAGTTAAACTGCTTACTGCCACCATTGAAAAGCAGTGGGAAGTCTCAGATTTCTTATCTACAAAATGGACACAAACACTTACCTGGCAGACTTGCTGTGAAGATGAAATACGATAATGTTTGCAAAGTGCTAACCTAGGACCCGGCTTAAATGCTTCGTAAAAGGTAACAATTTATTGTTTTTATGTATACATATAGATGCCCATGTATTGGTTAAAAAAATACTAATTCAGAAATCCATAATCAGCATGGGGTTAAAAAGATGACAATATTTTAAAATCAAAATTAAAAAAAAAAAAAGAGTAATAGCAGGAAAAGAAAAAGGAGAGAGACAGAAGTCAGCATCAAAGAAGGGCAGAAGTCCCTCACTGAACTACACCATGAGTTTGGTGCATTTGTAACCAGAGGGTGGGTGACAGTGGCTAGGCTCAGGACTCACACTTTGGTGTTTAGTTTGGTTCTGTGTCCTCCAAGAACTGCAGAATTCTCAAAACCAGAGTAATGATGACCCTCGCGGAGGTGCTCTCGGGCCCTCCCCTCTGCAGGAGAATCATGGCGCTCTGACTCATGGGAGCCACCACAAGAATCACTAACTGGAAATCCCAGCCGCAGCCACACTGCAAAGGCATCGGACTTGTTTTGCCAAATTCCCCATGTGATCCAAGCATGGCCACCCGCCAAAGAGCCAGAGGCAGGGAGGGCCACTCGCCTTCCTGGCAACACAGAGACTGCCTGGCCCCTCGCCGCAGGGGAAAGCTTACAAGAAGCCCTTTCCAATGCCGACTTGGCTCTGACAAGCACAGCTGTAGTGCCAGGGTGCCTGGTGCATCGTCCCCCGTGGCCACGTGTCTGCTCTTCCACGGGGAAGTTGTGTTGTGAGGTTCTTGTGGTGCACGAAGCTATTCCTCCACCATCTGCTCCTGTGGCTTCATCCGGTGACATGCGAGAATGCAGCAGAGTTTGCCTTTGCCATCCAGTGGGGTTTCAAGCTGTTTGACTCAACTGTGCAGGTTCTTACAATGCCAGGAGCGTGATTCTGTCTGAAGTCAGCAGGACGGAAGCCAGAAGTTAACCACGAACAAGTGACCCCATTTGCAAAACAGCGCGGAGGATTCCAGTTTCACTGCAGCAAGAGTTGATGGTTGCTAATTAGCCTGCAGGGAAGATGCCTACAGCATGACGACCAAAGGGAAGAGCTCCTTGCTCACCTGAAAAAGGTAATGTGTTTCTGAGACATCCCAGCGGCAGCCGAGTGTGTGGGCAGGGCAACTTTGGGGTCAGGCTGGGTACAGGCTGAGAGCTGAGAACCACTGGAAAAGGTGATTAGCAGATGAATTGCTGGCAGCCCTGGTGCTCGCAGGAGTTGCTTCCTCCAGACTGCTGCCCAAAGGAAGGAGAGTGAAGATATTCCTCCGGAGTAGGGTGAGCCAGTGCCCCTCACTGGAGAGATGCCGGCTCTGGTTCTTGGATGTCAGGAAACTGACATTGCTTATCTTGGGTGTGGCATAGTCACAAGGACTTACGCAATAAGTGGGTGCATGTGGGCTCATGGGATGCTGTCAGACAAGGTGCCTCCAACCCACCTCATCCAAAATGCACCTTCTCCTCCTCCCCACCCCTCACTGCTAGTCCTCATTAAGCCATCAGCCTCTGTTATATTCCTGATCTATGCTAAGGATGTCTCATGGCCCTCTATCTTGGAGGCTGGAGACTGGTCTAGGAGAAGGAGGGAGCCAGCCCAGAACTAAGGCTTGGAGTGGGGAATTACGAAGGGATAAAGAAGAAATTCCAAGGCTGGAGCTGTAGGGGAAGGGCAGGCTGCGGGTGAGATCTGAGGGAAAGCCAGGAGGAGGCAGAGCGCCTGCCACATGGGCTGAGGACAGTATGGGATCCAGGGATTTAGAGGTTGGGAGGTAAGAGCAAGCCCAAGGAGGGTCAAGGTCGGAGGGAGTGTTGAGCAACTGTTCTGATGCAAGAGACCTGGAGAGCTCGTGGGTGGGTCAGCCGGGCTGGGGGATGTGGATGAAGAAGAGGAAAAGACAGAAATGGATGAAGAGACAACTCCATCCACTCAGAAGCCAAGTAGCCTGGGTTGCCCTCCTCGCTGCCCACCTCCTGCTGGTCCCCACAGCCCTCTCCATGCCCACATCCTCTCAGCCTGCTCATTCCCACCCCCCTTTCTCTCTCTCTCTCTCTCAGGATATTGCAAGAGTCTCCCCGCCTCGGGCCTCTTTCCCCTCCCACCCACTCCTCACACAACGGCTGAACGTTATCTTTCCAAAACGCAAGCTTGGTCAGGTCCCCAAGTTTAAAGGACTCCTGTGGCTTCCCGCTTCCTGCAGAATAAAGCCCAAACTCGCTGCATGTCATGCAGGAGCCAAAACCTACTCTCTGCCCCCCCCAGCCCCCGCCATTGCAGCTTCGTCTCCTGTAGCTAACCTGCAAGTGCGCCGTCACCTGCAAGTATCTGGTCACGTGGATTCTTTGCTCTTCCTTGAACATGACCTTGTTAATTGCCTTCCTACTTCCAGAAGCCCTCAGCCTAGAATACCTTTTCCTTCTGTCCTGCCTGCCAAACCTCTCGTCATCTTTCAAGACAAAGCCACCTCCTCTGAGAAGCCTTCCTTACACTCCTCCCTCCAGATCAGGGTTAACTGTTCTCTCCTGTTCTGTGTGTGTGTGTGTGTGTGTGTGTGTGTGATAAAATATATGTAACATGGAATTTACCATTTGAACCATTGTTAGTGTATAGTTGTGGCATTAAGTACCTTCACATTGTGTGCAACCATCACCATCATCCATCTCCAGAACTTTTTCATCCTCCTCAACTAATACTCTGTCCCCATTAAACACTGACTCCCCACTCTTTCCTCCCTCTGGCAACCATCATTCTCCTCTGTCTCCGTGAATTTTACTCTAAGTGCCTCATAGGAGTGGAATCACATCATGTATTTCCCTTTGTGGCTGGCTGGTTTCACCCAGCGTAACGTCTTCCAGGTTCATCCATGTTGCAGCAGGGTCTCAGAACTTCCTTCCTTTTAAAGGCTGAATTGTATTCCATTGTTGCATGCACCGCATTTTGTTTATCCATTCGTTCATCTGTAGATACTGGGGTTGCTTCCACCTTTTGATTCTTGTGAATAATGCTGCTGTGAACATCAGAGTTACAAGTATCTGTCCAAGTCCCTGCTTTCTCTCCTTTGGGGGTCTACACCCAGAAGTGAAATTGCTGTGTCATATGGTAATTCTAACACCCATTTTTTCCCCTCGAAAGTAACTGTGCAGGGAGAGTGTGCATCTTCAATATCATAATGTCATCACATATACATTTTCTTGGAATAGTGTTCTATCATTAAAGCACAGCAAAGACTCTGGAAAGAATATTTGACTGTTCCCTGCAGTGAGAGCGGGTTTGCCACACAGAGAAACTGCACAGCGGGTGAAACGTGACAGTGCTGTTAGCGCTTGAACCCTAAAATTAGAGTCTGGCCAAAGTGCTTCTTCGGAAACCCTTTCAAGAGATCCAGTTAGGAAGTTTTGCAGCTATTACTCCGTCATGACTTGCTTGGAAATTTAGAATCAAAAAACCTGAGTTTCAGCCCTGCCCTGCCCGTTACTAACAGTAAGTTACCTAATCCTCCAGGCTCGAATTTTACCATGAGTGAAATAACAAATGCCCCCCATACATTCATGAGAAAAGAGCAACCCAAATGACAGAATTCTGGGAACTTCAGAAAAAAAAAAAGAGGATCATCTGAATTATCGTAATAACTGGCACCCCATGAAGCACTGGGGCATATTTAGCTGACCCGAATGGTGGTAAAGTGGACCCACTTTACCTTCCTTTGTCCTTCGTCAAAGGAAGCTAACTGGAACTTAAAAAAAAAAAGGTTAGTGAAAATACCAAGGACTGAGCCCAGGACTCTGCGCATGCTAGGCACGTGCTCCACCACTGAGCCACGCGCCCTGAAGTTACTTACAGGGCGATGTGCAGCCATACTTGTTCATTCCCATTTGGAGAAGCAAAATCTTTGAGTAAGAAGTGGAATTCCAGGGACATTTGACGAGTGCTAGGAAAGCTGCTGTTGGGGTTTCACAGCTGGGCGGTCAAGGAGACAGTTTTCCATGGATAAGATACAGGCACAGAGGAAGAAAACCCTAAGCCAAGATTGTTTTAAAAAAAAAAACACTGTTGGTAAAAATAGGTGGTGAGTCCTATACTGTACGTGGGCATTCCATCCAGGCAGGACTGATGTGAGTTTTTAGGAAAACCTGTAGGTAGAATACACACTCAAACCTACTGCACATGGTCATTTCTGGCTTAAAGTACTTACCAGGCGTGGCAAAGAGGTGAGAGTCGCTGTTAAGATGTTAGTACCGAATTATGAAATTTATACTGAATAATAAACTGACACAGCTTTCTTGCCTTAGAAGAACCAAGCAATAAAGTTACTTTTAGATCTTGCAACCTACACTCTTCTCTTTTGTGTCTTCAGAATGTCTTTGCTGTTGATTCTCCAGAGGGGAAGACAGTATAAGGCAAGACTACTGATTTTTTTTTTCACATAGACTGGTAAATTAGTTTTGAATGGGATGTATTCTTCCTTTATTCCTCCCTCTTCAATCCCTGAAGTTGATCACGTGGTGAGGAAAAAGAATACCTGTTTGGGACAATGACAGAACTCAGGTGACATAATCCATCACTTGTATTTACAAGACAGAAGGCACAGTGCTATGCACGTCATAGCAGCTACAGAAAAAAATGGGATGGCAGTTCTTCTTCTGAAGAACTTCTGGAAATTAAGACCCATTTCCAGGGCTCTCAGTTGATAGATCTATATTTCTCCATTCTAGACAGTTCACAAACAGCCTAGAAAATAGAAAGAACTTTACTATGCAAGAGAGATGACAGTTCTAATTAGAGGGGAAAAGACGAATATGTGCATGATGTGAAGAGTATCCATTTGAGGAATATGTTTTTGTTTATTTTTGTTTTTTTAATTGAAGTACAGTCAGTTACAATGTGTCGATTTCTGGTGCACAGCACAGTGTCCCAGTCATGCATATATATATTTCATACTCTTTTTTATTAAAGGTTATTACAAGATATTGAACATAGTTCCTTGTGCTATACAGAAGAAACTTCTCAAATCTATTTTTATATATAGTGGCTAACATTTGTAAATCTCAAACTCCCAAATTTATGCCTTCCCACTCCGTTTCTCTGGTAACCATAAGATTGTTTACTATGTCTGTGAGTCCGTTTTGTAGATGAGTTCATAGTGCTTGAGGAATGTGTTTTTTTCCCTGTTCTCTTTCCCTATAAATGGTGTCTTTCACTAATTCTCAGGCATCTGGTTAGGGAACCGGTAAGCAGAGGTGGCACTTGAGGTGAATATTGTTGGCACGCAACCATTTCCCATCATACACACCTCCTTGGCTAAACCAGTCCCCAGTGGCCAAGGGTGTGTCTTATTTTTGAAGATGTCCATTATATGCCTGACTTGAATTGATCCTATTTTAGGAAGCTCCCACACACCTGCAAGTGCATTGGCCCCAGGGATGAATGTTCTAATGTCATTTCTCTTTCTTAAGAATCAGCCATGGTGGGTGAGATGCTCACCTGATAGCTGCCTTCCAGGTGTGAAGAGCTCAGCGTGCGGGGTTGCCTGAGTTGGGCGTGGTGGAGGGCAAGCTCAGGGTTCCAAGCCAGGTTTCCAACAATGAACCGAGGCACAGCTGCCCAGTAGAGACGGTGCTGTCTGCATTCTGTCAGGAAACCCTCACTGTCTCTGAGACCCAATCATTGGCCTGCAGCTGAGGTCCAGAGGTGGTGCTCTAGGTGGGGCCAGAAACAAGCCAGGAGAGGTTATGCTGAGGGGCAAGTGCCCTTGGACAGTGCTTTATCGTACATTTCCTGGCCATCTATTCCTTTGACTCGATGACCTCAGGTTCTTGGCTGATGCTGTTAATGTCTGGAGTAGAAAGTCGTGCAGTATGAGCAGCAAGAGCAGAAGCAGGGCTATAAAATCTTTGCTTTTACTTTAGGTTGCTGGTACCTGATTCTTAGGGCTGTTGGAGGGAGGGAGGGCGGGAGGGAAAGGGGAGTACCTTCCAGAAATCACATAGAGTAAGTCAAGTGGCTGAGCTCACCTGCTCCTGGATGTCGCCTTGGGGCTTTGCTGACTAAACTACTCTATCACAGTGGCTTGACTTTTAAGAAAAATACGGACGAAGATCCAGAAGCTTATATTATTCAATAGACCCAGATGTTTAAAATACCTTGCTTATTTAAGGTCCTTTACAATTCACAGAGGGGCTTTAAAACATCTTCCCTGTATTCCTCAGATTTCTAGAATCTAGAAACACCCTGTCTTGTTTATCAGATATTTCAGCAATTGGTTTTCCAACAAAATGTCTGCATTTTCCCCCCTATTAGTGTATGTTTGGGACTACTTTTACAGGTTGCATAGTGTTATACTTCCAAACAGAGTCTACATCTTCTTTTCAATAAGGTGGCACTCCTGGGCGGCATCTATACTATAAAGTCACACAGCTGTCTCAGAACTTTACTCACGGACCAGCTGCATCAAAAGGACAGAGTTGGCCATAAGTCAGCTGTTTACAAAGTGCATTCTGTGTTCCCGTGGGGCCTGTACATTTCCTGCGTTGCTCTGAAGTCAGCACAAGCTGGGTAGAGACAAGCACTTTGACATCTCAGGACTTAGAAAATATCTCAGATGCAGGTGGGGAGCAAATCTGGATACCAGGCACTAGGCTGTACCTCCCTTCATCCCTTCCCTTCTGCAACCCAAGTTTTATTATTAGATGAGTTTAGGTACCAGAGAGCCTTAGAATGAGAGCTTGTCAGAATACCCTTCTTTCATCATGGAAATCTACTCCCGGAGGGCCCTATGGGGACCCCTACCACTCCCACCATCTGAATTCCACAGGTAAACGCCACTTAGGCTCAAGGTAGGACCACAGTACACTAATATTGAGTTCTGATTCCAAATATGTGACAGTTCTATGTCTCTCGAATTAGTTTACATGGTGAACTGAGGAAATGATTATATAATTTTTACAAGTTTGAGCTCTTGTTGCATGAAATAGCACTTTAGTAACAGGATGCCATATCAGAAGGCACACAAATGTGAAATATTCTGGTATGGCCATTATGAAGAAGTCCACAAATGATAAATGCTGGAGAGGGTGTGGAGAAAAGGGAATCCTTGTGCACTGTTGGTGGGAATGAAGTTTGGTGCAGCCATTATGCAGAACAGTATAGAGAGTCCTTAAAAAACTGAAAATAGACTTACCCTATGATCCAGCAATCCCACTCTTGGGCATATAGCTGGAGAAAATTCTAATTTGAAAAGACATGTATACCCCAATGTTCACAGCAGCACTAGTTACAATAGCCAAGACATGGAAACAACCTAAATGTCCATCAACAGACAAGTGGTTAAAGAAGATGTGGTATATTTATGCGGTGAAATACTATTCAGCCATAAAAAGAATAAAATAATGCCATTTGCAGCAACATGGATGGACCTAGAAATTGTCATACTGAGTGAAATAAGTCAGACAGAGAAAGACAAATATCATATAGTATCACTCATATGTGGAATCTAAAAAAATATATAAGTGAACTTATTTATAAAACAGAAACAGACTCACAGACACAGAACGCAAACTAATGTTTACCAGAGGGGAAAGGGGAGAGGTGAAGGGATAAGCTGGGAGTGTGGGGTTAGCAGATACTGACTACTGTATGTAAAATAGATAAACAGCAAGGTCCTGCTGCACAGCACAGGGGGCTATATTCAGTATCTTTAAATATCCTATAATGAAAAAGAATGCACATATATATGTGTAACAGAATTGCTGTGCTGTACACCAGAAGCCAACACCACATTGTAAATCACCCATACTTCAATAGAAAAGATAAAAAATAAATAAAACAGACTCTCCGTCGCCCACGGAGAGAGCACAACCAGGTACCATGGTTGGTTTGTCAGCCCCAGCTAACTGCCGCGATAAGAGGCCCAAGGTATTTATTTGCCCCCCGAGGGTTTGTAATCTACGTTTGGAGGTTCTTCAGGAAGTGGTTAGACAGTTTAACAATATGGAACATGGCTTCGCTAAAAGCCGACCAGGACGGAATGCGGACTAGTCGCCGACCCGGCAGCTGGAGCAGAGGGGCCGTCACCGTCTGCTCCCGCCTGCCGCCTCCCCAGCGCCACGCTCAGCCTCTTCCTGCTTCAACAGCCGCCGCAGTCTCTCCCACTAATTTTCACACACGCTCTTCCCTCCTCTAGAAGAGGGCTTCCGAAACTTGAGTGTGCGCAGGAATCACTTACTGAAGTGCCAAATCGGACGCGGTGCAGCCTGGGGCGTGGCCCGAGAGCCTGGGTTTCTCCCAGCTGGAGCTCCCCGTGCGAGGAGCGGTTGGGCCTGGGGCGTCCGGCCTGGCCCGTCCTGGTTTCTGGACCCACGGATTTTATAGACTGCCACCGAAAAAGTAAAACTAATAACCACATCAAGAACAAAACAGTAAATGCTTTCAGGAAAGTACCAATCAGCTTGCCCACTTTTCATTGCCAGTTAATTGGTCAAGAAGGGGCATTGCAGAGGAGGGTGTAGCTCAGCGGCAGAGCGCATGCATGCATGAGGTCCTGGGTTCAACCCTCTGCACCTCCATTAAACAATAAATAAATAGTAGTTCGTATCTCCATATCTTAAACTCCCAATCTATCCTTTCCCACCCCCTTACCCCCGGTAACCGTGCAGACACTAACTACTATATATAAAATAAATGATGAGTTTCTCCTGTATAGCACAGGGAACTGTATTCAATATCTTGTAGTAACCTATAATGAAAAAGAGTATGCAAGTGAATACATATGTATGTATGTGACTGAAACATTATGCTGCACACCAGAAACTGACACATTGTGAACTGACTATATGTCAATAAAAAATAATGCAAATTAAAATAAAGAAATAAATAAACCTAATTACTCCCCCCTCCAAAAAAAAAGGACATTAAACATACACATGGCAGCTGTATCATAAAGAAAGGTTATTTATATCCTAAAAAAGTAGGAAGGGCATAGTTTCAGAAAAGAGGACAATCTTTTGAATTGAATAAACTTAACTTTGTGGAAGAACTCACTACCTTGATTTCATTTTTAAAATGTTGTCTTAGACTTGGGGGCACTAAAAGTGTTTAGGAAAAATTGGCCTGCCTGAAACTTACTGAGTCTCTCAAGTCTGAAGTCTAGAGTCAGCTTTTCCAAGAAGTCTTTTGTGATCCCCGAGGTGGGGTTGGATGTCCCTCCTCTGTGTCCCTGAGAGCCCTGTGTGTGACTCTGTCACAATGCTCATCACCTCCACTGTCATTGCTTGTTTACCTGTCTGGAGCTCCCTGTCGTCCTAGAGTGTCTTTTATGTTCCTCTGTGTCCCCAAGCCTCAAGCACTGCAGGTGCACAGAAAAGACACAGTAACTGAACGAATCCCTGAAACACCGCACCAGTCTTACAGTCTTACTAGTGGATTCCATGTGTGGTATCAGATAGAATTAGACACATTTTTTTGAAGTGGTCTAAAATAGCGGTGTGTGTGAAATTATAGAGAATGTGTATATTAAGAATCTTTTTATGTGGTCCAGGATTTTTTTGAGTAGGCAGTGAAACACGTAGATCTTTGCCTGTTCCATACTTCGAACCTGACTGGTCCTTTCCAACTCTTGCTTTGAACAGGTTGAGTAATACTCTGTTTTGCTCACTGGCTGGTAACTTGAACAATTTGTTTTCCTGGCCTTCCAAATGAGCTACCATGAGCTTTCGAGAGTTCTTGTGAATTTTTAATCTGCTCTGATCCCCTGGGCTCTTGGCTTTGTTAACAGGAATGGATAGCAAACATGCATTTCTTATGAAAACACTTCTTAATTTCCTTCCACATCTTAGCCCGTCTATTGTGTTGGATAGACTTAGTTTTCTTTTTTAAAATGAACAGTTCATGCAGCCTACAGCTCAAAGTTAATCAGAAACATGTTAACCATAGGAATATATTGAGAATTAAGACAGACAACTATTAAATGTCAACTATTAAAATAAGAAATGGCTAGTAAATCACTTGGCTAAGAATCATGCTCAATAGTGAATTCAAGTTCCTCTTTTTTCAACAATGGTGATGTGATAATAACAACACACACACACATACACAGACACCTCTGTGGGCATACACACCACTGACTGGTGGTCATTTCTTGTGTAATATCACAGAAGCCTTTCATTTTTCTATGTTGTATATTTGTCTTAACATTTGAACTTATTACTATTATGTATTTTCTGTTCTAAGCAGAAAAAGCAATTCAGAATTTAACAAGAAGAAAGAAACTTTTATGAGAATTACTGACATTTGCCCGTAAGTATAGTCTTTCCTACGTGAGGAAGCAGGACACTGAGATGCCCTCAGCAGGAAAATTTCCCAGCAAAGAAAGGAATATTAGGGTTGTTTTTAATACTTTTAGCTGGTTGAAAATATCATCCCATAAAATATTTTTTAATGTTTACAAATCTTTTGGTACAATGACCTAAGAGTTTTTAAAGTAAAGTATACATACTTTGGTGGATTTAAAGCACTCTCAGTGATTTAGCAGAGAAAATTATATAAAAGAATCTTATTAAAATCCAGTCTGATAAGCTTTACAAACCAGCGTGGATATCTCTAACAACTTAACGAAGACATTAATTATACCTTGACCTCTTCAATAAAGTTTCAAGGGACCTATTAAAAAGAACATTTTTAAAAAAGATCCATTATACATCCCAATAAAGGAAAGTACTCCAAGACTAAATTCATGCATCTATAATTTTTTAATGTAGCAATTACTTGGTCTGTAGTCAAACATGGATGGGTCTGTATAATTGTGACCATGTTACGGTTCTTGACATGACAGCCCTGCACCCCTCTGCCCCTTCACAAAACCATGTCCACTGCGGGGCAATGGAGGGGCATTAAAGTTGTCATGCTTCATCTACAATTATGAGTATCTTACTATCTAGATATTTATCTGAATTTGAACCAAATCTCCTTCATTAAACTATTCATTCAAAAAATATTTCCTGAGTGCTGACTACATGCTGGGTACTGTCCTGGCACCTGGGATTCACCACAAACAGACCAAGAGTTGTTGCCTTCAGGGAGCTTACAGTCTAAATGTAGCAGACAATAAAAATAAACATAGTAAATGGGGAAATGATGTAGAATGTTGGAAGCTGTTAAGTGCAATGAGAAAGATAATGTTTAAGATCACATCATGCTGACTCTTTAGTGCCAATCCTGACTGGCAGAGAACCCATGAGTTCTGTAATAAAATTATTTTGGGGGGTATATTAATCTGCTAGGGTTGCAGTAACAAAGTACCATAGAGTGGCTGGCTTAAAAACAGAAATTGTCTCCTAGTTCTGGAGGCTGGAAGTCCAAGATCAAGGTGGTAGCAGCGTTTTGCAGACAGTTTGCTGACGGCCGCAGTCTCCCTGTGTCCTCCCATGACTTTTTCTCTAAGCACTCGTGGGAAGCTCTGGTGACTCTTGCCCTCCTTATAAGGACGCTAGTCCTATTAGATGAAGGCCCCACCCTTATGGCCTCATTTAACCTTAATTAGCTCCTTAAAGGCTCCGTCTCCAAATAGAGTCACATGGTGGGTTAGGGTTTCAACCAATGAATTTGGTGATGGAGGGTGGAAATCAATTCCACTCAGCACAGATGGCATTTGTGGTATGAAGGATACTAAAGTATGGGGCCCAGGGCAGAGTCCCTTCTTGTCTAGGCTTAGGGCAGTGTTGAGCTAAACTTCATTGAGAAGGTGAAATTTCAGCAAAGACAGGAAGGAGGTAAGGGAGTTATCCATGTGGCTTCTGAAGAAAAAGCATTTCAGGTAACAGAACAGCCCGTGCAAAGGTTAGGAATGTGCCTGGAATGTTTGGTAAACAGTAAAGAAGCCAGTATGTCTGCTGGATGGCGAAGTAGGAAGAGATGAAGTTATGGGGAGTGAGACCGTGAAGAGCTCTGTAGACCATTGTAAGGGCTTTGGTCTTACCTGAGAGAAAAGGGGAACCACTGCAGGCTTCTGAGCAGAGGTGTGACATGGTCTGATTTACCTATCCATATGGTCATGAGATGATTATTTTAACATATTCTGGCGACTTCAATGTGCAATTATCCACAAATACATTAACTGCATCTTTTAAAATCTTGATTTTAGAACCTCCTTTTAAAATCTAATTTTAGAGTCAGTTTATCTGGAGAGTTTCCTACTTACAAAGTTTTCCAGTATGTTACAAGCACATAAGTAAGTCTTCCTTCTAGATATCTATTACTTTTATTTAAGCTTTTTTTATTTTTTAATTTTTGGGGGTAATTAGGCTTATCTCTTTATTTTAATGGAGGTACTGGGATTGAGCCCAGGACCACAGGCATGCTAGGCATGTGTATTACCACTGAGCTACACCCACCGTCCCCTTCCTTTCCTTTATTCTCTCTTCTATTGCATGTACTTGATCACACATTATTTTGTGTGTTCATTTGAATATTTTAAACTAAGTTTTATCTAATATGTATACTTAATATCTCTGTTCTAAGATACTCTTGTACAAAGTCAATACTGTGACAGTTTGGTTAAAAATACTTTATAATTCAGATATGAAGAGACAAGAATAGTCACAAAAGACATTGCTTTGTAACTTTTACCAAAAAATACTACTTTGAGGGTCAGCTGTGTACCATTGTCATAGGAAGTCTGTTTCGTTCTCTCTGACTTTAGAGAAATAATGATCATCTACTATAGTCTACTCAAGAGAAACAGGAACTGACTTGTTACCTAACAGTTCAATGACTTCTTTTGTCCATTGGGAAAAAAAAAAAGTGTTTTTGAGATTAGTGCGTGAATCTTGATGTGTAAATAAGAGTAGGTTGGGTTATTGGTCAAACTGTGAAACATGTCAGGTTTGGCTTCCTCTTCCTCTTTGAGTTCGGGGAAATTCACCAAAGTATCTCCAGCACTTACCACACAGTACCCAGCACATAGTAGGTGTTCACTATTTGTTAAGTGAGTGACATCTCTTTCACTTACTTGCTGGGGACTTGTGTGTTGCACATGCCTGGAGTATTCGCCTTTTAAAGGAATGCCAGAGAATGGGGGCAACCTCTGCACAAAGGTATGAACTTCAGGTGTCGGGGCGGGGTATCTTAAAGTACCAGATTTTCCTGAGAGTCCCTTCAAATCACATCACAGGGTGCCTATTTAGTTGGCTTGTCACTGGGTCCAATGGGCGTTTGAGGTATTAAAAGCTGCGTTTGGTATACAGCCGTAGGATACAATATCCTAAATTATTTTTATTTCTTGAATCTTATGCAAAAATGACTGTAGTTGTTGGTTCTAAAGCAGTTCCTGGCTCTTTGTAGACCAATGCCTATACAATTGACTCTTGAACAACAGGGGTTTGACCCATATCGCTCCAAAATTTCTTCACTAAATCTGTATTACAGTAACACCATCCGAGGCTGGTTGAATCCACAGACGGAGGGCTGATTATAAAGTTATATGCAGGGTTTTCGACTAGCGAGGATAGGTGCCTCTAAAAATTCCCCCTTGTTCAAGGATCAGCAGTGCTTTTTATTAGGTGGGACTGAACCCCAGACCCTCAGACTTCAAAGTTCGGGCTCCTTCCCAATACCTCTGACATTCCACCGCCAGGCCTGCCACAGTGACTGGATGGTGAGGAGGGGTGTCCTCTGAAATGCCGAACTGCTGCATCAGCAGCCTGTCAGCCATGTGCTGGGCCTGGCATTCAGAGATGCAACTAAAACATCCTTCTGTTGAACACACGGTTCCCACACCCGGGCGGCACGGCTGTTTTAGGGCATGCAACGTTGACAGCGCGCGCTGCTTGCAGCTCGGTTTGAAGAGGGTTAGGCTGAAACATACCCCTTCGCGCTGAATTAATTCTGGGGTGGCATCGTAAACCTCTTTGTTTTCTGAGAGATGCCTACGACAACCTTAGTAAGATCATGTTTTTCCAGGCCCCCGAGGAAGGGCACTGTTCCTCGTGGATGATCCCCCTCCCTGTCCCGCCCCTTCCCCTATTCTTTCTACCCCCACCCTCGGCACCCACACAGGAGGACGGGATGACAGTCCGGGTCGGGGAGGAACGCTGTGCATGTGCTCCGTGCGCTGCAGACAGAGCTCGCACGGCTCGAGAGTGACGCAGGCGGGTTCGCGGAGCGCTGGGGAGGGAGGCCCCGCCCAGCGGCCCGGCCCGCCCTCTCCCCTTCCCCATTGGCTCGTCAGCCCCTCGCGTCACGCCTGCGACGCTGGCGCGGCCCCGCCGGTGAGGGGCGGGGCTCGGGGCGCGTGAGGCGGGCCAGCGCGCAGGCGCAGGCGAGCGGGCCTGGGGCGACGGGGGGAGGGAGGGGTGGTGTTCCCGGTTTCCCGGGTTACCTGAGGGGGCGGGGGTGGGGAGCTCGCAGCGGCTGTGGTATCGGCGGCGGCGGCTCGGGGTTCTCCGGATGAGGCGGGACGCGCGGCGGCGGCCAGCGAGCAGGTAAGGGCTGCCGCGGGGTCCGGCGATGCCGACAGAGGGCTGGGGTCCCCGACCCGTCGGTGGCCGAGGGGGAAGGCGGTTTGGGCGTGGGGGGGGTCGCGGCGGCCGGGCTGAGGGCGCAGGGGACCCGGCCCGACGCGCCGGCCCGGGGTTTCTCTCCGGCTCTGGGGCCCCGGGATGTCTCCCCGCCGCTCCGTGCCGCCTGTGGCAGCAGCTGAGCCGCGGCGGGAGCTCCCCGGCCGCTCCGGACCTTCGCGGCGGCCGCGCGGCCCCCGGCCACTAACTTTATCCCCCGGCGCTCGGAGGCCGGAGGGCGAGCGGGCTGGCGGCGACCTGCCGCAGTCTGGACCGTGTTTCTTATCCTGCGCCCCGGCCAGGCCCACGCTGGCAGGCTGACGGCTGGAGTTGACAGTTCGCGCCGCCCTCCGCAGGTCGCCCCCTGCGATCTGGCCCTGCGGCTGCTCGCCCGCCCGCCCTCTCTCCCATCATCTCCCCCGGGCGCCTTGGTCCGCTGCTTTTCTCCTGCCGGCGACACCCTTCGCCCGGGGCAGAGACTCTCCGGAGGCTCCATTGAGACATCTGCCGCCTGCCCCGGGCATCCTTGGAGCCTTGGCTGAGCTGCCCTTTCGCCTCTGGTGGGATTAAACTGTGCGGGAAATGCTCCAGGAAGACCCGGCACCTCAGTGTGGAGGCCAGCGGGTTGCTTAGTGGCGGAGGGGGTAGGCACAGAGGCTTCAGAAAACGCTCCCTAGCTCTCGTTCTTACCAGTTTAAGCAAAACAAAACATTCCCTATATGCCCAGCAGACCATACACACCCAGTGACAGCACTTGGTCGGTGATGAGGTTGTATTAAGCAGACAGAACATTTTGAGGGAGTTGAATCTTGCGTTGAATACTTTGGTGTTGAATTCAGACCAGTGTTCCCTCGAGTATTGAATTCACCTCGCACTTTCCCTAGGGTTTGTTTAGCAGATTGGTAGTACGAACTGAACTGGGCTTTTCTTCCTGGTGATCCTTGGCTGCTCTGCTCTGTTACTTTAAGTTTCCACACCCAGAAACCTTATGCTAGTAAAGATGTTGACTCTGAGCTTTCATTTTATAGAAGTAGTTAATTCATTTGGAGTATCTGTTTTAAAGAGCTTTGTAAGTAGCCAGCAACTTTTTTTTCTCCTGATAGCTCTTTTCTGTTATCCACATTGTTACTGCAGAGATTGGAGAATTTGGGGGAGTGTGGGTTTTTTGAGCATGAGCTGGCCGTTCTCCTTACTTGGCCCTGCAATAAACCTTTCTCTGCCAAAAAAAAAAAAAAAAATCGGAGAAGAGGGGGCGTAAGGAGAAAATGAGTTATTATATAATTTACATGAAAGCAATTTGTAAACTATAAAATTATATATAAACTTAGTATTTTTTGAGCCCTACTGTGTGCCAGACAGTTTTCTAAGCTGATAAATATCCCTTCCTACATGGAGCTTACATTCTAGTAGGGGAATCTCAGATAATAAACAAATAAAATATATGCTGTGTCAGATGGTGTTAAGGACCATAGAGAAAAAAGAAGAGAAGAGAGAGAGACTTGCAATTTTAACTATAGGTAGCCAAGGAGGACTTCCTGGAGAAGGTGACAGTTGATTCCAAGACCAGAAGGAAGCGAGAGGGTAATCCATGCACCTCTTTGAGGGTAGAGTGTTTAAGCAGAAGGAAAGGCACTTGCCAAAAGCTTGGAGGCAGGAGTGTATGGGGCATGTTTAAGGAGGGCAGGGAGGGTGGTTTGGCAGCAGTGAGTGAGCAAAGTAAGAGGGGTAGAAATGAGGGTGAGAGGTAAGTGGGAATGGAAGTCAGATTGTATAAGGCTTTGAGGCCTTTGTAAGGACTTGGGTTCCCACTTGGCGGGTGGAGGGGGAAGGGGGCGCATCCTTTTGAATAGAGAAGGGATATATTAGACTTGCCTTTAAAAAGGGTCACTCTGGTGGCTGGATGGAGAATAGACTGTGTCTGAGGTTGGGTGAGGCCTTGGGCAGAAGTAGGAATGTCAGTTCCAGGACTCTTGCCATAATCCAGGCCAGAGATGATGTGGTATGGACCAGAGTGGAATTGTTGGAGAGACTTAAAGAACACCCCAAGTTTTTGTCCTGAGCAAGTGGAAAGATGGAGTAGGCATGTACTGAGATAGTTTATGAGAGGAGCAGTTTGGTAGGAGAAGGTGAGGAGTTGGTTAGAAAACAATGAAATGAGACTCCACTTGGAGATTAGTAGTAGTAGATGCTAGTAACTTTGTATTGAAGACACTTTTCATGTTATCTTGATTATAGCAGGGGCTTAATATTTTCAACCATGAACTGCCAACTTTTTTCATGCTCCTTTGTTTTTTGGACCCTCCTAGTCATCTTTTTTCACCCCATGTACTTTTGTTTTTCTTTGCTTGCACTGAGAGAATCTTTTTGTTAGTTTCCGTTGTAGAGAAAGCCCTGTAATCCAGAATTTCAGAGTATCTTTTTAGTTTGTTGCTGTTTTTAACTTGAACACCTTCATCTGATTAATCTTTTTCTGAATAATGTTTAGATGCCTGGCTTAAGTTCAAGAATTTTTTTTAAGCCTCAGAAATCTTGTTATCAAATATAGCTTCACTTGGCCATTTGTGAAATTACAATGGAAATGACCTGCATTTTTAATACTTCGCTAATAGTAATATAGAGATTATCCTAATTCTTCTGTTTCATTAAAGATGGCTTGAAATAAATGGGCCATTACATGTTAAATGGGGATCTTTTTCATCAAATTATGCAGCATTTGGAGCCTAGAAGTTGACCTGTAAAACATGTATCAAAAATATATTAACAGAACCAGCATTTCTGTTTCTTCCTTCCTCTTCTAATAAACCTGCTTTTTTCCAAAATACCAAAAAAAAGATCTGCTCCTTACATTAAGAACTTAGGCAATAAGGTAATATTTTTAAATGAATTTTTAACCTGAATATAAATCTGTCAGATAAATAAGTATAAATGGATCTCAAGTCCATAGGGACACTATATTCTCATCAACGCCACTTTCTTTTGCTATTGCTTCTTATCAGTGTTCGTCCTTCTGCCTCTTAGCTCTGGCTTCGCTTTACAGTAATTGAGACATTTGGAAATTTTGAATGTTTTCCAGGTCTAACTTATGGGGAGGAAAAAACAACAACAAAGAAAAATCTTATCTAATAATATGAAAGAGTAACACATGAAGTGTAATCATCTTAATTAGCTGAGAAAGAAATCAATTTTCCAAGAGGCTAGTCATTATACCATTCAGATGTGATTCTTTGATGTTGAAACTCAGAACCAGGAAATAAGAGAACTTATAGCCACTTTAGATGGGTGGAGGAAACACATGAGTGATGAGGTAGATTACTACACAGACTTAGATCTGTTCAAACGACTACTGCTAGTAGTCTTTAAAAAGTAAAGAGAAGATTTTTGCCAGAAACCTAAAGAATTGCACATTTTAAATTAAAAAAACAGAGTGTGGGGAGATGAAGCCCAGAAACTGTACTTTGAACATCATGACACTGACTGATTCCTAGAAAAATTGTAGATCAGATTGCCAAACAGATGCTTTGTGATTTGTGATTAGAAAAGAAAGCATTGATTACTAAGATGTAAAATTGTTTTGTTAAGAACAAGTTCTAGTAAGCTAACCTCATGCACACTTTGCCAAAGATATAATATTAAATAAGCTTTGTAAGCACCTCACATCTTACAGAGTGCATTCCCATTTATTATTTCATTTAACCTTCACAACATCCCTGTGAAATGGGAGGAGGGCCTTAACAGTAGGAGTCCTGGGGAGACACAAAGGGGACAGATGTGGGAGATTTTAGAAAGAACTTGCTCAGATTTGGGAAAGCAGAGGAAGAATTCGAAGTGGGCCTTAAGGAGTCTAGGTTGTCAGGGTGAATGGTGATGCTGGTAGTCGATCTTAATTCTCAAAATACAAGTGGAGGAGTTGATAAGGAGATATGAAGTGCATCAGTTCACATCAGTTTGTTTAAAATAACTGCTTGTTTGAAATAGCTGTTTTATTTTCTTTGTTGGAACCGAATCTGGAATGAGTCACATATAATTAAAATTTTTTAAATATATAGGTCTGGAGCTCAGGAGAGAACCAAACAAAAAAGCTTGCATTCATTCAGTAAATATATTCCTTCAAATACTTTTGGTAAAGAAGGGAGGGCACTGGATGGAAGCTGGAGCAAGGACATGTGATCAGGGAAGGTTTGTTATTATTTTAAAGATGGAGGAGATAAGGATACTTTGTGGAGGAAGGGAAAGGGGCCATTCAGGAAGAGAGAAAATTGAAGTCACAAGAGAAAGAATTAGACTGAATCTCAGAGGAAATGGATGGGTTGGGGACAGGGGCACAGGTGAAAGGGTTATCCTGAAGAAAAGCAGTGATGCATCTTCCTTTTAAAAAAGGACAGGAAACGGAGTAGATACAGAGACAGATGTAGGTAAGTATCCAGGGTAGCATCATCTGTCGCTGGGAAGCTAAGGCTATCTGCCGAGACTGAGAGGAAGAGCATGCATTGGGGAATTTTTGAGGGGGAAAGAAAAGTTACCATTGTGATTGGAAAACGGACTTGAGCAGGCACGAGTGACTAATTGCTAAATAATGTTAAACACCCCTGCAATCACAAATGTAGAAAGAGGCTATCAGAATGGTTAAGCCTTTTTCTCCAGTAGCTCCCATAACAGCAGAAAGCAAATAGAGTGAACCTGGATGGGGATCGGAAGGGAAGGTATGATGGAGAACGTGGGCGGGGGGCCGGGAAGAGGGGGATGGTGTGAAGTCAGAAATTGAGGGTGGTAATGAGGTTGACTGAAGGGCTGAGTCATAGGGATCCTGCTTGATTCTGGAGGAAAGCCAAGACCAGACAGGGCTGATAAACGTGGACAACGAGGAGGATGAAGAGTCCCAGCAGGACGAGTGGAAGTGAAGGAGTACTCGAGACGGAAAAATGTGATGTGGGAGTCCTAAGTTGCAGATCCTGGAGTTGCAGCAGCTGCAGGTGATGGTAAGGGCCAAACTACGGCTGACGGCAGAGGGCAGCCAGGGTTAGTAGTGCTGGTTACGGCGGGAGTAGTAGTAACGAAAGCTACTGCTTACTGAGCTTACTGATGCTGGTCACTGGCCACTGGTCACCGCTGTTGCTTGCTGGTACTAGTCGCTGTGCCGGATGCTTCCCATAGGTTGTCATACTTATTTTCCACAACCGTCCTGGGAGGTGTCTGTGAGGAGCTCCATTTTACAGATGAGGAAACTGGGGCTCGGTGAGGCTATGCCATTTTCCCCAAGGCACACAGCTAGGAGGTATTGAGTCCTTCCAGCCCCAAAGCCCTTATGCCCAACTACTAAACCATGTCAGCCTTCTGCAGAGTAGGGACCACTGACGGAGAGGAAATCAGAGAGCTCCAGATCCTAGGATGTTGGGATTAGTTGCTCTTATGGATAGTGAAGCGCCCAGAATAATAGATCTTGTGTGGAGAGGAAGACAGGAGTTGTATGACCAAGTTCTCAGTAGATGGGGACGAATGACTCAGAGGTGACGGCTGTAAATATGGCTATCATATAGCCTTAAGAGTGGGCGAAATGAAATAGTAATAATGTACAAGTCACCCTGGGGAACCAGGAGAGTACTGCTTGTCTTGTGTGTAGTGATTTATGAAAGGGGGTTGAAGCGGTCCTCCTGGGTGAAGATGGAGGATGGAGGGAAGTTTCTTAGCAACAGAACTAGGGATCCTAATGGTACGGAGTAAAGGCTCATGGAGGGAGGAGGACTCCTCTAGTTGTGCAGGGAAAATCAGAAAGAATGGTAGCAGGCAAGGTGACTGTATAATGTATTGACTGAACAGGTGTTATTTCAGAAAGAAAAAGAATATCGTTAATAGTTACTCTGGGACAACAAGCAAACCAGGACTGCCCTGGGCAGATGGAAATGTTTAGTCATATTGGTGATTGGTACTGGAGGACCCTCACCCTAGAAGGGAGTTGTGGATATTGAGAATGAGTGAATTGAGCCATCAGTTAGAGGGTCTTGAATGGGGCTTACTGGCCTAAGATAATTCTCTAGCCCCTTAACGCTGCCCTGCCCTGCCCTGTTCCAGGTATGTCTTGCTCTATGAGGGTCTGGAAATTTGGAAGAAGTTCTGAATTCATCTCTAGGTAAAAATTTGGAAGCCATTAGCAAAAAGGTGGCACTTGAAACCTTAGAAGTGGATGAGATTTTCCTAGAACACAAGGGAAGGGAAGTGAGGAGGAGAGAAGAATGAAGGAGCTGGCCAGGAAGCAGCCATCCAGGGAGACACAAGGAGAGGCCAGAGGGGCAGGAGGAAAACCAAAAGAGATTTGGCATCTTCCAAGTCAAGAGAGAAGAGAGGTTTAAGGAATGAAGGATTGATAGTCTCATATGCCCCATGCTCCTCAGGTCAAATGAGATAAGGACTGGAACGTGCCTATTGGACTGGCTTTGGCAGTTAGGAGGTTATTGTTGGTCTTGACCTGGGCGGTTTCCGTAGAGCCGTGTGGGCAAATGTCAGACTGCAGGGCACCGAGAGGCGAGGGGAGGTGAGAAGACTGTTTCCAGTGCAGGTTACCCTTGAGTAATCTCGAAAGAGGAAGGTGTCAACAGGATTTTTTTCTTCTTCTTTTTAAAAGTAGGCAGTAGAGAAGCCCCTGGAGATGAGGGGTTAAAAACAGAGGGGATGGAAGTCCAAGCAGTGCCTCCTGATAACGTCTAGTGGTAATCTTGTGTGATCAAAGGAGTGAAAGTAAGGAGAAGATACATTTTAAATCAAGTAAGACAAACTTCATAGTAACTAATTTGTCAGAGGCTGGGGTGGTTGGGGAGTGTTTATTGAAAAGATGGAATTCCTAATTTGGGGAAAGTACTGGAAAGTGACATCTGGGTTGTGGACTAGCTCTGGGGTTCTGTTCCTTCCTCTACTTTTACACCTGTTTTGAGGGGAGTAGTTTAACCACTTTCCACACGTGAAGTTGTTGTTGGGATGGTCTTACTCTTTTCTAGGGATATGTTCTTACACTTCACTCCTCTCTCTTTTAAGTTACCTGTGTCTTTGTACATTGAAAATATTTTCTGGTTAAGTATATTTAAATTTTCTGTTGTAGCACTTGATTCTTGGCTGAAATCGCTGTTTTTAGTAATTTTTATTTAGCAAAAGTGAAATCAAATGTATATGCTGGTTTTATATTATGAACTTTTAAGGAGCAATAATAGTAATTTTTTTCCTTTCTCTTCCCTCTTTAAAATCACTGTGGTCAAAATGTGATTTGCTGCAATGGAATTCTTATTAGTTTTGTAGCTCACTTGTCTTAATTTCCTAGGTAGAAGAATAATAGTCATAATTGCATATATATTATTGCAAAGCATAATTATTGTACTAAGTTTGGATGACTGTAAAATTAAAACAATGGTGAGAAGGATTTCCTCTTTTATTATAACAATGTGCTTTATTTGAAAGGGCAACCAAACATATCTATCAGTTCATAAAATGCATTCATTGTTATTGCTCCCGGATATTCATTCATTGAAGTACAAAATTCAGTGTATTCTAGCCAATGATAAAAGGAGGTTTTGCTGGTGTGACTTGTAGGACAGCTGTCTATATCCATCAGCTCACTCTTACACTATTCTAATATTTGCTCATCTGGACCTTTAATGCACTGTGACTTAGAGTTTTCTAGAGATTAAAGTCCTTTGCCATTTCCTGAATTTCCTCTTAATGAGGCTTCCAAAGACAGTAATGCTGATAACTTGTTTTCCCCTCTTAGCTTTATTTAAATATTTTGGAGAATATTTCTAAAGCCATACATTCCATACTACTGAAATATATTTATTTTTTCTACACCTTATTTTTAAAGAATAAAATCCCAGTAGTTTTGACACAACCTGGTTATGCACAATTTAAGGAAACATTTAGAATGTGTAATTTTAGTCCTAAATTAATCTTGGTGCCATTACTATATGACTATCACTGTATTGCTATTTTCTGACTGCTGTGCTGCACATAGCCTAAAAAATATTTAGAGATCATCTAGCTTTGTTTTTGTTTTTTTTTTAAATATGTCTAAGAAGAATGGGGATCAGAAAGGCTACACACTTTGCCTGAGATTCTGAAGAGTTCGAGGCAAAACAGAAAGCCAGAGTCTTGACTTTTGGTCTAATATTCTTTGTCCTATACCACCAACTTCTTGAACATTTTAACACATTTTAAGAAAGTAACCCCATAACCGAAAGATGCCTTAAACACCATGGAAAATGGTAGTGTTTGATTTCTAGTGTGTAATTCACTTGTAACTCGAACCCTTTTTCTTTGCACTTGTCTACATTTAGATCACAGGAATAGAAACTAAATGGTGATGATACCAGTGCGGTAGGGAAAAAAAACATGAAGTGTAGGTTGAATTTGAAGTGCATTTGCTCAGAAAGTATTTGACATATATTCCATTTCTGTTTCTGTTCTTCATCACTCCCAGCCCCAGTGCCCTTCTCCCCTGCTGTCTGCCCGTCTTCCTGGCTGGTGAGACAGAACAGACTAAGCGACAGGATCTCAGTTTGATTGCACTGCTGTTTTTCTTGCTGTGGAATATTTTGTAACAGTAAACACAGTTGTCTCTACTTGCCTCAACTGCGTTTTTTTCTTTAGAAGGGGGGCTAATTTTCCTTGCCTGTAAGAATTACCCGGGAATGAAGACACTAGTACTGCCTGCACTTGCAAGGTGTCTTTAACTCTTGTAAATATCTGTGTTCGGTATTTCTAAATTTATTTTGCAGTATCTTCTACCTTGTACAAAATATATATTAAAAATTATCGATCATTATGATGTTGCTATATAAATTATTTTTTGTTATTTTTATTTCACATTTAGGATAGGGCTCCAAGGTTTTCAAATTTTCTTTAGGATGTATGGAAAACAATCACGTCTACTGTTGATTTTAAAGAACTTTGAAAGTGTATACTCTGAATTATATAATTTTTCTCACAGGGAATAAACAGCTAAGGTTTTACTGCTGACATTTTTTGGTTTTAATCTGAAAAAAGTTTGGTAAGATTTTTAGGCGTTTCTGTAGCACTTTCCTTAGTGCCTTGAATTCTTGCTGTGGAATGGAGAAAGGCTTTTGTAAATGTGCCTGTTTGTTTCTCAGTGCTTTAGCTGCGGGATATTTCCTAAAGGAATTTGAATAATAAAAAATTTTCAATCAAAGTTAGTATTAAGTGAATTGGTTTTTATTTGTTGAGCTCGTACCATTTGTGGCAAGGTGCTGGTTTTTTGATTTTTGTTTTTTAACTGAATAAGACCTGATTTTCCTTCTTAAGGAAAGTGTAGTCTAGCTTTGAAAGAAATGATATAATCCTGCAATACAATGTGGTGAGTCCTAAGATAAAGGCGTGTAGAAAAGTCATTGGGAATTAATGGGAATTTCTGTAGCAGCAGCAACATGATTAAAAGAAACAGTGAAATAGTGTTGAGAAAGGGTGCACCCGTAGGAGGAATTATGGGGTGGCCCAGTGTGTCACGAGCTGTGCTGAGAGGTTGAAAAGGGTAGGTGGTGGAGGGGATTCCTGAGCGTGATGATCAGGAGCTGGCACCGTATTCCCTAGGAGCTGCAGGGTCGTTTGTGATGTTGAGGAACGTGAGCGACATTTTTAGCAGTTGTAGAATTTGAACTGAATGGAAAATAGACCAGGCAACGTGACCAATGAAGGAGCTGTTGGTATTACAAGTGACAGAGGTGAGGGCCTGAGACTGCTTACACGTAAGGTCGTTAGCGGGGAGGGACCAGACCAAAGGTGATGGGCATGATCGCTGATAATTATTGACCTTCCTGCAGTCGCCAGGCACCAGGCTGTGCATTTTATATCAGCTGTCTCATTTAAAGCCGCAGCAACTTTAGGTGCTCTTAGGAATTCGGTTTTATAGATAAGAAGCTGAGAGTTGAAGAGAGGAAGTCAAGTACCCAAGGTCATAGAGTTCCAAGCAGCAGATGCAGATAGGAGCCAGCAAGCTGTCAAGAGGAAAAACTGACCCGGCCCCAGATGGAGTGCTATTCTGGTTTCTCTCTTGAGTGGCTGGGTAGAGGCCATTAACTGAAATAGGAAAGAGGAAGGAAGAGCTGGTTTGTTGGAGGGAGGAGTCAGTGTTTGTTTTAGAGAACAGAAATTTGTATGCAGAATTCAGAGAGATTGCCTGGGTCTGAATCGTGCCCCTGACACTTGTAGCTCTGTGACCCATGCTTCAGGGCCTGCCGTGTGACCAGTAGGGATGTATTTGTATTTATGAGATTGTTAGGAGGTTTAAATCAGCCACTACAGTAGAGTGCTTACAGAGGTGCCTGGTGTGGAGTGGTGATCATTGATGGTGTCAGCTGGGTCATCACCATCATCATTCTGTCAGAATATGGAGATCTGTTATGGAGATAGAGGAGCTACTCAGGGTGACACTTCTAGCACAGTTCCTCCTGGTAGGGATGTGAAGCCGCGGAAGGTGATTTCCCTGGTAGGGCCTTCCTGGTCCCTTTTCACGCAGCGTCACTGGGGCCAGTGTCTCAGAATCTCCCGCTCCTGTGATGCTCAGGATCACACTCAGCTCCTCTGAGAGCTCTAGTTGCCCAGTTTGTTTGTTTTAAAGAGCGTGAACTGCTTGTTGAAGGGCTTTTTTTGTTTTAATTTTTATTGAAGTGTAGTTGATTCACAGTGTCAGCTTGAGGTGTACAGCAAAGCGATTCAGTTACACATGTATATATATGTATTTTCTTCTCAGATTCTTTTCCATTATATGTTATTATAAGGAGTTGAATATAATTGTGAAGGACTTAAGTCTGATACGTTTGGGTGTGACTTCCTTAGAATTTTCTTTAAAAATCTCCCTTGCTACACTGTGCCTGGGTTCCCTTTGTTTCCTGGCCAGCTCTGTCACACGAGGAGGCAGGATGACCTCTCAACAGGTTTCAAGGCAACTGCTAACCCAGACTTAAGGGGTGTGGGGACGGGGAGGGAGACCGGCTGTTGACTCCCTGAGATGTGAGAAAGAAGAGTACATATACTTTCCTGGAGCCATTGCTTTTTTCATTGTCTACCCTTTCCCCCCAGACCACCACGCTGTTTCATTTTACTGAGTTTTCTATATTTGAGCAGCCTGTACAATTCTACATAAATGGAAAATATTTCATTCAACACGTTTTTGTATGTTGACTTAGCCTGAATGCATAAATACAGGATAAAAGTAGGAACAGCACACCAGTTTTAGCGCCCATTTCCTAGTTAGGGATTGGTACGGTCCTGCGTTTTCAGTGTGGAACATCTGGGTCAGAGCCGGCTTTACCCTCTTATGTTGCATTGCCCATTAGAGCTGAAGGTGTAGTTACTTCTTGTTAAAATGTAAATACTTCTTTCTAGGAGGAGCGGAATTTTCCTTTCCCCCCCCCCCCCAGTCACTTCCAGATGTAAATGAGAAATGGGGAAATGTATGGGAAGAGGTATATGAGCCTGTAGGAGACTGAGACGTGTGGGGTGGCAGGGCGTGTCGCCTGGAGGGCAGACAGGCAGGATTCCTGCCTCATTAGGCAGTGCCAGGCCTGATCACTGAAATGTTCTGGTAGAGAGCGTGCTGGAAAGTGTAGTTTGCCTGTAAGAAGTCTGTCTAAAATTTCATGCACTGTTAGGAAGAACATAAGGGAGGAAACTGAAGAGCTAGCCAGGAAGCCCTGTGACTTTTGGGAAATCTCTCAGCCCCCATCTACCTTAGGGCCTTCCTTATCTGTAAAATTTTGAGGGAAGTGTAAGATTGTTTAACTCTCTGTGTGTTGACTTTATAATAGATTTTCATTCTCAAATAATTCATAACGTGCAAACTGACTTCATGGCAGGTTTCCTCTACCGGCAGACAGCTTGTTGCCTGCTCCAGTGTTCCTGACAGAACTTGAGGTGCGGCAGTTATTTCTCATGAGTGATTGTGTTCCAGACTCACTTCTGAGACGGTTGCTCAGGATGTAAATGAGTTGCCCTCCCGGGAAGTGTTAGATGAGGTGCTTCTTCGTGCCTGGCTCTTCCCCTGGCTGTGTACCCTGCAGCAGACGGGGCGGAAGGGCTGGGGGGATGCTGCGCTTACCTCTGCAGGCTCACCTGGCCTGCTCTTGCCTCTCAGGCTGCTCCCCCACCTCTGGAGCCTTTCCGCAGAGCAGCAGAGCCACCACAGAAGGCTTGGAGGTGTGGGCATCCCTCCTCCCCTCGCCTGACGGGCAGGGTACTGGGGGGGTGGGAGGCACGTGGGTTGCTCACAGTCCAAATTGGTCCAATGTCTAGCGGGGGCTTGGGTAGTTACTCAGACTCCACGTGGTCTGGAGTGCCAAGCCTTAATGACATTTTTTGTGTGTGATACCACATTAGTATCTAAGGAGCTGGAGACCGCAATCCAGACTTCATAAGGATGTGCGACATCCTGACTTCTGATCCGCTACTCCTGGGTGCAGAATTAAGAAAATCAAATTCAGTATTTGCCAAGAAGGGCCTGAGTTCTAAACAACTGCTAGAATCTAAAACAACGCTTATGATTTCTTTTGAAGTTAATTGATTAAATGACGGTTGAACATCGTCCTCAGGTATGGTGAGTTGTCAGTAATTGTGGGACTGTGGCATCTTGTGAAGTTTCCAGTTTGTGAAACCATTTATCTTTTTGCTGATTCTCCGATTCAGCTATTTAATTTAGACTTGTTAAAGTGTCATATCCTTTCCTAATTCTCATTTCAAATTACAAGAATTTTATAAAAACAAGCCCATTAAAATATATTTTAATTTTTCCTATTCAGTGACTATCAAATTTTACTTCAATTTTCTCAATAGAACATTTATTATCCACTATAACAGGTTGTAAAGAGGCTTACATTAATAAAAAATGTATATAATAAAATGATAGGTAACAAGGATATAGTGTGCAGCATGGGGAAATATAGCCATTGTTTTGTAATAACTTTAAGTGGAGTATAATCTATAAAAATGTTAAATTACTGTGCTGTACACCTGAAACTAATATAATTTTGTAAATCAACTATACTTCAATTAAAAAAAAGAAAACAAGCTACTTGCAAGAAGAAAAAAATATCCTAATAAATTTCCTGTCTTAAGTCTGTGGTTGGGAATCATTCTGATGGTTATCACTTAACACATCAAGTAGGACAAAAAAACTCACAGGGTAGAACTTACATTAATAGATATTTCCTTACTTAAGCATTACATAATTTAATTCACCTTACGTGCCTTAACTAGCTTCTTCCTTAGAGAGAATTCTGTCCATCTGAACAAGGTCAGGTCATGGTATCCTCTCCCCTCTGCCACCCAGGTTTCCTGCATGTCAGACATATGGCTCTGTGTTGTAGTTGCAGAAGTGTGAAGAGAGAGATTTTCAAATCTTGTTTCCAGGTGTACACATTGCAAACTAGTGGATTTGAGAAAAGGTTCTGGATAACAATTCGAGACGGCATTTAGTGTTAAGGAAACTTCTTCCCCCATTCTCTAATTTTTAGTTGACCTGACAGAAGAAGAAAGGCTGTGTCTTCTAAATTTGCTTATTTTACTTCTAGTTAATTAGCTCCAAAAATATCGTATAACTCCCAAGACGACTGTCATGGACCTTGGACCCACTGACTTCAGTTTTTGCCACCGATAGAATGTGAGCTTGGAGAATGTGATGTCTAAAGTTTCTGCCATTGTTTATAATTCTGACTTATTCATGTTTATTCCTTTATTCCTGTCATTTATGAAATGGTATAAATAGTGTTAGCATTTTTTCCTTCTTTTTTTTTTTTTTTTTAGTGATGTAAAGAATCTGTGAGATCTTTGGGAAGGTCATTAATCAGTCTATAATCAATATATATTGAACTGTGGAGAGATGGGACTTAGCATATTTGAGTCTGTATGAACCAACCTTTATTTTTCATGAAGGCTGCTTCAAATCATGACAGATTCCGACTCAGCAGAATTCACTGAGTACTTACTATTCTGTACACTGTTTTATTTAATCCTCACAATAATCCTATGATTTGTAGCAGTCACCTCCTTTTTGATGCATAATACATTTCTGAAAAATATTCTTTCCAATGGTAATTTCTCTAATACTATTGTAATGAACAGATTTGGGCAAGTACACAGTGTTATTTTAAAAGACAGTTTAGCAGGATTTTTGGCATTTGATGAAACATTAGAAATTGACTCCTTCAGGTGGTACTGTTTGATGAGAAAAAAGCATGTTTTCTAATCAGGCTATAAGAGTAAAGTTCATTATTACTACCTTTTTTCTTGTCTTTTTCCTTTTCCTTTTCTGTAGAAGGCACAAGGCAGGGAAAAGGCAAAAAATGCTGGTACCCTCTGCTTTTATTTTCAGTGTTTCGTTGGAAACTGTATCAGCATACAGCAGAACATGACCACGCCCATGTGAACTGGCCTGCGAGGAAGGGCTGTAGTGATCTTTTCCTCCTCCAGATGGCACTCTCTGCCATATCATGTGCAGCTCATGCCAGGCATTTGAAATAGAACTGCGTGTAACATTTACCTAGCATGTTAACTGACGTTATATAATCTCCGGAGAGCCACACAGCAGCTCTCTGGGATAGACAGCTTACGGAACAGGAAGCCGGAGTTCACACAGCCGTGTGTGACGGGCTGGTAATTTCTAGATTCCCAGTCTGCTGCCTTTGTTTGCACCACTGTCACCATGCTGCCGATTTGACTATTCAGGACAGTTTCAGAAACTAGCCGAAATAGAAGATATATTGAAATATTTGTTGAAGAAGTAATAAATATGGGTTGAAAGAGTGACTGAGTGAATGAATTAGTGAAAGTGAACTGTAGCACCGTGGACTCTTCCCTTATTAGTGCCACATCACTTGTTATTTCATAGTTGTTGAGGAGGAAAGTTGGGGACCCAAGGAGTACTTCCTGCCATATTGTTGAGCTTCAGATTTTATCTGCAGTGATAAATGTAACATCATTGGTAGCACCAAAGTGGCAAGATATTTGAAAATGCCTGAAAGTAAAACATTGATTAAAGAAATTAAAGAAGACTTAAAAAGATGGAAAGATATCCCATGCTCCTGGATTGGAAGAATCAATATTGTTAAAATGGTCATACTGCCCAAGGCAATCAACAGATTTAATGCAGTCCCCATCAAATTACCCAGGACATTTTTCACAGAACTAAAACAAATCATAATAAAATTTATATGGAATTACAAAAGACCCAGAATTGCCAAAGCATTACTGAAGAAAAAGAAAAAGCGTGGAGGAATAACTGTCCCAGACTTTAGACAACACTACAGAGCTACAGTAATCAAAACAGCATGGTATTGGTACAAAAACAGACATACGGATCAATGGAACAGAATATAGAGCCCAGAAATGAACCCACAAACTTTTAGTCAGTTAATCTTTGACAGAGGAGGCAAGAGCCTACAATGAAATAAAGACAGTCTCTTCAGCAAATGGTATTGGGAAAACTGGACAGCAGCATGTAAATCAGTGAAGCTAGAACACTCCCTAACACCATACACAAAAATAAACTCAAAATGAATCAAAGACTTAAACATAAGACAAGATACAATAAACCTCCTAGAAGAAAGTATAGGCAAAACATTGTCTCACATACATCTCAGCAATGTTCTCCTAGAGCAGTCTACCCAAGCAATAGAAATAAAAGCAAAAATAAACAAATGGCACTTAATTAAACATACAAGCTTTTGCACATCAAGGGAAACCATAAGCAAAACAAAACAACAACCTATAGAATGGGAGGAAGTTTTTGCAAAAGATGAAACTGACAATGCCTTGATCTCCAGAATATATTAACAGCTCATCTGACTTAATAGGAGAAAAACAAACAACCCAATCCAAAAGTGGACAGAAGACCCAAACAAGCAATTCTCCAAGGAAGAAATGCAAATGATCAATAGGCACATGAAAAAATGCTCAATATCACTAATTATCAGAGAAATGCAAATCAAAACTACAGTGAGGTATCACCTCACACCAGTCAGAATGGCCATCATTCAAAAGTCCACAAATGACAAATGCTGGAGAGGCTGTGGAGAAAAGGGAACCCTCCTACACTGCTGCTGGGAATGCAGTTTGGTGCAGCCACTGTGGAAAACAGTATGATGATTCCTCAAAAGACTAGGAGTAGACTTACCATATGACCCAGGAATCCCGCTCCTGGGTATATATCCAGAGGGACCCTACTTCAAAAAGACACCTGCACCCCAATGTTCATAGCAGCACTATTTACAATAGCCAAGACATGGGAACGGCCTAAATGTCCATCAACAGATAACTGGATAAAGAAGATGTGGTATATTTATACAATGGCATACTATTCAGCCATAAAAACCAACAACATAACGCCATTTGCAGCAACATGGGTGTCCCTGGAGACTGTCATTCTAAGTGAAGTAAGCCAGAAAGAGAAAGAAGAATACCATATGAGATCACTCATATGTGGAATCTTAAAAAAAAAAAAGACAAATGAACTTAAATATAAGACAGAAACAGACTCACAGACATAGAATACAAACTTGTGGTTGGCAGAGGGGAGGGCAGGTAGGGATAGACTGGGAGTTCGAGATTTATACTGACAGGTATGTATAGAATAGATAAGTTTATATTGTATAGCACAGGGAAATATGTACAAGATCTTATGGTAGTTCACAGTGAAAAAGAATATGAAAATGAATATATATAGCTTCATGTACAACTGAAAAACTGTGCTATACACCAGAAATTGACACAACATTGTAAACTGACTATAACTCGAAAAAAAATGCCTGAAAGTGAAGAATATATGTAGTAATGGTGTGGTGTGGGGGCAGGTGTGCTAGTTCTGTATGCCAAGAAGATAAATGTGTGAAAATCCACGAGACTGGGGGTGATAGCTTAATTCTGTGATCTTTTGGATGACAGGTTGTGGAACTTAATCACAGAACCAGACCAGAGCTAAAATATAGAAGTCAGCTCTCCAGATATCTATGGGAAGTCTCACTCAATAAAAACAAAACTTACTTTATTGACCATTTCATTTGCAGAAGGTAAAGGAAATCATCAGGGGGCTGATACTCTGAGCCTGATTTTGACCCACTGTGAGGGCTTTGCTAGACAAGTGAGCAGAATGGGAGTCCTGAGAGAAAAGCCACGTCGTTCGTTCAGCCAAGTCCATGGGTGTCTGAATGCCTCCTCAGTGCCACGTGCTGTTCTAGATGGTGTAGATTTAGCAGTACATGCAGCAGGCAGATTCCCTCCCATCAACGAGCTTTCATTGGAAGAGCTTACAGTGATCAGTCATCCAAGAAACTGGCTTCATGGTTACTTACCTGCAGGGACCCAGACTTCACTTACCCTCAGACCCCTGCTTTCAGGGTTGCACTTTGGGTGTTGTTGCCTCTGAAACTGCTTGTTCAGAAATCTGAAAGTTCCCATCTCCTCCTTCACACGTTTCCATCCTTCTGTCGCGTAGAGATTGCCTGCCTTGTGTGCCAGCGCCTGCCTGGCCGCCTCCTCTCCCCTGCCCTTCTGTAGCCCGTCTTTGACCGTACGGATTGTTCTTTCACCTGTACCCCCACTTCCCTTCCACTTACGCCTCTGCCCTGCGAACCCCCATCTCAAGATCAGTACCTCAGTCCGTGTTCTCTACTTAGACCTGGGCAGCTGAATCCTGCTAGAGGACCCCAGACAGCGGAGGAGCTGACCCCACCAGACGCTCACAGTGTCTGGCCCAGGAAGTCCTGTTCTCTGTCCTGAGTCACTGCTCTCCAGCCTTGTTTTCCTGCTTCTCATTTGCTTTTTGATATCAAACGTGCTGTGATTCTCCCAGCGACTTGATGTGAGCCTCCCTTTCTGTCTGTGATGCCTTTCTGCACTCCTTTTCCCCCTCTACCTGCTCCGCTTTTACTCACAGATCATCTCCTTCATGAAGTTTCCCTGACCTCGCCAGGTGGGCTCAGTGCTCCTTATCGGGACCCAGTACCCTGGGTATGGGTTTACCTTTGCCACCATAATATGAGCTCCCTGGGGGCGGAGCCTGGGACTGCTTTCACATTTGGTGTCCTTAGTGCCTGGAACAAGGGGGTGTTTATGAAGAACTAATAAACAGAAAGGAATATGAAGCAAAGCTGGAATGTAGAGAATTGAAGGTGAGAGTTCCTAAATTTCAAACAAAAGAGAGGTAAGATGCCATGGATACAGCCTCTGGAAGGGGAAGTGGTTGCAAGACAGTCATAGACAGTCTTTATTGAGTGGTTGGAAATAATGTGTGAAGGAAAGGTAGAGGCAGTGGCCGGATGAACTCAGATTTTAAAGTAACATGTGCAGAAGGAGGAAAGAAGGATATGAAGGAAATAACAACAAAATTATGTACATAAAGGGGGAGCACAGCCTGAGGAGAGTAGCAGCCTGAGGCTTTGAGAAAGGTTTCGCCCGGCCTTTTACACTATATGTGGAGAAGAAACAGCAAGCAAATAATAGATTCTTCTTTTAAACAAACTGATCCTGTAATCAGATACAGGGAGTAAATGAAACTTCTCAGCTTCTGTTTTCTTTCTGGCTTCTCTGACATGAAGAATGATCTACACACAGACTAATAAGGGTAGAAGTAAGAAAAATAGCAGGAGAAAATTTAAGCCCAAGGTTGGGAGGAGATTGTACCAGAATCTCTGGCTACACTAAATGACTTCACATCTCAGGTTCAGATTCTGAGCAAATGTGTTAATGCCGTTGCTGAACTGGTAGTCTTTGAGTTATTACGGTGAATTTGAAAACTTTTAGAAGACTGTGGAGGAGTGAGATTCCAAAATTACAAAAGAAGAATGTAGATTCCATAGATTTTAGTGAGTTTGAGGTCACCTCTACAGAAGATTCTAGAGATCTTTTTAAAAGATTTGCAAACATCTAGGGAAGGCACAGATGGGCAGTGAAGTTCAGGGGGGTTCTCTAAAACGGATTCACCCAGGTAACCCCGTTCCTGCTTTTGGCTGGATGTGCAGGTACGGATCAGGAGAACACTGGCCGTAGTGCATCGAGATTCCCGTGAGGTATTTGGCATCCTCTGTTCTTGGGGACGTGTGGAGAGTTGGATACAATTACTGAGTGTGTTTCAGTGTCTCAGTACTAATTGGCAGCCTAGTGGGAAGTCCCTTAAGGGCTGCTGGTTTTGACCCTGCTCCACTCATCAGTTTAACACCTTCCGCGTTTCACCCCCAGCTGGTAGGTAACCTTGTGGTTTATTTCACTGAGAAAACAGAAGCATCCAAATCTCAGTCCTCCCGCAGCCAGACACATGGATCTTGCTGGATCGGTGCTCGTGTTGAGTCATGCTTTTTAGGCCGTTCGATGGACCATCGCTGTTCCTTCCACTTGGACGTTGGATCCTCTTCACTTTTCCTTCTCACAGTTCCTGTATTATCTCTTCTCACTCTAGTTTTTCATCTGTCTTCCCTTCTCTGCTGGAGAAACATGCTATAAAACATGCTGTGTATCTCAGCTTACAAACAATTTATAATATCTCTTCTTTTAAAAAAAAATGCTCCCCTATCCAATGTCCCCTTCAAGCTCCCATTTCCTTGCCACACTTTTTGGCAGAACTTCTCCAAAGAGAGTTCTGGATTCCTTGCCTCCATTTCTTCACCACTCCTTGCCGCTCTACTGAGAGCACCTGTGACAAGGTTGTCGGTAACTTCCATGTTGCCAAATCCAGTGGTCAGTTCCCAGTTTCCATCTTACTCAGCCTCTCCGCAGTATTGGACCCAATGCATCACTCTTTCCTGTTTAACATTTTCTTCACCTGGTTTCTGGGAAACACCACTCCTGATTTTTTTTCCCGCCTCCCATGCTGCTCCTTCTTGGTCTCCTGTGCTGGAACCTCCTCCCCCCGGACTCAGTGGTCTTAACCCCAGAGCTCAGTCCTAGCACTTCTTCTCTGTCCCATTCACACTCATTCTCTCGGTCCCACTGTTCATTGCTGCAGCCACTAGCCACAGTCCCGTCCTACAGAATGTTCTATCCATCTAGTCTCATTAAAATGCATCTATATGCTGATAACTCGCACACTGACTCACCACCTGATTCACAAACTGGTTCTCCCCACCTGGCCTGCAGCTTGGTGTGCCCCACGGCCTCCTTCATGTCCTGTGCTTGGTTTCTAAGAGACCTATCGAACGTGACACAGCTGAACCTGAGCTTTACTTTCCCTCCTGGCCAGTTTTACCATCAGTAAGCAGTGTTCTTCATCTCACAACCTTAAAACCTTGGAGTCTTTTTGGGGTGGGGAGGAGGGCAAGGAAAGGATGGGCAGGAAGGAGATTCTCATTCTTTGGGAGAAACAATCCAGAGGGACACCCTAGTCCCTCTTTCCACATCTCACTTCAGTCCCTGAGAAGCAGGAGTGAGTGACCTTTCTCACTTTTGTAGTAATTTCTAACTTCTCTTTTTCTCTCACACTCAGTATCAAATGCATCAAACGTACGCTCATCTGGGTGCCCTGGAATTCTCTTTTCCCACGTACTCATGGCCTGTTTGCTTACTTCATTCTGGTTTTTGCTCAGATATCACCTCTCAGACATTCCTTGCTAAAGACTTTCTGTCTAAAGTAGCCTTCCTGTCGCTCTGCACCCTTATTCTGTTCTGTGTTTTTTTCTTGGCACTTAGTGCTACTGCCTGATGTTACAATGAGTTTATTTTCCCTGTCTCTGCCCCACTAGAATCCATGAGGGTAGAGATTTTATTTTTGCTCTATACCCAGTGCCAAAAATAGTAGCTGGCATATAGTGAGTGTTCAATAAACATTTGTTAAATTAAATGGCATATTGTTGACATAAAACTAAGAGGTGTAGCTAATACATTATCTGTTTTTTGCTTTTTGTTTTCGCCATTTATATTTTACACTTTTACCAGTCACTGATTTAGAGAAAGTGAAACCTACTATGTCTCTGAAAAGGTCATATATATGATTATAGGCATTTTTTTTATTATGCTTTTCATTTATGGTAAATTTTAAGAATATAAAAATTCTAGTAATATTGTTGGGAGCAAGTTTTATTTATTATGACTTTATAACAATAGTTGTATCAGAAGTTGAAAATTGTAATGATGATGAATTTAAAATGTGACATTATAGCTGTAAAGTGCAAAAAATAATAAGACAGGGTCCCTGGCCTTAAGGAACTCATGATCTAGGAGGTGAGAGAGTCATGTGGATAAGTAGCTACCAGGTGTCCATGTAGTGTGGAAACGGGCAAAATACAAAATGTCCTAAGCACATCTTAAATTTATATATTAAAAAAAGAAACAAAACCGCACGCCCTGTATTTGCAGACTTTGTGGACACCACCGTAACACGGGGCTCTGGAAGCTCAGGCACCGCTGTGTGTAAGGGGCCGTGGCGGAGTGCCGGCCGGCGGGATTGCCGTCTTGGATGCAGTGAAACCCCGTGGGCATCCCAGCTGGGCTGTGTACAACAGAGATAAAGAAGCCACGTCCGCTTAAGAGCATTAGAAAAAGCCCTCAGCGTGGCCTAGAAACGCCCCTCGGTAGGAGAGAGACAGCCGTGGACCCAGCTGTCTGTCCGCCCTCCCTTCTGAAGGCCATGCCGAGGCAGCCGGGGTCGCTCTAGTGTCTCCGCCCTGCCGTGGCCCAGCCCAGAGGGCGCCCGCGGGCAGAGTGGTCCCTGCGGTTCCATCTTTATGCTCGTTCCCCGGCCATCATTTCAGAGTTAAAAACCTGCGGACGCTGCGGTGCGAGCAGCTGCGGAAGGCGTGCCGTTTCGTTAGGTCCAGCAGTTGGCGCCCCGGCGCCGGTGCCGGCCAGCGGGGCGGGCGCGCGGGCTGCAGCGCGGCTGCGCTCGGATCGCTGCGCGCCGGGGCCGCGCCGCTTGGGAGGGGGCGGTCTTTCCTCATTCACACGAAGTCCTCTGTCCTGTTTCCTGCCTGCTTCATTCTCAAGTACCTACCACAGTGCGTGATATTAGATCTGTTTGTTAAGCAGGAAGAAATTCAAGACAGTTGTCTAGATTTGAGCATTATAAAGCAATTAAAGATCATTTTGATTTTAAAACTTGCGATTCAAAATAAACCTTTATGTTTGCCTTATAACTATAATAAGGAAATTTTCTTCTTGCCTCTGCCTGGTAAAAAACTATAGAGAGAGAGGAAACGACAGAGAAGCATGTTGTTGCCCAGAAGTAGGAATTTATCCTTTAGTGAACAGAAATAGCCTTCATTGTGTTGTACACAAAAGATTCATTCATCGGGGCGAGGGTGTATCTTAGTGGTAGAGTGCACGCTTAGCATGCACAAGGTCCTGAGTTCAATCCCCAGTATCTCCGTCAATATAAATAAATAAAACTAATTACCACCCCCCAAATAAATAAATAAATAAAAAATTTTTAAGATTAATTCATTTTTAAAAAGTCAACAAAGATAGGAAATTTGGTGGGGTTTTATTCATCGTTTGGCTTTAGTATTTTCTGAGTTCTCATAATCCTCAGATATTGTTCAGTTTTACAGGAAAGTAGTAACTTGGCTGTGCATAGTATACACGTGATAGTCCATGGCCTCCTAGATTCCGTTGTTAAGAAGATTGATGTGTCTGATTCTCCTTCCTTTATAGTGATTTACCTGGACGTTGGGAGCTGGGAGTTGGGAGAGGAGGCGTAGGGAGCTACGATCAAGTTGTTTTGTTCCGATCAAGTATGTTCCAAGACTCCCTCACTCAAGACTCCATTCTTGAAGCTACAGGTATTTTTTAGTGTGCTCTTGAGATTGAGGAAATTTGTTGGCTGTTTCATACATCAAATATGAGTATTGGCCACTGGTTTTGTGTTGGAACTTTAGATGTTGCATGGTGGATGATCTTGGTGGCCCAGGAGATGATATTGTATGGAAAATTCTAAGTGATAAGAAAGCATTCGGTTATAGTGTAATTGGCAGGTGTTTTTTTCTTTCATAGTGGTACACTAAATATTATGTATCTTAAAATCAATGACAGACTAGGTGAAATCAATTAATAAAGTTGGATAAATATGGACTGAATATAAATTGGGTTCTTTGATTTGTTGAACAATTTTACTTTATGAAAGCTGATGAAGAAGTAATATTATATATAATAGAGATTATTGCTGCCTTTTGGGATAATGAGTTATGTACATTTTTTAAACTTTTCTTTTTCTAAATGTTCAGTATTGAAAATAATGGTACTTGTTATGTTAGAGGGAACTGTTGTTGTAACAATACCTGGAATTCTGATGGGAATCCAGGAGTTAAACCATCAGGCCCTAGAATGAATAGGAACCGAAGTAGTATTAGGCATTTCTTTGGTCTCTCCCTTTCATGTTTATCTATTTCTCTTTGCATCCTCTTGGTTAGTTTTCACCGAGGTGGCTTCTTCTGACCCTCAGCTACCTCATAGTGACCAGCACAGGCCTATCTCTGTGGGGCTTCTCAGCATAGTTACGTCCCTTAATTCAGATTCCTCTGAGAGAGAGAAAGCGTGGTTGGCCAGTCCCTCTTTGCAGGCTGCCCCACACAAGTCACATCTTGCAGCTGACCCTGAGTCAGTGCGTGTCAGTCGGCGGAGGCCCGGAGACTGGCAGTGCCCCTCGGCAGTGGCACAGTCCCGTGGCCACTGCCTTCTCAGCAGGGTCCGCCGAAGGGCCCCGTCACCGTGGGGGAAGGAAGACTGCAGTACACATTTTATTTAATTCAACCTCTTAGGTTAAAAAGTTCTCAGGGTTACTCAGTGTCTTAGAATTACTTTTAACCCTAAGGTGAAACTATTTTGAAATCCTTTGGGGATTTTGTTGTTCATGCTTTTTCCTTTTCTGGAGGTTTATTCATTCTTTTCTTTGTATTTGTGTTTCTGCTCTCTTTTGTCTGCTTTACCTTACTGTTGTCCTTAATCCTAATACACTAAATACACTGCCCTGTATTTGATTCGGATGTGTAGCAAGAAATGAACTGGCCTAAGGTCAGCTGCTGGCATTCTTCTATTTTGAGTCACCTGGTGGTAGATCCTTCCTCTCTGCCCACCCCCCACCCAACCATTAACTGAACTCTGGGAAGGTGGGCCAGTGACTGTGGATTCTATCATGGGAAAAACAGTTTATATTTTTAAAGGATCCGTTTATCTTTCAGAGCATGTACAGCAAGAATTTTTGTAAGTAGTGGGTTTATTTTTATTCTACGGTGAGGCTCTTTAAGAGGGAAAGTCAGCATCTGCCGTAACCTCCACCACCCACTGGCATCTCCTCTGCAGGTGCTCTCCCGTATCCCTGCTTGGCTTTGCTCAGGCGCTTCACACTGGGGCTCATTCCCGCCCTGCAGGAATACTCACAGAGCACCTGGCCGACTCGGAGCTATGTCTGGAAATTTGATAAGGTTAGGTGCCAATGCTCTGTAATTTAAAGTCAGTCTTTAGTTAAAAACAAACAGCAGCAAAAACACATAGTTTTAAACATAAATTTTTGTTTCTCTAATCTTTTTTGTCATGTTTATCTTACAGCTCAGTCATGAGCACTGACAGTAACTCCTTGGCACGTGAGTTTCTGACCGATGTCAACCGGCTTTGCAATGCAGTGGTCCAGAGAGTGGAGGCCAGGGAGGAGGAGGAGGAGGAGACGCACATGGCAGCCCTTGGACAATACCTTGTCCATGGCCGAGGATTTCTGTTACTGACCAGGCTAAATTCTATCATTGACCAGGTAACATTTTCATGTCAAATAACTTTTCCATCAGTATATTTTAGTTAATTATAGATACACAATTTCTGGGTTACACAGTGTCTGAGAATCTCTTTGAGATAAAGTCCTCTCACATCATTCAAGGGAAGGTAGCTCCATTTATGAACATATTATTTATTTGGATACTTTCCACAATGTCTTTAATATCTCACAGTTACTAATGATCTTTCTTCTAAAATGGTTTCATATATACTATGCTTTTTGTCCTAATATCAGTGTGAAATAACTATGATTAGTGGAGATAAGGTTACAATTCAGAAGCATCATGAATTTGCACTTTCAAAAAAATCACATGTTTTTGAAAAGTTTAGTGTAAATTATATTTAGGGAGCTTGCCCATTCTGGGGTGAAAGTAGAGAATCCTTTTGAAAACGAACAATTACTGAGTCCTTTGTCTTGCATTCATCTGGCTTTTCGTACATTACTGTGTTTGCTGAAACGATGGTGACACCATGTGGTGTTTTGCTGCTTCCTTATTCTAGAATTAGCAGTTTTAAAGCTGGTTGAGACGACGGAGAGACTTCCATGTAACATCGTTTTGTAGATGAAAGACTGAGGTCCAGAAACATTAAGTAACTCAAACAAGGTTAACTTGAAGCCCAAATGTGATTTACATCTTTATTTTATTTTAGTAGAAAACAAATGTGTATTTTATGAAAAAAAATCCACCATCTGCTTTCACCGTCTACTAATTAATGTACAGTTAGATAGTAGTATCTCAGTTAACTTGAACTGAAAACATAACAGGGCTCTGTAGCAGCAATGTGACGGACAGCTTAAACCCCTTTAAATGTCACTGGCTTTCAATATAAACTTAATCATTGCAAAAGGAAATTTCTTTACTATAAAAGCACTTCTCTAATAAATACATATATTGGGTAAATACAGATAGCAAAACTATGCGTTATCTATTTTCACTGTAAGCTAAGGAACTTAACAAGTATAAATCAGGAAGCATCATGGATTTTCCAGAGTATCTGCAGGTATTTGTGAAGTTTATATGTTTTTGTTGGGGTGGCATTGATTTATACTGTCACGTAGGCTTAGGTATTTTTATTCTTTTTCCTGAATGTGATTTATTAAATGTGTGACTAATTGTAATTTAATTTTTATATATTTGTGTGACTTTTCTATCAATACATTTTAAAATCAGAAAAAAAATTTGTTAGACCACTTGCAGTGGTTTTTTATTTTAGAATTTTGATGATTTAATATGCATATCATGTTCTGTTCATTTTCTGACCTCACATTAGGACAATTCAGCACTTTCTCTTTTTTTTTTAAGATGCTATGTAAGTAGCATCAAAAATATCAGTTACCCAGGAATAAATCTGATAAATTATGTACAGGTCTCTGTATAAAATTCTATAAAAATGTTGTTGAGAGAAACTAAAGAAGACCCAAGTAAAGGCAGAATTGCGTAAGTTTCATGTGTTGGGAAAAATCAATATTGTAAGTATATTTGTTTTCTCCAAATTGATCTGTAGATTCTCATGCAATCCCAATCAAAATCTCAATAGCTTTTTTTTTTTTTTGACTGACAGATCCTGCCTCAGGTTTATTTGTACAAACAGCACAGGTAGACATGAGCCCCAAGCAGACAGCAGTCCCGGGGTCACACTAGTCCTTATATCCTCACATCAGTAGATGAAAGCCTCTAGTCTGGAGCCTCTGTGGGGCCTGGGCGCCTTTGGGAGCCAGAACCTGAGCCTGAGCTGCAGCTGCAGCTAAAGCTGAAGCTGCGGCTTGGTCTGAGCCTTGTCCTTGGCCTTTGGCCGACAGAGCCTGAGACCCTTGGCAATGAGGGCACGAGCATGTTTCCCAAGCTTGGGGTGAGCAGTGCAGGCAAGTCAACTGAGCCTGCGGCTGTCACCCTGTGGGATCTTGAGCTTGGCCTCCTTGGGCTTTCCGAGAGTCTTGGCAGACTCAGCATGTGCGCTCGTGGCCTTGGCGTTGTTGGCCTGCATCTTCTTCAGGCCCTCCTTGCTGTGCTTCTTGGCAGAGCGCATGTTCCTCAGGAACTTGGGGTCCACCCCCTTAAGAGATTCGTATCGTTGTGGTCGGGGTTTTTTGATGCCGTTTCTGTGCCATTTTCGGGACTGTTTGTGTGTGGTGTGGTTCTTCGAGTTGGCCATGTCTGCACCGGAGCCGGGAGATCCCAAATCACCTGGGACCGGAAGAGAAAGAGGAAGCTCAATAGCTTTTTTGGATGACAGCTTTACTAAGATATAATTCACATATAGAATCCACCTGTTTCAGATGTACAGTTCAGCGCCTTTTTATGTCATCACATGTATGTGCAGCTGTCACCACAGTCAATTTTGGAACATTTTCATCATCTGAAATAGAAACCCCCTGCCTTTTACCCATCACTCCCCTTTCCCTCCCATCCCCCTTGGCCCTAAGCAAACACTCGTCAACTTTCACTCACCTTCCTCTTTTAAGTTGTGGGATATCTTTGAATGTGCTGTTAAATGGTTGAAATCATTCAGCTCATAAATGCAACAGCATTTTTCCAGCGGCAGTGTTTTCAATGCCCTCTTTTCCCGTGGTCGCTCGCTTTGTGGCGTATCTGTAGCAACGACAGTAGTAACAGTAGAAGTAGGAGTATTTTTCAAATAGCTGTTAAAAAAATAGGACTTACCAAGATTTAATTGTTCAAGCCAGAAAATGGCGAATGATCATTTGGTTCTTTAAGGGAATTTAATTGTGCAAGATTTAATCATTAAAATGGAGTCAAAACACTAGATTCACAGTGAAAAAGAATGTGACAATGACTATATGTGTTCATATATAACTGAAGAATTGTGATCTACACTGCAAATTGACACAACATTGTAAACTGACTATAACTAAATAAAAAAAATAAAATTACAAAATTGAAAAAAGAAAAGGAAAAACCCCACTAGATTCAAAGCTGTACATTTCGGGAGGAGCTTCAGCTTTTCTATCTGGGTGTCTCGTGAGTTGAAACCCTTGGATACTCTGGAGAAGAGTCGTTTTAAGGTCTTGCCCTCCTACTGAATACTCTTGCTTTATCAATAGATTTTAATATAAATTAAGTAGACTTTTTATTGGTTTCCATATAGTAAATGCACAGATGTTGAATGTATTGTTGGGTGAGTTTTGACAAATATATATACTCTGTAACCAGCACCCAGATCAGTGGTTAGAACCTTCCCACCACCTGAGAAAGTTCTATCTCATTCCCTTCTCAGTCGGCCACTCCCCTTGCCCCTGCTCAACAACCGCTGTTCCGGCTTAAGCACCTGAGTGTGGCGTTGCTTGTTCTGGAGGGTCACGGAAGCACAGTCATGAGCACGTGCTCCTGTGTCTCGGAGCTCCATTCCTGCCGCATAGTCAGGAGTTCACTGCTGTTTGTTTCTGAAGAGTATTTTGTTGTGTGGAGATACCACAGTTTGTTTAACCATTCACCTGGCGTTTAACCATTTGGGTGATGTCTTTGTGTGAATATATTTTCATTTCTTCTGGGTAAATATCTAGGCCTGTGATCGCTGGTGAAAGGGTAGGTGGTTGTGATTGACTGTGAAGTCAGGCACTGTCCCCCGGCTGTTGCACTGGCAGCTGGGCCCTCAGGGCCGTCCTCCTCAGGGCTGCGATTCTAGCTAGACGAAACACCCGTGCTTGCTTCAGTCTCATTCTTTTGAAAGGCCCATGGTTTCCAAGAACTAACTCACTTCAAGAGATGGTGGCAACAGATACGAAGTCCTGAGAGGGGAGAAAAGACATCATGGGGTGGTGCTGGAAGAGAAGCCCCCCGGAGAGAGCAGGGGGGCCACCAGCGGCGTGGGCAGGAGGGGCCAGGGCCAGGGCTGCTGCTCACGCTCACGCAGCGCCGGGGCTTTGCCAGTGTCCTGCTGTGGAGCCGGGCTGAGTAGCAAGCACAGCGTGTCCCTAGCACTTCTTCACACCCCGCTGAGGTTTCAGCAGCTCCATCGGAATGTTACTAGTTCATCTGCTAAAGAGAAACTCATGTCAGGAGGAGTGACATGCTCAAAGTTGGTTTATTTTTTTTTTTTTTAAAGACCATGTATCCTTTTCTGATGTCCTTTTTTTTTTAAATAAGTTTCTGTTTGTTTTGGGAGGGAGTAATTAGGTTTATTTATGTATTTATTTATTTTAATGGAGGTACTGGGGCTTGAACCCAGGAGCTCATACATGCTAAGCTCTGAGCTGTACCCTCCCTGTGGGGTCTTAAAAACACCGTGGAGGTACATACTGAGTCTGCGCTATACATGGAAATGTTATCTCAACACCTTTAGTCTTGCTAATTTTGAAGTAAAGCACTTGGAAATGGGGCCCTTTGACACAATTTTCTTCTTTGAAGTTCTTCCAGAATTCAAAGTCATTCATGCAGGTAGTGTTTATGAACGCCCAACAGTTCGCCAGGCATTGAATGGCAGGAAAGGGAGGTGACTGCTAAGGGTTAGGGCCTGAGCCCTGGAGTCCATGCTCTGAGAAATGACTGAGAAGAGTGTTTGGAAAAGTTTCCTATTGTATTTAGAGGTGGATCCAAACTCCTTCGCATGACCCACAGGGCTGTGTTGGACCTGGCACCGTTCACCTCGCTGACCTACCCCTTCCAGCCTCGTTTCCCAGCGCTTTCCCCGTGCGATGGTCCAGTCACACTGGCCTGCTTGCTGGTCTGTGAAAAAGTCAAATCCATCCCCAACCCTTTGTATACTTCCTGTGAGCCCTTTTCCTCCAAGTCTTTGCACGCATTCTTCCTTCTCATCAATCAAGTCCTGCTCAAGTGGCCCATCCTGACCTGCCTGTTTAAATGTCCCCCTTTCATCAGTCTGTAACCCTCTCCTGTTTAATTTTCTCCATAGCACAGCATTCTGTCTGAAATTTTCTTATCTCTACCCATGATTTTGTGTCTCCCATGCTAGAGTGTCAGCTTTGTAAGGATGTGAGTGTTGTCTTCCTTGTTCACCACTACATCCAAAGTGTCTGGCCCGTAGTAAGGGCTCAGTAAATATTTGTTGAATGAATGAAAGAGGAAAATGGGCATTCAGACATCAACAGTCGAGCTAGTTGATTGCTGTAGGGGAGCAGGGACATGAAACCTAACTGGATCTGGGGTTATGGAAGACCTGAGGGATGAGTTGACATTTGGCAGGTGGGAGAATGGTGATGGAATGACAGGGCAGAGTAAGTGAGGAGAATGTTTGAAGCAATACCAGGACCACGGTGGTCAGGAAACCCTCACTAGCTGGACGTGTGGGGAAGGGGCAGGGGGGTGTGGACCAGGCAACAACGAGCATGTCCCCGAGGGTCTCCGAAGCCTGCGAGGAGTTCGGGGTTTACTTCTGCAGGATTTCCAGCCTTCTCCTAACCAGGACAACGCCAGGAAGGAGCAGTCTGCAAGCCGCGTCTCTGCATCCTCCTTCCCCTCCGCTCCTCAGCCTGACGTGATCATACTCATGCCCTGATCACTCCATTAAAGGCGCGTTTGTTAAGGCCACCCGTGACCCTCTTCTTGCTAAATGCTTTTCTGCCATCATCTTGCACAATTAAAGAAGAGCAGCTCTTGACCTTTCTCCCTGCACTGCTCTCTTCCCTTGGCATTTCTTGTTCTCGTCTTTGGGGGAGCTGCGTCCCCATCGTCCACCGCCGTCTCTTGTCCAGCATACTCCCGCTAGCAGGTCTCACACATGGCCTTGACTCGGCCCCAGGGACTCCCAAGTCTTTTTGTTTACTTCACAGCTTTGTCTTAAGCTCCAGGTCTGGATATCCAGCTGTTTACTAAAAAGAGCTCTCATTTGCATGTCCTACAGACATCTCACAGTCTCTATGTCTAAACCATGACTCTGTCATCTTTACCCCAGCCTAATGCCACTGCTAAATTTCCTGTCTTGGTGGGTATATTATTAGTTACCTACTGGCCCAAACCAGAAACCTTCCAGTTCTTTTAGATCTTTTTTCCTCTCCCATAAACCCCATAGCTAGTCAGCTGCAAGTCTCTTCAGTTCTCCCTTACAGCTGCTCAGATATGTTTCCTTCTTTTCAGCGTTACCGTCACTCATGGAGGTTATGATTTCCCTGCCTCTGTCACTGGTCAGTCCCTTCCCCCTAATTCTGTCCTCTGTATAGTGGCTGAAGTGGTTTCTCCAACAAGCAAATCTGATTGGACCACCTGGACCCCTCCCCACTGACCGATGTGACTGATTTGCCATTAGTTCCTTGGCCACCCGTGTCCCAGACGTCCCCAGCCTAGCACTTCTACACCGCTGGCCGGTAATGACGGCTGCTTTGCCGGAGCCCCTGCCCTGAGTGCCTGTGCCACACCCGGGAACTTACTCACACTACATGCCTTCTGTTGTTCTTTGACTGTTTTGTGTGTATGTTTTATGGACCAAATGAGGGGAGCTTCTCCAGGGCTTGGACCATAGCCTCCGGGAAGGGTAAGGCAGTAAGTGGTGTGGAAAGCGTGTGCAGTCAACAAATAATTATTGGATGACCTTCACTAATAAGTCTTTCTCTCTTCATATATATTATTTTATTAATAATGTCCGTTTCTCCTTTTAAAATTGTGTTCTCTGAGTTTTAAATTTAACTGCATGAAGTTTTTATGGGTTTCTTCTTGTAACTTACGTTACTGGTTTGCTAATTAATAGGGCTTAACTTGTCATTTCCACCTAGCGAACGTGTTTTTTCATGGGTGAGGAATTCTTACAGTGTGCATGGTGATAATAACAGCTATTTTGGAAAAAATCAGCAAGAATGTGCTAAATACCATCAAAGACTGTTACATTCTTCTGTCATTGGAAAGGTTTATAAACTGCAAAGTATCTCAGCTTTAACTGGATTTGAGATAGGTTAATTTGATTCTTCCTTCTCAAGAAAAAGGATTTTTTAAAATTCAGTTTAAGAAAAGATATTAGGCATTACTGTTTTATGACCTTGGAACATAAAGGATTCTCTTATTTCTAATCCAGGCATTGACATGTAGGGAAGAACTCCTTACCCTGCTTCTGTCGCTGCTCCCCCTGGTCTGGAAGATCCCTGTTCAAGAGGAGAAGGCAGCTGGTATGTTTGTTTTCTTTCTCATACTACTTGTTTTATCAGAGTTCCACTGGGGGAAAGTCTCATTGAAGAGCTACTTCTGACGTAACGGCTGATACAGTTCAGGTTCAGAACAGCACGTATTAGTGTGCTACTTAACGTGAAAAATTCTCTAGGCAAATACATCTTTATTTCTTCCAATAAAACGAAAACCATGGTGCTTCTCAGGGGATTTGGATGCAGCGACGATTAGCAAATAACACGCAGAGGTGGAGCACTTGGCAGGAGACGTGTGTCCAGATGCGCAAACGGACGCTCGCTAAGTGCAGGGTAAAAGTTTGAAGAAAGAAATGAAAGCTTCCTTACTTATTTTAAAGACTTCTTTTTCTTACCAGCACTCAATCAATGGCTTTTGCAGTTTCATTTTTTTTTAATTTTGCTTTTAAAGGATAAATTTGAAGTAATATTTTGTTTCAGGACTGGGTAGAATTATTACACTTACGGTTTTCTGATTAGATTCTGATAAGAATTCTGATTCAGAAAAAAAATGTACATATATAGCATAATAAGTGTATGAAACTTAGTTTAGATGTCTCAGTGGCAGAGTTCGCAGTTCCCCCCGTGACCATTTCTGGAATGTGAGACTTGTGAGGTGCTTCTGCGTCTCTCGGGTTAAAAACAAAACACAAAAAGCCTCCTACGTTGTATTTTAATGCATCTCTGATGTGGAGCTTTCTTTTTAAGGCGTTATCTAAGGTCTTACAATGTTATCCTGCTTGTTTATTGACTCACCAACTCTGCCCTTATTTTCTTCTGAGTTTGTAGAATTCACAAATTAATTACTCAAGAAATCTAATTAGTGATCTTTTGGGGGAAGCTGTCTTCATTGCCTGTATCTTTTGCCTGCATGTAATTTGTCAGACTCCTTTTAAGCACACCCCACCCCATCCCTGCCTCTTTTAGTTAAAGCACAAACCTTTTATTTACAGATTTTAATTTGTTCATTCTAAATTGCAACTCTATGTTTCATATAGATTTTATTCCCTATTATTGCAAATGGAAAGACCAATTTCATTATCTCTTTCATCAGTATGGAGGTTTCTTCATTTCCCCAAGAAATAGGTATTGAGCGGTGACCACATGGCAGGCCCTGGTCCCAGGCACCGAGGATGAAACAGGGACGTGCCTGTGCCTGGTCAGTGTGGAGCACATGCAGTGAATGTTTCAAACGCATAACTCTTTTAACCTCAGTCTTGGAGGACATTGGTACTGTTGTGTGACTTTGGAGAATCTTCCTGTTCCCAAGGTGTATCAGGGCTACGAACAAAACACTGTTTTTGAGACTAATATACCCCTGCGTCTTAATTCATGGCATCACTGGAGGTCCGTACAGTGGTAGGGGTGGTAGTGCCACGTGCCAGCACTGCTTTCCTAATTCTCTTCTCCTTTGTTGTTTTCAAAATCAGTTTGTGTCCTTTGAACTAATGCCACCTGGTACTTACTATGAGCAGGACAGGTGTGGGGAGGAAGTGAACCAGCAAAGCGCTAAAGGAAATCAGTGCTGTAATAAAAATATACTGAGGGTACACACCTAGAGTGGATGGTAAATAAGAGGGACTCACCTATGCAAATTGAGTTTCGCACCATAGTGAGCTATTCTAAATTTTCTTTCTTCATTTCGTTAGATTTTAACCTGCCGTTCTCAGCTGATATCATCCTGACCAAAGAAAAGAGCTCTAGTTCTCAAAGATCTACTCAGGAAAAAGTATATTCAGAAGGAAGTGCCCCAGCTGGTCAGGTTTCTGCAAAAGTAAACGTTTTTCAAAAAAGCAGAAGACAGCGTAAAACTACCCAGCGCTATTCTGTAAGAGACGCGAGAAAGACCCAGCTCTCCACCTCTGACTCGGAAGCCAATTCAGATGACAAGAGTGTGGCAGTGAGTAAGCACAGGAGGTCCCACCTGCTGCAGCGTTTGGTAACCCAGTCTCCTAAAGAAGACCTCCTCACCGCTGAGCTTGACCGCTCATCAACCAAAGAAGAGCAGGTTCCTCCTGCTGCCATGGCTCTGGACAATTCCAGGGAGACCATTCCAAGACAGGAGTCAAACACTGACATTTTAAGTGAGTCGGCTGCCTTGTCTATTATCAGGCACATGAGCAATTCTCCATTTGACCTGTGTCATGTTTTGTTATCCTTATTAGAGAAAGTTTGTAAGTTTGACATTACCTTGAATCATAGTTCTGCCCTAGCAGCCAGTGTAGTGCCGACACTGACCGAGTTCCTAGCAGGTTTTGGGGACTGCCGTGATCTCAGCGACAGTTTGGAGAGTCAGATGGTTTCTGCGGGTTGGACCGAAGAACCCGTGGCTTTGATTCAACGGATGCTTTTTCGCACGGTGTTGCATCTCATGTCGGTAGATATTAGTACCGCAGAGACAATGCCAGAAAGTCTCAGAAAAAATTTAACCGAATTGCTTAGAGCAGCTTTAAAAATTAGAACCTGCCTAGAAAAGCAGCCTGACCCTTTTGCACCGAGACAAAAGAAAACACTACGGGAGGTTCAGGAGGACTTTGTGTTTCCCAGGTACCGCCACAGAGCCCTTCTTCTGCCCGAGCTTCTGGAAGGAGTTCTCCAGATTCTGATCTGTAGTCTTCAAAGTGCAGCCTCAAACCCTTTCTTCTTCAGTCAGGCCATGGATCTGGTTCAAGAGTTCATTCAGCATCACGGATTTAATTTATTTGAAACAGCAGTTCTTCAGATGGAATGGCTGGTTTTAAGAGAGGGAGTCCCTCCCGAGGCCTCAGAACATCTGAAAGCCCTAATAAATAGCGTGATGAAAATTATGAGCACTGTCAAAAAAGTGAAATCAGAGCAGCTTCACCAGTCGATGTGTACAAGGAGAAGGCACAGGCGTTGTGAATATTCCCACTTTATGCATCACCACAGAGATCTCTCAGGTCTTCTGGTGTCGGCTTTTAAAAACCAGGTTTCCAAAAACCCATTCGAAGAGACGGCAGATGGTGACGTTTATTACCCGGAGCGGTGCTGCTGCATCGCCGTGTGCGCGCACCGGTGCCTGCGCGTCCTGCAGCAGGCCTCCCTGAGCAGCACGTGCGTCCACATCCTGTCAGGGGTTCAGAGCATCGGCATCTGCTGTTGCATGGACCCCAAGTCCGTGATCATTCCTTTGCTCCACGCTTTTAAGTTGCCAGCGCTGAAAAACTTTCAGCAGCATATACTGAATATTCTTAACAAACTAATTTTGGATCAGTTAGGAGGAGCCGAGATACCACAAAAAATCAAGAAGGCAGCTTGCAATATTTGTACCGTGGACGCTGATCAGCTCGCCAAGTTAGAAGAGACCCTGCAGGGAGACTCCAGTGCTGCCGAACCTTCGTCAGGTTTATCCAGTCCTTCTTACAGGTGTCAAGGGATCCTGCCCAGCAGCGGCGCTGAAGACTTGCTGTGGAAATGGGATGCCTTAGCGGCCTATCAGAACTTTGTTTTTGAGGAAGACAGGTTACAGAGTGTACAGATTGCAAATCACATCTGCAGTTTAATCCAGAAAGGCAATGTAGTTGTTCAGTGGAAACTGTATAACTACATCTTTAATCCTGTGCTCCAAAGGGGAGTCAGACTAGCACATCACTGTCAACAGCTCGGCATTACTTCAGCGCAGACTCATGTGTGCAGCCATCATCATCAGTGTCTGCCCCAGGAAGTGCTTCAGATTTATTTAAAAACCCTACCTACCCTACTTAAATCAAGGTTTGTGTGCGTGTGTGTATAAATTTTTTTTCATATTGCATGCTTTTGAATGTCTTTACCCTTTATTCTATCCTAGGACTTCATTTTAGTTTAACACCAAAAAAATGTTCCCATCCCATGTCAGATTCTTTTTACCATTTATTTATCTGTTAATTTGTTTCTTTTTACTAGATGGTAATAGAGAAGAGGATAATACCATTGATTTTAATTTCTCTGGGGAAAAATAACATTTTAAATATATTTCTGAGAAAGCAATAGACACAACACAGGTATCTTAACAGCAGGGGCAAGATTAGTTATTTTATATTTACTTGATGAAATATTATTGGCTATTAAAAAGTGTTTACAGAGATGTTGGGACACGGGGAAATGTTTATAATATTTTATTAATAAGATATACAAAATTAAAATATCCACTTATTTACAATTATGTAAAATATGCACATATATAAAATGATTATTTATCATGGCAGTGAAATTAAAGAGATTATTATTTTTTAAATACCATATTTACATTTATTACCTAAGCAATATATGTAGAAAAAGTGGAAAATCAGGTAAGCAAAAGAAGAAAATTAAAATTACTTAGAATCCCACCAATGAGTTTTCCAGATTTTGTGATTGTCAACTCTGGTACTTAAAAAATAATTTTATAAATAAAGTTGCTTCTGATAGATAGTCTGGCCTTTGAAAGTAATGCAAATACCATTTAAAAAACTTAAAATATAACCTACCTGTGATCATTATCTTTACAATCATTTTTAAAAAGTTCCTGTCATTGTGACAGTGTTTACATAGACCTGACTTTGATTTGAAAGTTTAATAACTCCTTGGCATATTTTTGGACAACCTGGGTTTTTGCTGAGCTAATTTATATTAAAGTTATTACTCAGATTCCAGTGATCCAGACCCACGAGTCTCACCTGAGATAGAGCTGGAGAAACTTCAGATCTGTGGTTTGGTTCTTTCCCTTTATGAGGTACAGATTGAAAATAAAGAAAAGTCCTGAGTGAACCATCAGGCAGGCAGACAGATGGACACACAAATGCCTGCCTGCTTTCAGAGTGTCCATCTCAAGTTTGGTGGTGGCTGTGGCTTTGAGAATTTCTATAGAGAAAGTTGCCGTTTGGAGGAGAGTATTCTTCCCTGATCTGCTTCTTTTAACTTGAGAAGCATGTAATGTGTTGTTTTCAAATGCTGCTGAAGTCGTGTCTGCAGTGTCTGAAGCGGGACGTGAAACTAATGAGGAAGCAACTTGAGACCCTGGTCCTGTCTGACCAGGGACTGCAGCCAGGTGACTGCTGAGCTAGAACAGGCAGTGTTTACTGTCTGTGGTGACGGCATATTGAAGCAGTATGTGTTCCTATTTATAAATGATTTTGCTATATGTAACATTTCTTGTATTTTTTTCCTCTCATAGGGTAATAAGAGATTTGTTTTTAAACTGTAATGGAGTAAATCAAATAATTGAATTAAATTACTTAGATGGTATTCGAAATCACTCGCTAAAAGCGTTTGAAACTCTGATAATCAGCCTAGGGGAACAGCAGAAAGGCTCTTCAACTCCAGCTGTTGATGGGATGGACACTGAACAGGAGTCGTCATCTTTCAGTGTAGCTGCTTTGCGTGACCAGCACGCTTATTCAGATTCTCAGAGTCTTAGCAAATTTTATGCCCGCCTCAAGGACACTTATCCCAAGAAACAGAAGTCTGTCACCCAGGATGTCCATATCAGCACGATCAACCTGTTCCTCTGCGTGGCGTTCTTGTGTGTGAGCAAAGAAGCCGAGTGTGAGAGAGAGTCAGCCAATGAGTCGGAAGACACTTCCGGCTACGACAGCACGGCCAGCGAGCCTCTGCAGTGCGTCCTGCCATGCTTGTCTGTCCAGAGCCTCATCCTGCCTTCGCCCGAACAGATGCACCGCGCGGCAGACATCTGGGCCATGTGTCGGTGGATCTACATGCTGAGTCCCGTTTTCCAGAAACAGTTTCACAGGCTTGGTGGTTTCCGAGTATGCCATACACTGATATTTATGATAATCCAGAAACTATTCACAGGTTCTGCAGAGGAGCAAGGGAAAAAGGAAGGAGCTATAAATGTGGGCGAAAACCAAGATTCAAGCAGAACTTCTCAATCTGAGGTCCCCGGGAAGGAAGATTTGTTATGTTTAACTGTAAGAGGTCACCTGGCTCCGTCAGAACTGGGCGGCCTGAAAACGAGCGCTGGTGGTTCAGGTGAGCTGGAGTCACAGCACCTGTCCTCCGTAAACGTGGGGCAGACTTCAGCTGCCGAGGCTGCTCCCGAGGAAGCAAAGGTATTTACGCCTGGAGAAAGTGGGCCCTCGCTTCAGAGCATTCGACTTTTGGAGGCTCTTCTGGCCATTTGTCTCCACGGCACCAGAGCTAGTCAGCAGAAGATGGAGCTGGAGCCAGCTCATCAGGTAATAACTTGCCTTCGTCCCGCTTCTCACATAGTGCTGACGTCACTTTGATTTTCCAAAGATTCTAAGTTTTGAGAAGCGCCTGGACGCTTAGCCCGCTGCCAGGTTCTGTGGAGGACGTGGAGGAGGACATGACCCGGTTCTTGCCCTCAGGAAGCTTGCAGTTTGGCACACAAAACCCATGTGAGACAGGTCTACCAACCCTGAAAGGCATTAGATACACATTAAAAGTCAGATGAGGGGACGTCGTGTTTCAAGGCTGTAACGTCTTATAGGAAGTGTGATTCTGTCCAGTGCCCTGCCAGGCTGGAGGTCCGCCACCCGCTGCAGACATTTGCCGCACAGGACTCACAGCTGCACACGTCTCCCAGCAGTGCCCGTGGCTGGCGAGGGAAGGGGGCTGGAGCCAGTGACTGGCGGGTGTGGCTCCAGGGGTAGGGATGGGCCCTGAGGTGCAGGGCAGGCTCTCCAGCTTCCCATGGAGTTAGGCTGTGCCTAGACATTGATTCTGAAGCTACATCTTTGCCTGGATTCTTTCCCTGACAGATTTTGTTTCCCTCATGCCTTCACAAATTTCTCCCAGAGCACAACTCAGCAAAAAAGGAATCTTCAGTTTCAGGCCCTGCTTCTCAGAAATCTTTGAATACGGCGGATCGCTTATTTCCTTATGAACCCACCCCTAACTCTGTGCCAGCCAGCAGGCTCTCCCGACTGCAGTCCCAGCCCCCACGTCACCTCCTGTCTAAGATGTCTTGATGCATCCACGTTACTCACAATTAAAGTAGACCCCTCTTAGTGCAGCATGCAGAGCCCTTCACCGCTTGCTTCCACGTCCATGTTTAGCCTCATTTCCTGTCACGCTGCAGTCAGCCCTACCCAGCCAACAGCTTCTCAAGATGCCATCCTTTGTCTTTACTTATGTACGTGTGTACATGTTCCGCTGCCTGGCACATCCCTCCCTCGGCCTCTGTGCCTGCCCCCCTCTGACCTGGTCTTCAGTGTCCGCCTCCTCCAGTCCCTCCTCTGGACACTTTGACAGGCCTCTCAGGCACCCTCTCTCTTTTCTGTTCTGGGAGAACTTGGTTTACGGTTCCAGTATGCTCGTCATCATATCTTGTCTGGGTGTCTCTGTGTCTCACATTGGACTCAGAAACCCTTAAGGGAGAAGTCAGCTTCCTACCCATCCTTACGGCCTCAGCCCTGAATAGAGGGACACAGGCAAGCGGCAAGGGTTCCCATCAGGGAGGAAGGGAAGGAGTAAAGAAGGAAGAGAAAAGGGTTAGAATGTAGGCTTCTTAGAGTCTAAAGGAAACTCTAATAATAAGGAATTTGTAAAATCTAGAGATGGTTAATCAAAATACTGAAGTTTCAACAAATCTTTTTTTTTGCATAATATTGTTAGTTTATGATACATTGAAATTCAAAACCAAAGAAGATGAGTAAAGCATTTGACAGGTTAAAATGTTATTATTAATTGTAACAGCATGTGTGTAAAAGCTATTTATAGTCATTTTCATTTCATATCAACTGCAAATAAATGGACTAGCTTTCTACTTGTTAAGTAAGTATTTATCATTTATTTTGTCACTGTTTAACTTTTTTCTAAAAGCATGTTATTCATATTCTTAGTCTCTTTTATTTTACCTTAGAACTTGTCAGTGGAAAATATATTGCTTGAAATGAAGGACCGTCTTTCCCTGTCCAAGGTGGTTGAAACAGAATTAGCAAAGCCTTTATTTGATGCCCTGCTTCGAGTTGCTCTGGGGGATCATTCAGCAGATTTTGAACCCAGTGATGCCATGACTGACAAGGTATGAATGACACATGGTGGTATTGTTTGGGTGTGACTCGCAGAGGCAGAAGTGTGTGGGGTGGGAATAAGACACCAATGGATGTGGTAAAAACACATGGGCCAGGATTTGGTCCAGTGAGTTGGACGGGTCCTGTCTCCATCCTCTGGGATGAGCATTGTTTACTGAGTGCCTGTCTCACACAAACAGGAGAGCAGTCTGACATGCTTCTCCTTATCTCACCTGTAAATTTACCAGGAATTACTTCTAGTAAGATGGAAATTATTATTTGATAAGTCTTACGCATAACTGATAGCTTACTAAGTGCTAATTCAGGGATGGTGATGACTCCCGATGTCGTATCTGATCCCCTGCTGGTACAGGTAATATTTCCAAAGCTCTCTACTCACTTTCATTTTAAATCATTCAACATGAAAATGACTAGTTCTTGCATAGAAAAATGGCTATCATGGTTTTTCAGCTCGTGTTAACATTTTTTATTTTTTTCTTTTTTTTTTAAGACTTAGAACAGTGAATTTTTTTCATTAGAGTGTAGTCACTTTGTAATGTGTCAGTGTCTGGTGCACAGCAGTATGTTGCAGTCATCCATATGAATACTTATATTCCTTTTCATACTAGGTTACTATAGGATGGCACACTTGACTCGCATCGGTCACAAGGAGGAGGGCTCTGGGAGTGGGGCCCAGGACATTTTTTTCTAAGAGAACTATTTTAATTTTTTTCCTGAAACTGTGACACATACTTCATTAATTTTCTCCTCCTTACGTGTTTCTTTTACATTTAGTTAATTGTCACCTGTCCTTTATGTAACTCCTCTTTTAATTCCTTGTCTAGACATACATATGACATTTTATAATCTTCTGCCATAATATTTTTTATTACTGCTTGTCGTAACTTAAAAACTTACTGAGATAACTACAATGCCTTCATCATGTTATTGACTTGGTTTCAGTTGGTTACCTGAAAAACGTTAAAACACTTACCTAAAATGTTAAAATACCTACCATACCTATTTTTAAAAAGGTATTCTACCTTTTATTAATGTTGCAGTGACTGAGTGCTCTGGGTTTCTTCAAGGGCATTTTCTAAAGTGGAGATATTAGTAGTGTTTTTGTAAGAAAAGAAAACTTTCCTGCCGTGGGATATTGCACAGGGAGTTAATGCTGGAATTTCTGGAGGTGTTTGTGTAGACAATTGCATTCTGAAATCTTAGAACTAATCTCCTCGAAAATTTTTCGCGTCTTCTCCAGTTATCTAGTTTATGAAACATACTATTTATTAAAATCCTATGAAAAAAGTCTTTTTCTATGAACAAACATGTAAAAATAAGATATATTTACTAAGTTACAAGAAGTATAATTAAGAGGTAATTAAGTTGTAAGAAGACTAGTTCTATCTAATTGTGGGTTTTACTCATTTCCTATTATAGTACTGAAATGAAATTTCTTAGACTTATTTTTCAGTAAAACTGAAATGATCTATAGCTTAATCTGTTAGGACACCTATTTTTTGAGGTGTTAAGTTGTCTGAGAGATTCTGGAAAATTACACTGTGTGAATTTCATCATGTGCAATGGTTAATATCAATTCCTAAGATTTTTTTTTCTTAATGGAAATACTGAAGCTGTCCTTAAAATGACTTTTGGGTAATAAATACTTTATTAATAAAAGTGAACAAACATTGCAACTTTTGCCTTTCAATTACACTGATCTTACAGAGTCACCAGTCTGAAGAAGAATTGTCATCCCAGCCCGGTGATTTTTCAGAAGAAGCCGAGGATTCTCAGTGTTGTGGTCTTAAATTGTTGGTGGAAGAAGAAGGTTATGAAGCAGACAGTGAGAGTAACCCTGAGGACAGTGAAACCCGAGATGATGGTAAAGTATCACTGAAGTTCTTGAGATTGGATTTGCAAATCGGCTTATTAATTAGCAAGTTAGGCTCTTGTATTGCCTTACATTAAAAAATGCATTGCATCATCGTTCGCTTTGATCTTGACAACACATTCTGGCATCCTTGGAGGCAATTTAAAACAAAAATGTATTTTGTTATCACCACGGTTGACTGAGTGCCTAAGAATACAGGGTAGAGGAAGTCCCTGCTTTCATAGATACTCTAGAGGAAAAGACAGTAAGTATCAGAAATAAGCATATGAAGAAACAAAGCAAGGTGGTCTGACAGCACCCGGGCGGTCAGAGAAGGCCCCTCTGAAGATATGTTTACACTGAGGCCTAAATAAGAAAGGTCTGTCCAGACAAACACTGACGGGGGGGGGGGGGGGGGGGGGGCGCACTGCAGGCAGTCTGCTACAAAGAATAAATACTACGAGGAAGGCAGACGTCTTGTGGCATCCGGGGAGGCTGCAGCACAGATTTCCTTTTAGTTCACGCGGCCCAGCTTGTCCTTAGGATGAAACTACAGTTGCTATGACCCTTTGTTTCTGGGCATAATCTGGGTAGAATGGAACGTGTGGACTGATCAGAGCCAGGAGGGTTCTGGGAAGGCCCCACCTGCTTCTGTGCTGGCCTGTGACTGTGCCAGCGCCCTGGGTCTTCACTGAGCGTATAGCACTTCACCGTCCTCAGGTCTGCCTGCTCTCTCCCACCGAGTGAGTGGGAGTAATCACCAACGTCCTACTTACAGGGCTTGATGGACCCACAGCAGGTGTTTTTCGTTTGTTCTTTGGGTTTTTTTGGTTTTTTTTTTTTTTACCATAAAGAGGTGAAAAGAACAAAGAAACAGCCACAAACTGAAAGTCACACGTATATATTCGTATCAGTCACTTGATTTATTAAACAAACTATTTTTTCCAGTTTTATTGAGAAATAGTTGACCTACATCACTTGTAAGTTTAAGATGTACAGCATGATGGTTAGGTTTACATATATTGTCAAATGTTTGCCACAGTGGGTTAACATCCCTCATCTCATACAGATAACAATTTAAAAGAAAAAGAGAAAACCTCTCCTGGTAATGAGAATCTCCTCTCGTAACTTTCCTGTGTGTTGAGCGGCAGTGGCGGTTGTAGTCACCGTGCGCAATACATCCCTCGTGCTCGTGTGTCTTATAACTGGAAGTGTGTGCCTTTCGACCACCTTCCTGCAGTTCACCTTTCCCCCTACCTCCTGAGCAGGTGCTTTTGAAAAAATACTGGTTTAATGATATTGGTTTTATCATAGTACAGACATGATTTTATAATGGCAGTTTTCCTCCTTTTTATAAGCTTGCTTACTAGATCTGAATTTTAAAGAATCTATAAATTTCTTTATAAATTTGTTTCCTATGTGAACGTTTTGTTCTAGAGTATAGCGGCTTCTTTAAAGGGTGTAACAGTTAAATTTTCCAAAATGTAATTTTCAGGTAGACAGTGTCTGTTTCTCCCTTATGAAGAAGGCAAAGTATAAAATTCGTGCAACCAATAGCCAAACCTACTATTTTCACAGGGGTATGGGCAGGCAAATGAACTACCCTGTGATTTAGGTATTTTGGGGTCAGAAAGTTTGAGATAGTATTTTTTTTCCATTTTTGTCAAAGGAGTGTGTTAAATCTGTATTACATGTCCATTAAAATGACTGTTGATAATATTTGTGGCTCTGTTGAAGATCAAAGTTGCTTTTAGGGCTACTCATTCATTGAGTACTCAAATATCGTAAGACTTGATTCTTGATAATACTTACTGTAATCAAAAGCCAGGTAGTAGGAAAAGGTTTTATGAGACCTTCTTATAAATAGCACTTTTGCCACTAGATCTTCTAAATGATGAGTGAGATTTGACATATTTATTCACCGTTTGGGAAATAAAAATAAGTTTTTTCTTTTCCCCTTTTAGGGGTGGACTTAAAGCCTGAAGCAGAAAGTTTCAGTGCATCAAGCAGTCCTAATGACTTACTTGAAAACCTCACTCAAGGGGAAATAATTTATCCCGAGATTTGTATGCTGGAATTAAATTTGCTCTCTGCTGGTAAAGCCAAACTTGATGTGCTTGCCCACGTGTTTGAGAGTTTTTTGAAAATCATCAGGCAGAAAGAAAAGAACGTTTTCCTACTCATGCAGCAGGTAAAAGATGTACTTAGTTAAATGTGACCAGTATCCATCACGCTCATACCCCAAGTACTCATTTCCTTTTAAATATAACCCAACTTGTCTGAAAATTATTATGTCTTTTATAGTACCTTAAGGTATGTTTTTTACCTGTAAGTGGAAATTCTAAAGTCTTCTATTTCTGTAGTTCTCCGAAGTAGCATAAAAATTAATGTTGTAATTGGCTAACTAATAAGAATTCTAGTATGGTTCTGAGAATGGGTAACGTTTTTTAAATTGCATTTAATTTTAACTTATGGTCATTATTTTTAAAAAATCAGAAAACAAAACAGTATGAAAAGTAAAATGAAAATTATGTGTAATCCTACATCTAGCATTCTTTCCGCTTATTTTTAAATATATATATATGTATATATGGTAGGCTATCGAGTAACTTACTGTGACATTGCAGTTGCTTCATGCTTTCATGAGGTCAGAAATGTAATTTCTAATGTTTTGTTTTTGAATCTTCAGGGAACTGTGAAAACTCTTTTAGGAGGGTTCTTGAGTATTTTAACACAGGCTGATTCTGATTTTCAAGGTGCGTTGAAACTGTTAGTTTTAAACAATAGCTTTGAAACTATTTATTGTTGTGTGAAATGAAGAGTTGACAGTAATGACTCCCGTTGGCACCGTGCTCTGCGGTTTCATGGTAGCTTTATGTGCATTCTCTCTTGTTTCTCAGAACCACCAGTGCAGTATAAGAGTATAAGTATCAAGTTCATGGGAGGAAAATCTAGATTCCAAGGGATTGAATGAGTTGTTCAGGGCTGTGCACATAGAGGTGGCATTGCGGGGACTGGAACGCAGTCTGAGCACTGTTGCTGCTTTATCAGATATCGACTGCACACCTACTCTCTGCTCTGTCCTTTCACAGACTTTTGAGAAATTCATGATGAATGTATAATATGATTATATGACACACCCCGTGTAGAAACCTAGATTTTAATTGGAGAAACCTATCTTTTAATTGGGATTAAGGCTAACATCACAAAAGGCTAGCTTGGGCTTGTCGGACGTCTCCTTATGACTAAGTTCAGGTTATCATTGGGGCAGGCACAGCTCGGACGTGGGGTCTGCCTTCTTCAGTGCACCTTGTCTTGAAGTTGTGATGCCTGCGTCTTATTGCTGGTGACCGCGACTTTGATCACTTGGCTAACGCGGCATCTTGCCAGGTGTCTCCATTGTAAAGTTATATGTTCTCTTTCTAGTTAGTAAGTATCTCGTGGGGAGATAACTTGAGACTGCGTTAATACCCTTTTGTCGTCCTACTTTAACCCACTGATTTTAGCGTTCATAGGTGATTCTTGACGTCAGTGGTCACTGCTGTGGTGTTTGCCAAATAGTGATTTTCTCTTCCCATCATTCTGCCTTCATTGATTAATTGGGATTTTAGTATAAGGAAAGCTTTCCTTTCTTTCCCACTTATTTACTTAGCGTATGGGCATATTTTTATTCACTGTGCTAGGCACTTAGTGGACCTTTGTGATCTGAAGACTTAGTTCCAGCTCAGCTTTGAGAAATTCTATTCCATTGTCTTTTAATAACAGCTTTATTGAGATATAATTCATATACTTGAGATATATTTGCGATATAATTGAGGTGTAATTCATGTACTATACAGTTTGCCCATTTGAAGTATACAGTTCGGTGTTTTTTAGCAGATTCAGAGTTGTCCATTTTAGAACATTTTCGTCACCCCAAAAGAAACCCCATACCCTGTAGCAGCCACTCCCTATTTCCTGTTAACTTCCCCACACACACACTCCCCAGCCCCTGGCAGTTACTCATCTAGTCCCCGTCTTACAGATTTACCTGTCCTGGGTATTGCATAGACGCGGAATGGGGGGGTTTTGTGACATGTTCCTTTCACTTAGCATAGTGTTTTCATCCATGTTGTAGCATGTATCAATATTTCAGGGTTTTAAAAATCATTTGTTTCATTTTATTTTTGGTTTCGTGTGGATTGCTTTTTAATTTGTTTATTAATAGACTTTATTTTTTAGAACAGCTTTAGCTTTACAGAGAGATTGAGCAGATAGTACAGAGAGTTCCCTGATTAATATTATTATAATACATTTGCTGCAATTAATGAACTTATATGGATACATTATTATTAACTGAAGTCCATAGTTTATTCACGTTGCCTTAGTGTTTACCTGATATCCTTTTTCTATTTAAGCAGATCTTATCCAGGACACACATTGCGTTCAGTTGTCATGTCTCCTCAGATTTCTCTTGACTGTGACAACGTCTTAGACTTTCCTTGTTTGATGACCTTCAGAGTCTTGGGGAGGACTGATCATACCGCAGAACACCCCTCTTTGGGAATCTGTCTGATGTTTTTCTCATTATGGTGTCTCGCTGTGGTTTTGGTTTTCATTTCCGTAATGATTAGTGATGTTGAGCATCTTTTCGTGTACTTATCTGCCGTTTGTGTATCTACTTTGGAGAAATGTCTATTCAGATCCTTTATCCTTTTTAAAGTCAGAGTGTTTCTTTTGTTGTTGTTGAGTTTTAGGAGTTCTTTATGTATTCGGGATATTAATCCCTCATCAAGTTATGATTTGCAAATATTCTCTCCCATTCTGTGGGTTGCCGTTTTACTCTGTTGATAGAGTCCTTTGATACACAAAAGTTTTAAATTTTGATGAAGTCCAGTTTGTGTATTGCTTAATTTTGTCGCCTGTACCTTTAGTGTTATATCCACAAAATCACTACCAAATCCAATGTCATGAAGCTTTTCTCCTGAGTTTTCGTCTAAGAGTTTTTATAATTTTAGGTCTTTGATTCATCTTGAGTTCATTTTTTATATGGTGTTAAGTAAGGATCCGCTTCATTGTTTTGCATGTGGATTTCCAATTTTCCCAGCACCATTTGTTGAAAAAACAATCTTTTTCCCCTTTTTCTTTGTCACCTTTGTCAAAAAGTCATGATTACACTGCAGTGCGGCTTTTGGGAGTAAGGTCTGTATAGAAGTGAAGTGCCATTTTCATCACGTCATATCAGGGGCACATACTTCCAGCACGACTGATGACTGTTACTGTGGACCTTGGTCGCCTGAATTGAGGACTGTTTGTTAGATTTCCTCCCTATAAAGTTACTCTTCTCCTCCCTCCCTCCCTTCCTCTCTTTCTTTCTTTCTTTCTTTCTCCGTTCTTTCTTTCACTGAATAGTATTCAGTGTTTTATTTATCTGTCAGTTGAAGGACATTTAGACATTTTGGTTTCATTTTTTTTCTCTTATGAATGATGCTACTGTGAACACTCATGTACAAGTTTTTATTTGGATATATTTTCATTTCTTTGGGGTCATATGGTTACTTTAACCATTTGAGAAAGTGCCGGACTGGTTTCCGGAGTGACTGCACCGTTTCACACCCCCGCAGCAGGGCATGAGGGCTCTGCTCTCGTCACATCCTTGCCGATACTTACTTGTCTTGTTGATTGCATCCATCCTTGTGGGTGTGAAGTGATATCTCTTTGTGACTTTGGCTTGTTTTCCTGATGGCTAATGATATTAAGCATATTTTCATGTGCCAGTTGGCCATTTGTGTATCTTCATTGGATTTCTTTGGAGGAATTTCTATCCAGTCCTTCACTCATTTTAAAATTGGATGATTTGTGTTTTTCATTATTGAGTTGTAAGAGTTTTAATATATTCTAGATAAAAGCCCCTTGTCAAATACATGGTTTGCAAATCCCTTCTCCTGTTGTTTGTCCTGTCTTCTCACTTTCTTGGTGGTGCACTTTGAGTTATGAATGTTTTGTTTTGATGAAGTCCAGCTTACCTGCTTTTGCTTTTGTTGCCATGCTTTTGGTATCACATCTAGGAAGGTCCAGCCTCTGTTCACAAAGATTTATTATTCTTAAGAGTAATTTTCTCCTCTTCGTGTTCTCTGCTCCCGTTTTCTTACATCTAATTATAATCCTGGGCCTTCTTGAATTGACTTTGTGTATGTCTCCTCGCTCCTCACATTGTCTGTGCTCTTCTGTGCTGTGTTCTGGGAGATCTCTTCAGTTCTCTTCCAACCTTTTATTTATTTTCTAAGGTTGGCAATTGCCTTTTGGTCTTTAAGAGCCCCTTCTTGTTCGGTTGCTTTCCGGTTGTCCCACTTTCACGGGAGGGTGGAATCCGTCGTGTGTACGTGTACGTGTGCATGTGTCTGGGCATAGGAGTGGGCGTTTCACAGGGTTCTTCCCTCCCCTGAATTATCTCATTTCTTCTGCATTCAGTTTATCAATCTGTTTTTTTTTATATCTTTGATTTTCTCTCTTCTGTATTGCTGATTCTTGAGAATTTTGTGAATCTTTTTTTGCCCATTTCTATTTAAGAAAGCTGTTGGAGGCTTCCCCAAATGTTTTTAAAAGTCAACCTGTCTTTCTTTTTGACCTGCATTCTGCTGGGAAGCTCTGTGTGGGTGTGCCAGTGGGTGACAGGGGCTCCCCAAGTACCATAACGAAGAGAGCTTTACTTTCTGGGGGACTTCAGGGCCACTGTTACCCATGTGGCATTTTGTGTATGTTAGAAAAATCCACCCTCCACACATAGGGCTTGGCTAGTGAAGAGCGTCTTCGTGCTCGGAAGGCACCCCCTTATCCAGGCAGCACAGCGCGATGCCTGGATGCAGGGCCTGGTGAGTGGCGTTCAGGTTTGAATTCTGTTCCCGCCTTTCCCCCTGGTTAGGCGGCTTGGCCCGTCTGCAGCCTTTCCAGCCATGCCTGGTAGCCCTGGTGCTAACATCCCACCGCACATCTCAGCTTTTGCCTGGCCATCCATTCAGTTTCTTTAGAGAAGAGGTTTGGGGCATAAAGGAAGAGGTGAGCTCTCTCTGCTCTCTGCTCTCTGCTCAGAATCCAGGAGAGAGGGAGGTGTTCACAGACAGACCTTTTATCGGTCCTGTGTCTGCAGCTCCCTTCTTACCGCCTCTCCACACTCTGGGCAGACTGCTGTCCGTTCCTCTGAGCCCCTTTGTAATTCACAGGGATTCCAGGCTGCGGCCTTTTCTTTTATCCATCTCTTCTTCCATCTTCAGGAAATATCTTTACATCTCTCACTTGGCGTGCTCCCTGTGTCTACTGCCTCCCCTACTTTTCTTCCCCTGTTACAGGTTTCTTTCTTTCTGTAGTTCTGTTCCTTTAGTTCAGTGACTTTTCCGTAGTAGACAGAGGCAAATATATATGTGTGTGTGTGAGTGTGTATATATATTTCTGTTCCCACATTTTGAACTGGAACCTGTCAGTTTTGAACTGAAAAAAAAAAAAATCCAAGCACATACACTTTATGTTGATCATATACCTTCTTACTCTAAACCTTGAGCAGATTCCTGTAACTTACAGGATAAAGCGCATGCTATGCTGTGGTCTCATGGCAGGTGTCTTTCCAGGCATATGTGCTGTTACACTGCTGCATCATTTCCTCCACTTCTGCAGCAAATGTTGCTTAAACACAGCCTCTGTTCTCTGGTTTCACATCAGGAAATTTGTGTCATGTCCAAAATGCAGATAATACATAATCTGTAGGATTTTTTTATTAGGGTCAGCTGAGATAATGCATGTAAATGTACTTTGATCCCTGTAATGTATGCTACAAGTATTAGTTATTATTTTACTCTAAACATTTTTATAAATTGTGTGCTACCAGTTATATTTCATGCTAAACCCCTGAAAGAATACAGAAAGCGTTCAAACTAACAGTTTGTGATATTTAAATGTTTTCATAATCTTTAATATATCTACTTTTATTTATGTCATCTAATTTTGTATTCAGAAAGTTATAGTCATAAATTAAACATTTTCAAGATGAGGAATAGCAGACTATTTCATGGTACCTAATAGTGTCAACTTATTTAAGAAACACTGTATTAATGAGGGGGAAGGGTGTAGCTCTGTGGTAGAGTGCCGCCTTAGCGTGCACAAGGTCCTGGGTTCAATATCCAGGACCTCCATGAAAAAATAAACAAAACCTAATTATCTCCCCCCAGAAAGAAAAAAATAAAAAATAAATTTAAAAAAGAAGAAATACTGTATTAATGTACATTTCCTTAAATAATATGTTTATTTTACTTGGAGCTAACCAGTGTTAAAGAAAATAATGTTGTTGTTTTTTGTTAGTTGATTACTTGGTCTGCATTTAATCATATTGCTATTTCTTTAGCAAATTTTTGGGTTATTCGATTATTTATAATCCATTTAAGATGTGACAGTAGTATTTGATGTCTTTCAGCGAAATTGTTTATTCGGTCCCTTTAATTACTGTGTATTGGCTTTAAATTTTTTCCTCTCTCTCTTTCTCTAATTTAGCATGCCAGAGAGTATTGGTGGATCTTTTGATATCTTTGATGAGCTCAAGAACTTGTTCAGAAGAGCTAATCCTTCTCTTGAGAGTATTTCTGGAGAAATCTCCTTGTACAGTAAATATGCAATACTTAAACGTTTTCACTGATACTTAATAGAATGTTTTTTCATTATTTAGAAACCACTAAGCTCCCTCTTTTAATGTGATTATTGTACGATCAAGTCCACGTTATTGTGTGTGAAGTTCTCAATTATTTTATCATTTGCACGTGTTTTAATCATTTCACTACTGTTCTGGCTAACTAGCCATGTTGTTAGGGTCATAGTCCCTTTACCCCTTCCCACCCCAAGTCTTTGTGCTTAAGAAATGCTAAATTTTAGTTACTAATGGTAACTTAATTATAACCATTTTGAGGATTGGCCATTCTTTTTAGAAAATGAACCACTCTTCACTCATCTTTTATCACTTCTCCATTGTGTAACTTAATGACTGAGCATTCTTCGCTGAGAACCCCATTTATAATGAAATCTTGACTAGAATCATAAGCAAATAAAACAGGAAACCTGGGCGCACCTTGCTTCAAAGCAGAGTTGGGCGTTCCTGAGCCCCGCCCGTTCCACCCTCTCTGCAGCCTTGCGGACCTGAGGGAGCCTGTGCGGCAGGAGGGCCAGACCTCCAGGACAGACGGTTGAGGGCGACTGTAATTTATGGAGTGTTTCTGTCCTGTTTTTCTGAGTTCTTCTCTCATTGTAATAATCAGCATTAGACGTCATTTTAGGCCGGGGTAGGGCATTGTACTAGGTTAATCTCCTCAGTCATTGCTTTTCCCTTTAATTAAAGGATTGTTTCTTCATCTCCTTTTGACATTCTACATTTCAGTTTCACCAAAAACTTGTAATCATAAATAAAACCTAAAAATCTTATTTTAGTTTACCAAACAGAGATGAAAGAAAATTCATTTGATTAGGGAAAAGTTATGTAAAATAAGCTGGAAAGTAACTGAGCGCTCTGTTTTATGAAGACAGTCATGGTATAAATACCACTCAGAAGTCTGGGGGATCTGCAGGGTCTCTGGTTCCAGCCCTTGTTTAAAAACAGACCAGAGAAGTGACTGTAGCCTACTCGGAAGTAAATGTCTTTCTTTGGTGGAGATGATCCGTGGTGTAACTGTGTTTGATTTCTCCTACTTAAAACCAACTTGTAACTTTCAGGTTTATGCCATAAAAGCATCTAAATCTAAAACCAGTTAACCACAAGAGAGTATATATTTTCAGACTGAAATCTCTGTTTCATATTTTATCTTAACTACACACACAAAAAGAACATGTCAGTGATGTGGTAGACGGGGTGGTATTTAAACGGGCTGATATGTCTATGTGTGTTTGTATTTTCACTTATGACCTGGCTTTCAAGATTATTATGTACTTTGTAAGATGGTTGTAAAGTTTTGTTTGGTTTTCTTTTTGTCTAGGAAATTCTCCTTCTGGGCATTCTGAAAATTGTTGAAAGTGACGTTACTATGAGTCCTTTGCAGTACCTGACCTTCCCTTTACTGCATACTCCGAATTTAAGCAACGGTGTTTCATCACAGAAGTGTGCTGGGGTTCTCAGCAGTAAGGCCATGGGGCTGTTGAGAAGGGCACGCATTTCACGGCGCAGGAGAGAGGCCGGCAGGGAGGGCTTTCCCCAGCAGCTGCTTTCCTCCTGGCACGTCGCCCCCATCCACCTGCCGCTGCTGGGGCAGAACTGCTGGCCGCACCTGGCGGAAGGCTTCAGCGTCTCACTGTGGTTTAATGTGGAGTGTCTCCATGAAGCAGTGAGCACTGCAGAGAAAGGGAAGAAGACAAAGAAAAGAAACAGATCCTTAATGCTACGCAGCAGCAGTGTGGAGGGAACAGGTATGGACGGCGTCGTGCACTGCGCTAGGACTTGCCGACCGCAGCTTTGGTTGAGCACTGAGATGCGATGCTCTTACGCTCCACGCGTTTCTCACGGGAAGCCTTAGTAACGGCAGACAGCCTTGAAAAGTCCCTTTTCTCCTGCACTCTTGCCTTGTGTAGGGGTGCAGGTGAGGGTGACCACCAGCCCCACCTCCTCCCTCTTTCCTGGTCCCACCACTGGGTTAAGGTGGCTCCTGATGTTTGAAAAGGAAAGGATAAAACCCTACAGCCGCTTGTCTGTCCTCTGCTGCCTGGCGGCCAGCCCCTGGCAGTCCCCGCCTTTCATCTCTCCGTCTGTAGCTCAGGCTCTCCTCCTCATGCTGTGTGTCACCTCTGTGCCCCTCACCTTCCTGTCACAGGTTTATACGCATCAGCCATCCTCCAGAGTTAGGATAAGTTTCAGTCCAGTCCTTGCTACGGTGGATGGAATCACCACCATGCTGCTGTGAACCTGCTGTGCACAGTGAACGTGCTGGCTAAAGGCAGTTTCTGGTGGTGGGAAGTGAAGTGGGTAGGCCAATTCTTAGGATCCATGGGATGAGCAAATGGCTGGACATGGCAGATGTTTAGGGGGTTGTGATTATAGGAGGTGCTGGCCTCAATGGCTCTTCATCCCACAAAGCTTGCACACCCACTGAGCTCCTCTCAGGACATGGGGCCTTCGCTAGTGTCTGGCTCCCAGGGGAGGTCCTCCACCACCGACCTAGAGCTGGAGAGGAAGACCTTAGTGGCAGTCAAGAGCGAAGGCTGGGAAATGCCACCTGATAGCCACAGCTGGAGCTCTGCTTCTGCGTTCCCCAGACATGTTCCCAAGTTACCAGCATGGTTTGCTTACGTACTTTGACGGGTTAGCCTAGGAAGCCAAACATTTTCAAAAACTTTAGCAGATAACTTGTAACGTGTCAGGTGGTTACAACATTTTTTTTAAAATTGAATTTTGCCACCTAAGAACTGACAGCTCTGAACGATATGCTTTCTGTGTTGCGTCACTTTGCTCAGGTCTTTCTCTGTACTTTTTATTTTTTTCTTTAACAGAGGGACTGGGAATTGAACCCAGGACCTCATGCATGCTAAGCACGTGCGCTACCACTGAGCTCTACCCTCCCCCTCTATATATATTTTTAATCTTCACAGCAGTTCAGTCAAGTGAGTGCTCATACTGTCCGTATTTGCAGATGTTAGACCAGTTTATGTCTCTGGTAAGTAATGGAAAGGGATTTAAACCCACCTGTATTTAACTCCAGAGTTTAAATGTCACCACCACACCATACACTGCAGATCTCTCTCTCATGTTTTAAGTGGAAACAGTGATGATATAAAGCATTTCTTATAAAATGAATAAACATACACAATGACCTGAGAAAAGTATTGGGAACATTTAAAATATTTCTTATTGTAAAGGTATATTAAAAAATTCAGAAAGATGATTTTGTATCGACATTTGAAAAGAACATTTAAAAGTAGTCTACATACAGAAATTTTTGAAGAGCGAGATGAAGAAAATATTACAGTGATAACACATCCTTTGCCACTAAACCAGCTGTGGGCCAATGAGCAAGTTATTAACCTCAGCACCTCAATTCTGTCACCCTCGGAATGAGGATATATAATGTTTACCTCTCAAGATTGTCGCGAGCACTAACTTAAGAAATATATAGGGGGAAGATATAGCTCAGTGGTAGAGCACATGCTTAGCATGCACAAGGTGCTGGGTTTAATCCCCAAGACCTCCATTAAAGTAAATAATTTTTTTAAATAAATAAATAAACCTAAAAAAAGAGAAATATTTATAATATTACTACTCTGAGTTCCTGGGTATGCACTGGGTTTTGTTCTAGCCTTTTATTAGTACAAGCTCAGGTTTGATATAGAAACATTTTTTATTTTTTATTTTTTTAATTTTTTTTGTGATTTAAGAACTTTATTTAGGATTAATCCATCATATGCTTAAGTTTGTTCTCATTTATTCACTAGGAAACACTTTTTAATATCACATCAGATATGAGTTCTCTGTATATCTTATATCTTATATCTTAGTCCTCAAAGTAATCAATGAATTTAACTCTTCTTTTAAAAGACTATTGCCAGGGGGTGGTGTTCTTAAAAATTGGTGGCGGTTATACCTGTTGAAAAATGGCGATCTATATACATGCAGTCTGATAATGGATAGCGATTACCTTCTCTACAAGTCTGTACGCTTGGACCCGCGTTTTACATTTTGGTACATCTTAACTAAGGTAGCTTTACCTGAGGCCATGAATCACAGGAGTAGGCAGAGGTGAGTATTCAGGCAGTGCTGGGTTTTAAGTGGTGAGAAAGGGGAGTCAGGATCAATAGCCAGATGGCCCAAAGCTAGAGCGTTTACCTTAGAGAAACATGCTGGTTTCAGAACTACTTAGCAGTTATATTCAGAGACCACTCCTCAGGGAGTCTAAACAAAGAATATATTCAAACCACAATTTTTCTAAAAGGAATTTTAGTATGATCAATTTTTAAACTCATGCTATCATAATTACAGAGATTTTTGGTAGCACAAGGCATGTGACGAGGGTGTGCTCTCTGGGCCAGGGTCCGTGATGTCACAGTGGCCCCGTCTAATCAAAGAATCATGGCACAGATGGTAACAGGTCCCTGCAGTGACATCACCGCAGTCAGTTCATTCCCGCAGCTAGCCTTCAGCTATCATACATTTTAAAACACTTTAATTTTTAATGCAATCAGTTACTGTTTTCACTCCTCGTGCTTTTTTTTTGGAGTTAACATCTAAACTTTGGAAATGTTGCTTGGACCAGGTCAGGTTCAGACATTCCAGGTAAATAGTTTACTACATGAACAACTGTGCTTTATATTCTTTTAAAGTCACTTGTGCACTCAGTTTTTATCAGCTGCTTCACTGACCATTCTAACATCCTTTGTCATAGAGGACAACAGACCGGAAGGTGCAGAGTGCACGAATCCTGGGGAAAGACTCCTAGAAGATGGCTGTGTTCATCTGATTTCACTGGGATCCAAAGCGCTGATGATCCAAGTGTGGGCTGATCCCCCCAGTGGCTCTTTTATCTTTCGGTAATGATTCTCCTCCACTCCCCACAAATAGGTCATGTATTTAAATAATTTATGTAAGAGACATAACAGTGACATCGCATAATAAAGATCATTAGAGCTGAAAGAAAATTCCTGTTAAAAGAGATACAGCTGTTCATATAATCTTTGTAACAATATATTATTCTATCTAAAAATCTATGCTTAGACTCTAAAATAGATTATGTTAATTTTCAACTGCATTTTAGATTAAATATTTACGGACCTCTTATCTATGGAAATATCCTATTAGATATTATCTGATAGGATGGTCTTACAATGTTGTTGGTATCAGATCACTTTTTCATGCAGATTATATATTTAATAGTCATTATCTAATAAGCTTAGATTCTCCTTGCTATCTTGTCTTTTTTCACCATCTCCTTTGTTAACCAGTATAGATACAATCTTCCATTTGTATTGGTATAAATAGTATGATACTGTTTTTATAAAATTTTAAATAAATAAATATATTACTTGGGGATCTATGCTCTGTAAAAGTTACAGAGTGCTTTATGTAAATTATATCTTAATTCTCTCCATAATCCCTCAAAGTAGGTTAGAGCAACAATATATCATAGCATCTAGACACTTATGTATAATATATATTAATTTTTGTATGAACCAGATATTAAACTGTAATTTCTAAAAGGGCAATGACTATATATGTAATAAGAAGAAAATTTTTTTTGCAAATTGAGTTCTGAAAATTATTGCCCAAATTGTTAACACCAGCAAATGAGCCAAATCTATTTTTTAGTTCATGAGGGAAAGTAACAGTGTAATGAAATAGCTAAAGAAATTATGGTGTAAAACAAAGACCTGCTGGCTTTTCAAGTTGGTTTAAAAATAGAACTGCTTTTTAATTTCACTTAAATTTCTAACATTACATTTGTTATGCATGTTAAATACTGAGATCAGAAATTTCATGCTTTCAGCCTGTACCTTTTCTTTTTTTGTGTAGTGTGTGCATGGATTCAAATGATGATGCGAAAGCTGTTTTACTAGCGCAGGTTGAATCACAGGAGAATATTTTCCTCCCAAGCAAGTGGCAGCATTTAGTACTCACCTACTTACAGCAGCCCCAGGGAAAAAAGAACATCCATGGGAAAATCTCCACGTGGGTCTCGGGACAGAGGTAGGACACACTTTTGGTAAATGCTTACTAACTTTAGTGACAATTTTAAGTTTAATTATTATTGTAGTTTCTGAAGAAGATTACAGAAAACTATAGATAAAATTCACTGTATAATAATGTAGGAATCTTTGCCAAAGTTAGATATTTTTTCCTATATACTGCTTTCATACAAAATCCATTTCCCATAGAAATAATTGTTGAAAATTAATGTTTGGGTTTAGAGGAAATCTGAACATGTAGACGTTTATGCAGAATGTGTATTCCATCAGGGAACTGAACCTATAATTTAGTCCATCAGGCCTACGTATTATAAAGGGAATCCTCAAGGAATTATTTAAATTAGGTGGCTAATATAAAGCTAATACCTAAATTAAATCATAGGGTTTCAAAAGAAATTAGGATGACTAGAGAAAAATATAAGCCAATATGACAGGTTATAAGATTAAGACAGAGCTCTCAGAATATACCAAGTGACAGGTTTGGGTATTCTACTATATGATTTTCACAAACTAGGGGAACTGTGGGTCAGGTTCATAAGAAACATTTTGTGGAATGTCTTCATGTGAAATTTAACCCTGAGCTATAAGGTGTCCTGGATTTGTAAGAGGTGGGAAGTATTTCACCGAACAAAACGACGTCAGAGGGCTGCCGAATTGGAAACTAGTGTAGCAAGGAGCAGGCTGGCTGGAGCGACCAGTCTGAGCTGAGTCACGAGAAGGAGTGAACGGACTCAGTGCAGCTACGTGCCAGCAGGCTCTGATCCAAGACGAGGAGCCCAGATTTCACCAGACAGACGGTAAAATACTGCATACCCGTCATGCTGCAGGCTTTCTGCCAGGGGCTTCGCATAACCCTCCGGCTCTCTCAGAAACCTCTCCAGGTGGGTTAGGCCATGGAGATAGCATGTGCCCTTCGCACAAAGGGACCTGTTTTTCATTTGTTTGTTCATCAAATACTTATTGAGGAATTACTGTGCGCCAAGCTCAGGCTGTGTTAGGCCGGGGGCGTGGTAACCAAACTCCCAGCCCTGTGAGGAAGCAGATGCTGAGGATACACAGTGAAATGAGTGGATACAAATTGTGACAAGTTCCATGAAGGTAGCAAACGGTCCCGAGACAGGGGCTATCAGGTTTGAGGCTACTTAAGAGAGACACATCAGGGAAGACCTATCCAGGCGCAGATTAAGCTGAGGCCTGCGGGAGGAGGTGGGGCCTAGCCGGGTGGGCGGAGGAGAGGGCCTGGGGACCAGGGCAAGGCAGGCCGGCATCGCCGCAGGGGAGGGGCTGCCGGAGGCGCACTTGCCGCCGTCCGGCTGGGGGATGGCTTCAGGGCAGCCAGGCCACACTGTGTCCCACAGGAAATAGAATCAAGGCTTCACTTTTGATTTCTTCATCTAAAAAGATACATGAAAATATATCATTGAAGCTTGATTTCCACTTTCCGAATAAAGTATTTTCTGAGAAGTTCCGTCTTCACAACCACCTGAGCCTATGTGGCAGCTGCAGCCAGACCCGGGAGTTCGTCCCAGAACCCGAGTTAGAGCAGCTGGGCTTGGGCTGCGGCTGCAGGTGGACAGCCTTCTCCCCGACGCACCCTCGTTTCTTGAGCTCTTGGCAGCGCGCAGGCAGTGTGGTGAGCACTCGACCCAGATGACCTCACATCGCCCTCCCAGCCGTTCTGGGCAGCAGGTGTACTTTACACGAGACGCAGCTGACACCCAGACTGGGGACGGTGACTGACCCGAAGTCACACCCACAGTAAGGAGGAGGACGGCTGAGACCCACCTAGAGTCCCGCCCGGGATGGAGCCCACGTTCCAACCCTGGGTGCTGCCACCCCCGAGCTTCGGCAAATCATGCCAGCCAACGAGACGCAGGAGTCATGACCTAATCGTTGGGCGTTCTCAGGAGCGTCTGAGTGTCCCCAGGGCCAGTTCTGACGTGAGCATTGGCCCTTGGTTCCAGAGCACTCGCTTTTCAAACCCACCCACCTGCTTCCACACCACTTTGAAGGAATTTTTTGCCATTTGGTACAAGTTAATGATTTATCTTTTAATAGACAATGAGCAGGTGACCAAGGATGAATACATTATGCTATTGATTTAAATTTGGCACGGTCTTTATCACTCTCTGACCTAGTAGAATAATTTCTACAAGTGGTACATTTTAAGAGGTCACTTTTAATAATACAAAATGACACTGAAAAATAACTTACTAGTAGTTTCTATTATTTTTTATTTAATGAACAGCACACAATTCTGGTAGGACTACATGGCACATCATGGATCATGAATTATTTTAGTATTTGTTGAACTCATCTTGCAATGTTTTCTTTACCCTTAAAAACTATGAAGTCAGAAAGCCACCAGGTGGCAGTACTGTTTCAGTTACAGCCACTTGGTTCAAGAAAGAGATGCCAGTACAGCAACAGAAGTTACCTCACGATAATGGATGTCAGTTATACCTCAGTTTTAAAAAGTTAGCTTACATCTTTTTTTATTAAAAATATTCCTATTAAAATAGTTAAATTTATACGTTAAATATGAAACAGAAAGCCTTAGGGAAAGTTTTTAAATAAATATAACAAAATAGAATTTCTCACTAAGAGCTAACCACTGAGCTTATTCTGAGTCCTTTGTCTTATTTACAAACTTTGTCTCTGTAAGTTACCTTAATTTTCTTAGTATAGAGTTAAAATATTTGTAAAAAGGGGGTAGAGCTTGTCACTCTGCAGTTTCAACTACACTCCCCATCGTGTGGGTCTCTTAGGAGAAAGCATTGCTTTACCTTTTCCTGCTCTGCCTTCTGTAAGGATTCCTGTACCAGGAAGAAAAGCAGGAGACTAATCAACAGCTCTGTAATGACTTAGGCTGAAAAAACAAAATGCAAAGAAGCATTGGCATTTCAGAGCCACATCAGGGCAAAGCCTGAAGAAGTGATTTTCTTTTCCTGTTTAGTTTTTGAAGCCCTCATAGAGGACGTGAGAGTTTAGGACTCCGAGAGGGGAGACTTCGTGATAAAATCAGGGAGGCGGGTAGAGTTGCATCTTAAACCAAGAAGGCGAATATGCAGAAGTCAGGAGACCAAGAAAACTTGCAGCAAAGTCGGGTCGCAGGCTTCCTGTGGCCTGATGTAGGGTCACCGGCATCTCGGTTCCGCTCCCCTCCTTGGGGGCTTTGTGCTGCCTGCACCTTGGACCAAGAGACAACAGAATCAGCCCTCCTCTCTCTCCCCGTCACCAGCTGTCTGATACTGACCGAGAAACCTGTTCAAGAATTCCCCAGTATTATACATTCATACTTTTAAAAAGACTTAGTCCACGCTGAAGTGACTGATTTAACTTTGTTTTTAATGTAGGAAGCCTGATGTTACTTTGGATTTTATGCTTCCAAGAAAAACGAGTTTGTCATCTGACAGCAATAAAACGTTTTGCATGATCGGCCATTGTTCGCCATCCCAAGAAGAGTGTTTACAGTTGGCTGGAAAATGGGACCTAGGAAATTTACTCCTCTTCAGTGGTATATTTTTTGCCTTCAAAGCATTCCAAATTTTTCTTTCAGTTAACAAGTATTAAACCAAGTAAATTATCCTGGACAAAACAGTAATCCCTGTTCCTGCACGTGGACTTAATAAGCACTGTATTTCCTAGATTCCGAGGTGTACTTTTTGAATAGCTTAACATTTTTATAATCTAGATGTTGCTTATAGTTGACACACACATTTAAAGTAGAGACGCACATCTCACCCCTCCCCCACCCCCAGAGGAGACGCCTGTGGTAACCAGTTTTATAACCCATGACAGGTGAGCTTAGACTGGTTGTCTCTTCTATTTATAATTTTAGTATATTGCTTTAAAATGCCAAATTTTAGGAGAAAAAGAAATACATGATTTTTAAAAATATGTCTCTAAACCTGGCCCATAGTAGCATTCAGACAGTGTTTATTGAATGGATGGATGGATGGAAAGAATAAAGAAACCAATCCACATTTCATTTTGAAAACAAATTTACTGAGGTATAGTTCCCAATTACTGGCGGAAAAAAGGCAAAACCAAACAAAAAATCTGCTTTCTAGCATCTGTTTTTCAATTCATCTTATGTCTGTAGTTGCCATAGGTTATTTGCTTATTACACTAATTTGGAAATTGAGGCTTTAGCAGTTTTGAAGATACAGTGAACGACTAAAGGAATCTAGCAAAAAAAACACACAAGTCTTTGTTTCTTGCTTTTTATGAAGAATTCTGGTTGCCGTGTTTTGAATAAGTAACTTTCTTTTTCTGCTGTTCAGGAGCTAAGCTTGGTTCACAAGAGGCATTTTATTTATATGCTTGTGGACCCAACCATACGTCTATAATGCCTTGTAAATATGGCAAACCTGTGAATGACTATTCCAAGTACATTAATAAGGAAATTTTGCGATGTGAAGAAATCAGAGAACTTTTTATGACCAACAAAGATGTGGACATTGGTCTTTTAATTGTAAGTTTTCATTTTATAAGTTTTAAATTTTTAGTAACTTATTTATGTTTATTGAATATGTCATTAACAGTGAATTCGCTTTCTAAACTTTTTTTTGTTTCTCAGCATTTTCTTTCCTTAGAGATATTTTTTTAAATTGAAATACTTTGACCTCAGAATTTGTTTCCAGGTTTCAAATTTTTATCTCCTTTTTCTTGAAACTATATTTCTATACTAAGTATCAGTTTAGTTTAGGTTAAACCTATTAATCATTCAAGAAAATGTTTATAGTATAATGAAAACATAACACATGTTAGCATAAAAAATGCTCAGTATGTTTCCTTTCCATACTTATAAATAAATACTAATTTTTTATTTATATTAATTTTAATTGCATATATTCAGATTTTAGACTATTCTCTAATATCGGTTACACCTAGGAATTTTGCTTTCAAATTACTGCTAGCGTTGCTTATGTAAGACTGTCAGATCGCATTTATGCATTGTTCTAATATTTTGTTATACTAATATTCAGATTAGGGGCTTGTGATGGATACTTTCCATTATAGCAACTAGGAAACTGCCCTTCACCGTCTTAGAACATCCACTGAAAGCTGGTGGATCTGGCCGTGAAGCTATGTTCCTCCAGCTCCTGCTTTCTGATGAGGACCTGCAGTTATAGGTCCGAGAGATTTCTTACTTGAAGGACACTGCTATTTGGGGGTATATTTTGTTGTTGTTGTTGTTGTTAATGAGGTGTATATTTCACAACCAAAATAAATTATGTTTTAAAGCTGTAACATTTGACTAAAGTAAAGGAGACGTTTTAGATCAGTTATTTTGTAAAACGTGTAAGTCTTAAGTGGTATTAAATACATACCTGTGGTAAAATAGACATAGAACAGATACCTCTGGAATTTAACTAAAGATCTGATTCTAGGCACACAATCTTCTTCTCCCTAGAGAGCACTTAAAGTTGGGGGTGGGGGCATTTTGGCTGTCCACTCCTGCTGAGTCCGGGCCAGGGTTCTGAGTGTTCTCCGGTGCCTGGGCGATGGTGCACAGCCAAGAGTCAGCCCCCCGAAATGTCCCGCCGTGGGCAGAACATGCTTTAGTGACATGGTTCTCAAACCTGAGTGACGTCAGAGCCACACACAGACTGCTGGGCCAGAGTTCCCAGTTCAGTAGGTCTGACCAGGAATTTGTGTTTTTTAACGTATTTCCAGGTGCTGCTGTTCCTGTTTGGGAACCATACGTCAGGCATCTAAGTGTTTGTAGAGATAATGATTTTAACTCTCTAGTTTTTAGTTAATCCATTTGTTTTCACACAAAAAAATTCTTAATCCTTTTATTTTGCCTGAAAAGAATATAGGTTATGAGTTATGAAATTCAGCGGTCACAAATGAACATTATACAGGTTCTATGTGAAAACTCTTCTTAGAAAGCAGGTTTTTTTAAGGCTGACTTCCTAATTTGGGGTGAGGCATGAGTGGGCTGCCAGGCAGAGACGGTGCCCACCTGGCACGGCGCTAGGTCAGGTGCTGCTTGCTTCTGGTCATCAGGAGTTTTACCTGACTTCTGGTGGAGACTGTCGCAGGTGTGCGGGCTCGTTTCACGCAGCGTTGTCACACGCAGTCGGCTGTGCAGCCAGCAGTCGGTGTGCAGAGATGCTCAGTGACGCCCGATGAAACTGTGCTTAAATCACCGTGGGCCGACAATGATCAAAGCCCAGGGCCCCCACTGGCTTCTGTGCGAGACCTGAGTGCACAGGGCGTGGTTTCCCTAAGCCGCAGCTCCTGCAGCTGCCTCCGCTGAGAACACCTCAGAGTCCATTTTGCATTTAAAGTTGACCATAGTTCTTAAAGCAGTTAATAGAATACTTGACAGCCAGACTCTGATCAAAACTACCCCCTGTGTGGGAGCAATATTGAAAATTCTATTCAGTTTTAGTTGGGTATGCTAATAGTTTGGAATTTAATTCTGGTAGAATGATCTAGAGTCATGTTTAAATCAGTAGCCAGCCCAGGAGCAAATTCCGGACGAAATACATTTGAATGCTTTGACCCAGAATTCCCATCTCACAGGGCTGTCAAGATTGGTTGTTATTTATAAACGCAGAGCACAGTGCCCGGTACACAGTGAGTGTGGTATGTGACTTAGCTGTTGTTATTAGTTTATTGTAGGTGTAATTTTATGTTCATTCTAAAATGATCAAAGCTGGAACGTTCTCAGCCGTGCTGTCGCTTACACGTATTGATCATTGCTACATGGAACTGATCTTTCCCTTTGTGGGGAGACGTCTCTGTTTAGTGTTGTGTCTGTGTTTTTTAAAACAGAAGGAAAGATTTGTTGGTTGTCTTTTCACTTTGAAATATTCATCTCCTTGTAGACTGCTTGCTTTTTAAACTTTGTTTAGTTACTGAAGGAAAATATTTGTGTTTCAGGAAAGCCTTTCAGTTGTGTATACAACTTACTGTCCTGCTCAGTACACCATCTATGAGCCAGTCATTAGACTTAAAGGTCAAATGAAAACCCAGCTCTCTCAAAGACCCTTCAGCTCGAAAGAAGTTCACAGCATCTTATTAGAACCCCACCATCTGAAGACGCTCCGGCCCACTGAGTGTAAGACCGTTCAGGGCATTCTGCACGAGATCGGTGGAACTGGCATATTTGTTTTTCTCTTTGCGAGGGTAAGGATCACTGGTGATAGTTTCATCTAGAGAGAAGCTGCTTCTTTATTGTGATAAATTTTAATACTTCTTTTTGGTAACAAAGCTGTACATCAACTGTATTAAACCTTAAAGTTTAAAAAAGTACATAGTGTTTATGGTTAGGATGTCATCAAGCTTTCTGCCACAGATAATTTTTTGATTAAAATTTCTTTTTAACTTATGAAGATTTTGAAAGTTTTCTATTATCCAGATGTATAGTTAGAACAATTAAGTGTTAAATGTACAAGACTTAAAATTGCCAATGGAGAAAAAAAATGCATACTGTAGTAAAAATATAGGAGAAACGTATTCTTTGAAATAAGGTTTGTGGAACTTGTTTTTCCCTTGAAGTTTGCAGAAGCATGGAACAAAGACAAAGGGCAACAAATAAGTACAAAAATAATTTATTCGGATTTGACATGTTCTTTTTAAAAGAGAAGGAGAAATAAAAAGTTTGACTCTTGTCATGGGTACTGTTTTAGAAACACTTGTTTAATTATCAGTTCTATTTGGTCGTCTGAGGGCAGGGGCAGTGTCCTTCCTGATGGAGAGCAGGCAGGCAGTAGCTCAGGGATTGCTACAATCCAAGCAGGGGTGCAGATGGGCCCACTTCAGTACAAATCGTTTCTGCTTCCTTGTGCTCTGTGTCCTTGTTTAATTAAAGCATTCCTGATCTTCTCTCAGCCTCAGAACTTTATCCTTAAGTGTAGCTTCTGAGACATTATAATGCTGTCTCCCTGACTGGCTTTCTTCCTTTAATGGGACCACACTTGATTAATTTTGCAACGAGAGATGTCAGCGGTCGTTATTGGTGGTACTGTTCTTGTAAACATTTTGTGAGCATTTGACCCACCGTACTCTACGCTGTCTTTCTTTTCGTCCTCTTACTTTTTTAAACTTTTTTTTTGCATCTAGTATCTAGTTGAATAGATTTTACCCTAGTGTCTTAAAATTAAAAGCTTTTCATTTAACTTCTCGTCAGCATTTTGTGATTTACTTTTATAGCGTTGTATAATTTTAAAATGTATATCCTTGGTTTTTCCTCTTTCATCAAGTTATTGAATATAAATGTGTTATGATCACTGTTACACAGTGACTACATGTGAGAGAAAATGGTTAATTTTTTATCTTGCATACACATAGAATCTTACAAATAAGACTTTTAAAGGATATCTTTATACTTAAAAGCTTTGTTCAGTATCTTTCCTCTCCTACAAAAATAAAATTTGGTCCCTTAAAATCCTTACACACATAGGCTGCCTTCCGAGCCTCATCTCCACCATCCAGCCAGAGTGGCGGCTGCAGCCCTCTGGATGGACCATGAGCTTCCGGGTTTAGCTGTTCCCCTCTCTCCTGGCCGTGCCTCACCCCCGGCCCCATTCACCCCCACCTCCTAGGCTGGCGCCCTCGTTCCAGGCCATCTGCTCCATGCAGGCTCCCCAGCTCAAGCGGAGTGGAGTCAGACGCATTTGTGTGCTCTCCTGGCATTCATGTTGTCTCACTCTCCTTTGGCTTTTTGCATGAGAAGGTGTGTATTTCTTACATGTAGTAGTTTCCAGAAAGCACTGCAGGACTTGAAGTACAAGGTACAGTCCATAGCTTTTATACAGACGTCTTCTCTTTTGAGCAGACAGCAGGCTGCATTGGAGGCAGGTACATGCCTGCTACTTCATCTCCCACAGCGCATAACACAGAGCCTGTTTGTTGACTGACTGACTAATCATCAAAAATTTGAGGCATTTTGCTGACATTTCAGATCACTAATAAAATGCTACTGACTTCTAAGGTTATCAGTGTTATTTGAGTCAATTTATAGAATAAGCGACAAAAGAACATGGAATTTATGTTCTTAGTTTTGTTTCTTTACGGTTCTTAAATAATAATGAACAGTGTCAGCAATAAAAGACAAGCATTCAAATGAAACTGATGGATTGATATTACATAATGATAGATAACCACACAGGTAAAATTTTTTATCACAACAAATTAGAAAAAAATATATCTACTTTTTTTTAGGTTGTGGAACTCAGTAGCTGTGAAGAAACTCAAGCATTAGCACTGAGAGTTATCCTCTCATTGATCAAGTGCAACCAACAGAGAATACGTGAATTAGAGAATTGTGATGGGCTTTCCATGATTCACCAGGTGCTGGTCAAACAGAAGTGTATTGTTGGCTTTCACATGTTAAAGGTGTGTTCTCATAAAGTTGATTTTCACTGTATACGAAAATAGTTTCATACACAGTGGTACTTACCGCTTCAGTGAAGTCTCCAGTAGAGTTTTGTGTTTCAGTTATTCCTGAAGAAAATGAAGGAAACCTGGTAGTATGTATTTAATCAAACGAAGGCTCTTCTGGGTCTTTTTCATCATTTAAACAATTACATTTCAATTTCCTTTAAAACATTTTAGAAGACTAAAAGAAGAAATGGAACTTAGAGATTTTAGATCTTGAAGAGCCAGCGGTGTCTCCTCGGCTGGCCCCTCGTTCTGTAGGTCAGTGAAATTGAGACCCACGGAGACACTGCTGTTGGCTTCAGCTCCCGCAGTCGTGGAAGAGAACGCAGTTCCCCAGACACCTGGTGCTGTCCCAGTCCCGTTAGGCAGTGCTGCTACAGAGCTAGGTTCCTAAAGCCATATTGTGTTGGCTTTTATTACGACCCAGCAGTCATCACATGTTTAAGTACCTTTCTGACTTAACGCGTTTGGTAACGGTGTGGAAGTGTCTGTCTCTGAAGGTATGAGGACGAAGGCGAAGACCTCGCCTCCACTCGTGCTCCTGCACCCCTGCCCTTCAGGCTGTCAAGATACTTATATTTATGGCATGAATACTTTTTGAAAAAATTTAAAAAATAAAAGTAGGATGTGGTTTATTTTACCCCATATTTGAAATTAAATAATCATTTATAAATATTTGAAATTTCAGGGTTTTCTAATTATTTGTGTTGCAAAACAAATTAAAGCTACTTTGTGAGATGTTGTTATTCACTAGTTTTCCTTTGAATTTTATGTTGTGACTGTGACGATTGAAAGCTGAATATTTCTGTTGAATTTTTGGGCTGATTATTCACACATCTTGTGTTAATGCCTTTTTCCCATAGACCCTTCTTGAAGGTTGCTGTGGTGAAGACATCATTCACATCAACGAGAATGGAGAATTTAAGTTGGATGCAGAGTCTAATGCTATCATCCAAGACACTAAAGTGCTGGAGGAGCTCCTGCTTGACTGGAAGATATGGAATAAGGCAGAGGCACGTGCTTTTTTTAACAGTGAAAAGCGCTTGTCATGGGTTTACCCCCTTAGCAGTCGGTGAGCATACGGTGCAGTGCCAGCTGTGCACACTTCGTTGTGCAGGAGCTCCGCGGAGCCTTTTCATCTTGCTTGGCTGAAACGCTGCCTGTTGAACAGCAGCTCCCATGTCCCCTGCCCCTAGGCCCTGGCCCCCCCATCCTGCTTTCTGTTTCTGTGAGTTTGATCACACCAGATCCTGACCACTTGAGCAGGATGGTTCCGTTGTCTTTCTGTGACGAGCTTGTTGGCTTAGCCTCGTGTCCCCCAGGTCCATCTGTGTTGTAGCGTGCCAGGTGACGTCTGTCTTTTTTAAGACTGAGTAGCGCCCCACTGGATGCGTGGACAACAGTCGTCTTTTTATCTCCTCCTCCGTGGATGCACTTAGGTTGCTTCCACATCTTGGCTGTTGTGAATATGCTGCAGTGAACGTGGATATGCAGAGGCCTCTTCGAGATCCTATTTTCAGTTATTTTAGATGTATACCCAGAAGCACGATTGCTAAATCAGGTAGTAGTTCTATTTTTAAGTTTTTGAGGAAAGTCCATACTGTTTTCCATAAGAGTGGCACCATTTTACAGTCCCATCAACACTGTGCGAGGGTTTCAATTTCTCTACTTTGTCGACAATAATTGTTATTTTTTCATAGAGGCTATTCTGTAGGGTTTGAGGCAAGAGCTTGTGGTTTTGATTTGCATTTCCCTGTTGATTAGGGATGAGTGTCGTTCCATCTACTTATTGATCTTTTCTGTGTCTTCTGTGGAGGGATATCTATTCAAGTCCTTTGACCTTTTTCAATTGTGCTATTTGAGTTTTTGTTAGTGAGTTGCAGGAGCTCTTTATATATTCTAGATACTGATCCCTTATCTGATACATGGTTTGCAGATATTTTCTCCTGTTCTGTAGGTTACCTTTTCACTCTGTTGATTGCTTCCTTTGCTGTACAGAGAGGCATGTACTTTTAAATATTCACTTATCATTCTTCTGGAGAACAGAACAAATTAACTACTTCAGTGTAATGTTAGATGTAAATGGAATCTGGAGATTATTTTCTGTGCAAGGGTTTGAACAGCCATGGGTAACGCTGGGCTGGAGGGTCAGCACCAGAACTGGGCTGCCGGGAAGAGCTAGAGCTGATCTTCGGCTGGAGAACCTGGGGTTCATTCGAAGGGGACTTGCCTTTACCATGAGCTCTGAGACGGGATCCTGCCGGGAGTGTGAAGAGTCGGACCAATCAGAGGGAAATGGGCACACTTCTGAGGAGGGGCGCCATGTTGCCAGGAAGTCATAGAGGGGCCAGTACTCAGGGCAAGGCTGTGAAGTCCTGGCTTCATCGCAGGCACAAGCTAAGGCGCCTCCTTGGTCTTAGGTGCAGGCAAGGCAGCTCCACAGCTGCATGGGTGGGGGGCTCCCGGGGTCGCAGCAGGGAATGGACACAGGGCTGCTGCCTCTCCGCCCTGTGCTGAGCACGGTCTTCGGAGTTTGGTTCCTAGAGCCTCCTGAGCTCCAGGCTGGAGGAGGTCCTAGAGCTGCTTAGAGGGGACAGCGCCATCATAAGCACAGCTAACTGAGGACCAATCCCAAGGGTATGTATGCCTTTAGGATTTTTTTAAAGTTGGTTATTTCAGATTTGGCAGCGGTTCCCCCTGATTTACTCATTATCAATGGTCAGTTGTGAAGCTGAAAGACACTTTTCTAATCTATGATTAATGAAAATAAATTTTGAACGTGCTAGAGGAAAGACAACTATTTTTCTATTCTCCCTATATAAAGTTATTTTAGAAAATTACTGCTGTATGAAGAAGCAGTCAGAGAACATGCTGCCAGAACCACAGGAAGCTTCACAGAGCTGTGTCAAGCAGCTCACTATTGCTTTTGCTGCATTTTGTGGTATTTCTCAGTTTTTAAAACTTTCTATTTTGCTATGATTTCTTTTCTCATTCTGAATAAATACTTTCACAATTTAAAAAAATCCATATATGTGTATGTATGAAAATATGCATAGGGCTGCAGGACGAGAAAGCAAATGAACATAGACACTATATGCAAACAAATTGGATCAAAGGCAGTGTAACTATAAATGTGTGTAAAAATATAAAATTATAGATTGGAAGATCAAATCTTAACTAAAAGTTGGACAGCTGTTTAACTTAGTATTTCCAAAGAGCTAATTTGAGGTGGTTTGATTTAAAAACAGAACATTTTTTGTTGAATTTGAAAGCGATATGCACAAATACTTCTGTGGGCTTGAAATTAGATTTTCTTCCCTAATGATTTTTTTTGCCTGAGTTGTTTTGTTTCTTGTTTTGGGTGATTTGTTTGCTTCGGCTCTATTCTCTTTTGCTCCTATTCTTCAGGCATAAATAAAGTTTTCATACTTGGGCTGCCCTGTCTCCCAGTTTTCATATGTCTCTCTTTTGGGGCACTTTGGCCCTGTCTTATGAAAAGAGAGGCCTTGGTTAGAACAGCATGATTGAGTCTGTGAACTCCTTGACCTTTCATTACACATTTCCATCAGACAAGGGCAGGAGAAACAGCAAGGCCTGCAACCCGAGCCAGTTAGTTTTGCTTTTTGTTAACAGCGTTGTTGAAAGATTATTTGCGGTGATAAAATGAAGTGAAGATTATCTTCCCGTAGTACTTATCTAGATAAGATTCCTTTTTCTCTATTATTATTTAAAATTGATTCAACATAGGAGAAGCATTTTAAAGAACCTTAAAAGAATAGTAACTACTGTTTGAAAGTGCACATTTAGTAATTGTGCAGAGAATTCTGTTATTTGGACTTAAACGTAAATTAATCCAAAAGTGGAGAGTTTCTACATTGTTGGTAGCTTTTTTCAATTTAGTATAGTTTGGTCTAAAATTTTTTGATTAAGTGCTGTATACACAAAGTAGCATTGAAGTCTTTACATTTTTAATAATGCTCTTGAAAATAAATTATTTGTAAACAGTTAATATTGATAATGTGTTTCTCTATAGTGAATAAATCCCCCAGATAATTTATCTTTTGAAAATATTGTGTATCATTTAATGCCGCAGAAAGGTTAATGTACTAAATGAAGCACCTAATGCAATACTGCATTCAACATAAGTATTTAGAAATGACCAGTTGTCAAAAATAATAATAATAATAGTCTGGGAATAACTTTTAAGATTTGCTTTTTCAGACAGATTTAATCTTTGGCCCTGCGTGTACACGCAGTGTTAAACTGCTGTATTGCATGCTTTCTAACAAGCATGCAGCGTGGTTTTCGGTGACCGTGTGCTGACGGGCCTGTGTTCATCTCCTCAGGAAGGTGTCTGGGAAGGCCTGCTGGCAGCCCTGGAAGTCCTCATCCGAGCAGACCACCAGCAGCAGGTGTTTAACATTAAGCAGTTGCTGAAAGCGCGAGTGGTTCATCACTTTCTGCTGACCTGTCAGGTTTTGCAGGTACTTTTCATGTGACTTTACTTTTGGAGTTATTTCCTGCAATCATTTATGTTTAATAGCTCAGTGCTGTGCACTCAGACTTCTGTGGGACTTTCCATGAACTTATTTTCTGTGTTCCCTTCTCTCCAGGATCCCCTCTTTCAACGAATAGTATCGGAGGTTTTCAGCGCCTGCCTCTTGTAGCTTGACCTTTATGTTGTCACCATTCCTAACTCAGTGAAAAAAGAACAGCTACTGAATTTCTGAGATGTTTCTTTCTGTTGGGCTAAAATAATAATTTGATAGTCTCTTGAACATCAACAATAGTGAAATTTTAACTTGTTCCATGTTCCTTAAATAACAAGTACAAGTATGTGTTGTTTTAATAAGTGTATTTGTTGAAGATCTGTTTTATGTACTAGACTTAGTATATTGAAAATATATCACAAATATAATGTCAAAAAGTGGCCCTACCTTCACCAGGCGCTTTGCAGAGCCTGTGCTGTGGCCTGGCTTCTAGTGGAATGGTTCTCTCTGCCTTCGCAGATTCCCTTTTTCCAGCGGGGTTGGTGAATTCGGCCGTTTTCAAGTCGGCTTATTTTCGTTGCCCGAGGCAGACATTAGGTCTTTATCCGCTCGGAGGAGTCCAGAGGCCCCGTGGGATCAGTAGCGTTGCCTTCATTTGACATCCCTTTGTTCCCGTTGCGCTGGTGCCTTCTCACTGTTCTTGGGGTAAAATTAAAAACCTACAACTTCTGTGAGAAGGCTTGTGTGATCGGCTGCACTTCAGCCCCACCTGCAGCCACGCAGCCCCCGCCTTACTTCTCTTCCCTAAACAAGGGAGCCTGCTTCCCAGCGCAGGACAGGCAGGACAGGTGATGGTCTTTCTGACCTGGCCAGCTCCTGCTCCTGCGTTATGCCGAGCGTAAACCTGACTTCCGCGCCCTTTCCCCAGAGCGCACGCTGTCTCCCTCTGCACGTGCACGTTTTGTTAGTTTTACGTCATTCATGAGTTGATGGCTCATTTCCCCTGCGGACTTCCTGAGGGCATGAGTGAGGTTTTCTGTTGATCACACAGTAGTCCCAGTACCTGGAACACAGAGGCCTGCAGTCAGCGCTTGTGGAATGAATGAATTCTGAAGTAACAAAACAAAAATACGTCATACCCTTCTTGGCCCCTGTGGGAAATTAGAGTGCTGTCTTCAGGGATACAGTACAGTGACCTCCCAGACCCCTTGCTCACCGAATGTTTTATGTATCACTCAGTTTCTTTCTCCTTGTCTGTCCACTTTGAAACTTGTTGGCCAGTTTTAATGAATTCATATGACAGTGTGAAGTTCTTATTCACTCTTTCCATGTCAGAAAAGTGGCACTTATCAACTTGGAGCTTTCAGTATATTTTTCACTTCCATATTATTAATTAAAATGCTAGAAAAATCCAGGTATCAATTCCTTTTCGTGAAAGGTGTATTTCTTCACCCTTCTGCATTCAGAGAGCCTATTTTTTGAATTAACAGCTATTTATTAAGGATAACTTTATGTTAGGTATCGAGGGAAGTATGTAAAGAAATGAACTTAGTCGTTGCCTTTCAGATATCTCAGAGTATTTAAGGAAGATTAAGAAATCAGTAGAAAATTAGGCGTGGGCCAGGTTCATCTCTCCACTAGTACAGCGTAAAGACCTGAGCTTCGAGAGCCTGTAAAGTGGGCGTGTACAGGAAGGAGGAAGACTGTGAAGGTTAGTAGGGTTAGTAGGGCCAGATTCTGTTCAGATAGGAGCCACAAGAGAAGTCAGATAGGGGACATCTTGAGCTGGGAGACTAGGAAAATGATCACGTCATCACAGAGAGGAGGAGTGAGCGTGAACGGAACATTCTGCACTTGAGGTTTCCGTGGGCGTTCAGGGGCGGTGACCGCCAGGCACTGCGATGTGCCAGGCGGGAGCTGAGGGGACGGACGAGAGTGAGATCGGACATTGTTAGCACTGATGAACAGGGGAGCCACGGGGGTAGGTAAGCACTCCAGGATAAACACATGCAGCGGAAGGAGCAGAGAGAGCTGAGGTTTGCATCGCAGGAGACAGCCGTTTTCAGGGTGTGAAACCGGAAAAAGGAGCTATTGAGAGAGGTGTAGAAAGAATTTCCACCCCCCACCCCCAAAAAAGTGGGTGGTTGAAGAGATGAAGAAGAACCAGGAAGCTCAGCAAAGTGAAAGCCAGGGGTGGGCAGAGGGGAGAGAACTGCCCAGGCGGAGGAGTGAGGGCCGCATGATGTACAAAGTTCCAGGAAAGTGCGGACAGGTGAAGGGCCACCAACTTGGAAATTCTTAGTGGCGGATGAGATTTCAGTAGAGTGAAGAAGGCAGGAACCAGATTTCTGGGGACTTTAGGCAGCATGTGTGGCAGATCATTGGAGGCAGTGAGAATAAATGATTATTAAAAAGTCCAGCAGCAAGAGAAAGACAAAAAGTGTTAGCAAGCATTTCCCAACAGGCCAAGTTAAAGGATTTTTTAAAGAAATGAAATAGATTGCCATCGACTATTTGTAAGGAGTCAGTGGATCAGGCTGGGATGGGTGAGGAGTGAGTCATTGAGGTGACAATCAGGAGAGTTGGGAAGTTACCCCGGGGATGATTTAGAAAAGAGGCAGGTGGTTGTAGCAGGGATGACAAAGACCCGGAAGTTGGGAACCCTGTGCTCTTGGCCTGGCTTGGCCCCGTGGCAGTTGTGAGGTCTTGACGAGGGAGTTTTTGCTTACTTTTGTAGACTGGGTGTTCTCTTCTTAAATCCGAGGTAGTTAGACTAAAGTGTTTCACAGTTATCGTCTAGGTTTTACGTTTTCTGATTCAGCGATGCACAAGAGTAAATGAAGAAGATTGGGTGTGGAGACACAGTGTCTGTTTGGACAGAGAGAGGAAAGACAAGGAAGTTTACGCCCCACGGCCTTGCTCTAGAGGCCGGCTGCTGCCCGCTGGGGAGGTGGGATTGGAGAATATAAATAATGTATTTATATCCGCCTTCATTTTTAGTAATTCCTTGGCATTCTACCAGGTCTCACTGGTCCAGGCAGTCAAGAGGTCTGGGTTTGAGTTTCAGACGCACAACTGACATGTTTTCTGTGTGGTTTAGCAAGTTAGTCATATAACCACTTCTGGTCTTCATATTCTAGAAACGAAGGGTAAAACCTCTCAGAGCTGTTGTGAGAAAGCTCTTGGTAAAGTGGAACGTACTGTGTTAACGTGATCAGCACTCCGTCAGAACTTGACCCTCCTGAACCCACAGTAGGAGCAGAAGCGGTGCCAGCGGTGGTACTGGTGCTAATTGCAGCTGACATTTACGTGGGGCCACTGGTGTTCGTGCATTTTTATAGCAGGATTGCCTGAACTGAGAAATAGCAGCTCAGTGTTGTGAATATGGTCCGACCAGAGTGATAAGCCAACACACTTCTATCTTAAGAGGAATATCTTGCTTAAATGAAAAATGTTAAGTTGACAGTTCTCTTTAAATCTAAAGAGAGTTTTTATTTTTTCAGGAACACAAAGAGGGGCAGCTCACATCCTTGCCCCGCGAGGTTTGTAGATCATTTGTGAAAATTATAGCAGAAGTCCTTGGATCTCCTCCAGATTTGGAATTATTGACAATTATCTTCAATTTCCTTTTAGCAGTCCACCCTCCTACTAATACTTACGTTTGTCACAACCCCACAAACTTCTACTTTTCTTTGCACATAGGTAGGTATAATCATCTTTGCAGATCTTGGCTTTTCCACTTTTGTTTTTCTTTTCCCAATTGATCTCCATTTGTTGGGTATTTATCAAATGGTCTCTGTGCTAGAAATTGCCCTAATTACACAGTGGAATTGGGACAAAGCGGAGAGCTAAAATGAGCCAGGCATGAGCTTAAATGCCAAGAGGTGAGGGGAGATGTACACTCAAATGATTATAGTAAGAAACGATTTCTGGTAAGTACCCAGTACATGCAAAAGGAGAAGTACTCAGATGTCAGAGGAGTGAGGGCTTCATCAGACAGCTGTGGAGAGAGACCTCATAGATTATGTATCTGGCATGGGCATTGAAGACTTTAGGTAAAATTCCATGGGTAGATTGGAGAATTAGCATTCCAGGTGAAGAGAATGACTTAAACAGGAGGAAAAATAGGAAAAGAAAATAAAGAATAATGAACTAAGTATAGGGGATTTATGAAGGAGTAGTGAGAAATAATACCATAAATATAGTTTGGGACATTCAATTACTTCCCCCTCAAGGTCATATTAAATGAGTCCTTGACTATAAGGTCAGAGAGTTTGAACTTGTATTCTAGTTAGGGGTAATTGAAGGATTTTGCTTTGTTGTGTTTGTTTTGAGCCAAGGAACATGCTGTAAGTAAATTATTACAGTAACATTCAGTATAGAGAAACGACCTGCATAGAAGTGAGTTGCAGCTCTGGGAACAGAAGAGACCACTGAAGAAAAGCTCTGAGACGGAAGGAAAAGGGAAGCTAAGGACAGAACTGCTGGCAGCAATGCTGTGCAGAGGGGGGAACGAGAAAGAGCGACCTCGGTGTGACGAACAGGCGGGATGACCAGGTTCTCAGAGGGTGAGGAGAGCGGGCCGTGGTGAGAAAGCAGGCGAGAGCGCGCCTGGGAGGGAGCAGACTGCAAGCTTAGACGGGAAACTGTTGTGAAGCAGCCATTTTAAGGAATGTAATCAGTGAATACGATGATTCAGCCACAGTAAAAATCCAAGTGGGATTATGAGCATGTGAGGTGTGTTAGGTTCAACAAACATTCAGTGAACCAAGATCCTGGCAGCAAGGCGGTTGCAAAGACAAGTAACATGCGGCCCCTCCCTTGAGGAGCTCACGGTCCAGCAGAGGCAGGGGGACGTGACAGGTCATTACACCACGTGGAAGGCACGGCGCTGTCAGCATTCCGTCTTCTGGTCCCACAGAGCATGGTGAGGGCATGTTTCCTGGACGAGGTGGCGCCTACTCTGAGCCTTAAAGGTTGAGTGGGAGTTGAAGGGAAGGGCCTTCCCAGCAAAGCAAACAGCTTGATGTTGCTGCAGTAATGTAAGAAAAAAGGCTGGAGAAGCGGTGTGTAGACAGATCGTGGAGACTCTGTTAGACGAGAAGCTTGGACTTTGCCCAGGGTGGTACGGAGGCAGCAGAGAGCCACAGGAAGGTTTTTAGCCAGGGCTGACATTTGGTGGAGAGAATTCTGGCAGCTCTGAGGAGGTGAGGATGACCAGATGTCCATCACGGATACCACTTAGAAGTCTGGTAAGAATCCGGGTGACAGGTGAAGAGTACCTGCATTATAGCACTCCTCTGGGGATGAGAAGCGTTCACAAGTCAGCAATCAGTAGCACCCGAGACTGACAAGTCATGAATAGAGGAGAGCTGTGGTCAAGGGTGGCTCCTGGTTCCTGCATGGGAGATGGGTGCATCCACCAAAGGGACCAGAGAGCAAAACAGGAGTGAATTCAGGGCAGAAGGATGGCTCAGGCTTAGATTTAGCACATTTGTGGTGCATTTAAGGAATCAAGCAGTTGAATTTACAAGCATATGAAGCTCAGAAAGGAAGATTAAGCTGGAGGTATCAATTTTGGAGTCGTATTGGACATCGAAGGGCCTTTGTACAAACATAACACACAGCCCTTTCCTCAAGGAGTGAAGAGATGAGCAGTGTCCTCGGAGAGCTCATATTAGCAAATACAAAGTGAAGCGTCAGGCTGCTGAAGCACAGCAGTGACTGCAGGTTCCGAGGGCCTGCAAAGCAGCAGAGGTCGCTGTGGCCAGGCGCAGTCAGAGAGCCTAGGGCAGGACTCGCAGGGCGCGCTCGCGTACAAGGTGCGCCATGTGTGTCTGCTTTGAACTTCTTTTCATAAACATTTGCATTTGATGATTTGCTTTTAAAGTTACATTTTTGTTTTATACTTTTTAAAAATTCTCTCAAACCGTTTTGATCCTAGATGGCAAGATCTTTCAGGAGAAAGTACAGTCGATCGTGTGCCAGAGGCGCTCTGGCAGTGGAGGAAGGTCTGTTACCAGCCCTGGACTGACGGTCATAAGCCCATCTGCTTTTACTGCTTCACCACCCGAAGGTAAAAAAAAATTAAAAAATAAAAACCCAAGAGTGAAAGTGTAGCTAATTCTGGGTGTTGATAGATAGATAAATCATTCATGTTTTAGCAGCATAGTCAGCCTGACACTCAAAGTAAACGAAGGCTAAACTTAAAAACTATGGAGCATGTTGAAGGCATCCGTTTCACTACTTTCTGGAACCAGCAACTCACACTCCAAACCACAAGAAAGGCTCAGGAGAGCCTAGGAGACGGGTGAGGCTCCTGCCCTCTTGCTCTGGAACTCTCTGTCCCTTTCGGTCATAGTCACGTGGCTTTCTGTAAGCTTCTGATTTATTTTCCCGTTTTCTCCAACAGCTTTGTTTGGCTCACTGTCTCCTTTCTACCTGAAGTCATTCTAGACAACATCATTTGCCATGTGAACAGCCGCGCACACTCTGCCTCATGTCCCTTGACTCTGGGGACCTTTCCCTCTACTTTATTGACCAGTATGTTTGCCTTGACCTTGGACAGCATCCGAACACACTTCTCACCTCTGAACCTCCAGTGTCCCCCTCCCTGACAACACCCTCCTGTCTCTCTGGTTTCTTTGTCATCATCCCAATTTCCCCCTTCCTTTTTCCCCTCCAGCCTAGTCCCCATTAGCCAATAATTTTACTTCTTCATTTTCCTTGTCCCCTTGGCCTTTTATGCACTCCTGACCTGAAAAACCCTAACCTTTCCTCACTCTAACCCTCCTCACACTGCTGAAAGCTGCTCGAGAAAGTCACCGCTGAGAACTCCTGCAACCGTAGGAGGGTCTGCAACTGTAGTTGGCCCTTTAATGCTGCCCTGTGATTTTTCTGTATGTTCAGAATCAATTCCCCCTTTTTCCGTAGCAAGTATATTCAAGTCTTTAAGCTAACAGTATGTTCCTCTCTTCTTGGTTTATCTTAACAGACTACCTCATTTCTATCTTTATAGAGAAAAAACACGTGCACATCTCCTGGTTGTGAACTGACTGTGTGTCTTTTCCTCTCCTGACTGCTGTCCCCTTCCATACTGAGACATTCCTTTCATTATCAGTCCCACCTAGTCTTGTCTGTAGCTCCGATACAGATGATGAACTAGTGCTGGTAAGATAGAGAGATGGCGAGAAAGGACAGGATATCTGGGCATTAATCTCCAAAGTGTTTCAATTATTCTCTAGCACATTTTATGGCCTTTTGTTTGAATATTTTAAGGCTATGTTTAATTAGTTTTATTTGGAATTTAATAGGAAGTGTTATTTTTAACATAGTCGTGCATCACTTGAAACATTTTCAAGCACATTCATGCCCCCTTTGTTTCCCGGTCGTTTGAACAGAATCTTTTCAGCAGCCTTATTCCTCCAGCCGAAGTCCCGAAATAAGTAGGAAAACTTCTGAGCTATGGAGCTGCTTTATTATCACAAAGCCTGTGCTCTAAGCAGTCCATTCGGTGCTTGTTTACTCCGTCTCAGTGCCTCTAACATTTTAGCCTGCCGAAAACTTGCCTGGAGGGCTCGTTAGACCAGATCCCTGGGCCCTGCCTCATCCGTTCTGATTCAGTCGATCTGGAGCCTGAGAGTGTGCATTGCTAGCAGTCATGCAGGTGCTCCTGACCCCGGGCGCGGCCGGCCCGCAGACGACACTGTGAGTGGCAGTCACTTATGGCCCATGCACTGAGGAGGAGAGTGACTTTCTGTCTCCTCCTACTTAGAATATAAGAAGCAGCAAAGTGGAGAGCTGCAGCAAGAAGAGAAAAAACATTTTCTTCTCACTAACAGAGCAAAAAGTGACTGCAGAATTGGAGGAGTGGGGAGGGGGGCGTACAGCTCAGTAGTAGAGTCTTTCGAGCATACACGAGGTCCTGGGTTCAATTCCTGGTACCTCCATTAAATAAATAAATAAACCTAATTACCCCTCCCCCAAAAAATTGAAGGGAAAAAAAAGAAGACCTGGAGGAGTGAGAGAACGGTCTAGGGCCGTTTGGTCCAGTAATAGCAACACCAGGCACGACCGTTACTGCCTGTCCTTGAGCACCTGTCCTACGGCAGGCAGTCTGCGCTTTGCATCACAAGTGTGACCTCACATAATCCTTAGAGCAACCTTGCAGAGTCGAAATTCTGAACGCCCTTTTTACACTTGCAGAGACTAGCACTCACATAATTAAATGACTCACTGGAGGCCACCTGAGCAGCCAGGGGTGTCTAGTTGCAGAGCGCACACTCTTCCCCCCGCGTCCACCTGCGGCCTGGAGACCGCTCGCCAGGGCGAACTACGCTTCACTCAGTTCATTGAATTTCACTTCGGTAGAACCATTAATCCTACGGCTTTCAATCATTGAGGCAGTACTGTATTTTGTTAAGGAGACAGGAGAAGACCTGTATTTTCGGAAGATTTTAATAACAAGTAGTTGAAAGAAAAATAGTTTTAACTCTTAAGAATGTTAAGCACTAGTTACCGGGAACGCTAACCTGTCGGGATTCTTCCCCGTCACGACGCGGGGGGGTTCTCGCTGCGGCGGTGACCGAGTGTGCAGAAGGGGCCCCACCGGGCGGACGCCTAAGTGCCTTTCCCTGTCTGCTCCCGCCAGGAAGCGGCTCCGGCAGGGCTCTCCCGCAGCAGGCGGCTGCCCGCATGCCGCGTTCCCGAAGCCTGCCGGCCTTCCCGACCTCCTCGCCTCGGACTTGGCCACGGAAGCCGCCCGGAAGTGTGGGGGGCAGCATCGACGGGTTGCAGAGGGTCGTGGACAGTTACGTGGCTTCCCGGCCAGAGAAGCAGAGTCCGCCGGGGAGCTCCGAGACGCTGAGGAGAGCCGGGGAAGATGCCTTCCTCAGCAGCTGCGAGTCCGCGAAAACGGTCTGCGAGGCGGAGGCCGCCCTGCCAGCCCAGGCCCCTGTCCCCGGCGTCCCGGGAACGGCGGCGGAGCCCGGATCCGAGGACGCCGGTCCCGGGGACGAGCCCTGCCCGCGCCGGCCCGATCACCTGAGGGGGCTGGCCTCGTTCCAGCGCAGCCACAGCACCGTCGCAAGCCTCGGACTGGCCTTCCCGTCACAGCACGGAGCTGCCGCCCTGGGCCGCTGGCCCAGCCTGGCCGACAGGAGCGCCGAGGACTGGGACAACTTTGCCTTTCCTCTCCGCTGCGAGCCGCTGGGCCGCCGGGCCGCAGGCGCTCACAGGTGCTCACGTGTTCTTATGCGCAGCTCCCCCCCCTACTGCCCTTTACTGCGCTGGGGAGAACCTCCGTGCTTGTAGAAGCGGCTTTATCGCATGACCTCTTAAATACAGCATGTGTGTTGGTAACAGAGGTCCCTCCCTCCTCATTTTAATACTGAGTGATGCTGAATTCCACTTTTAACCAAAGGCTAAACCATAAATAGTTCTTGAAGGAAAAAACATCTGTGGTTCGTTTAATTCCATATGGTTATTAGAGACAGACTCTTCAGTTTAGGAAAATTATATGATTTTTTATTCCTTCCAAAAGCGTCTCCACCAGCACGGTCAGTGAGACTCTGCAGTGATGGGAATGCTCGCCTGTGCCGTCCCCTGGGGTCGGCACATGCGCCTAAATGTGCAGCTGGGCAGCTGCATTTTTATTTAGCTTTAGTTAAGTAACACTCGTGGCTCGTGGAAATCACAGAGGTAGGACAGACTACTGCTTACCTAAAAAGGACCGGTGGTAGAAAGTGGTGGCAGCCTTGTTAATCACAGCTAAGTCAGGAAGCATCTCTTTAAACCTTACAGACTTCTGTTTCACATGTTAAAATTACTGCCGCTTGTCGTGGCTCTCGGGGTCGCGGTGCGCTGCTTCCCTCCCCGGCACTGTGTCAGTCAGGCTCTTGGGGTCTCTGTTCCAGTGTGACTGAAGACTGCCTGGTCCCCATATGCTGTGGGCTGTACGAACTCTTGAGCGGGGTCCTTCTCATCCTGCCTGACGCCATGCTGGAAGACGTGATGGACAAGCTCATTCAAGCAGACGCGCTCTTAGTCCTCGTTAACCACCCGTCACCTGCCATACAGCGAGGAGTTATTAAAGTAAGGGCAGCTCCTGAATATGTTGTTTTAATTTGGAAAAATAAATATATGTGTAACTTAAAATTTGGGTATACATTTTAAAATAGACCTAAAGCTTTTTTATTCTTAACCCTAATGAACTGATACAGTTTGTTACCTTTTACTCATGTTTTTATGTGGAGTATCATCCAATTCAGCTCTCCTCCATATATTGATTCAGAACAACGTGTTCTTTTTTTTTTAAATTACTGAACCATATACTTAATTTTTTATTATTATTTATCTAATGGAGGGACTGGGGATTGAGCCCAGGACCTCGTGCATGCTAAGCATGTGCTCTACCACTGAGCTATACCTACCCCCCAACTCATGTCAATGTGTTTTTTGCATCTACTGATTACAAGGAACACATAGTTCATTAGGATCCTCTCCTGCAGTGTAGTGTCATCAAATCTTAGACATTTACTTCAGGTTTCAGCCCCGGTGTCACCTTCTCAAAGAGGCTTTCCCTGACCACCTCGCAGAACGGCTTCCTTCTGGCCCTGCTCCTCGTTTATTCTGTAGTAGCATCCTAGCCAAGTCTTGTAATTATCTCTTAAATTATTTGTGTACTTGTTATTTTAATCTCCCACACTGAAATATAAACTCTGAGAGTAAGAATCTTGTGTCTAATATATAAAAGATCCTAAGTATATTGTTGAATGAATAAATGTTTAATATGAATAGTTTTCATTAGAAAATGACATAATACTGAAATGGCCTTTTAAAGATTCTCATTTTCTAGTTTGTCTTGATGTAGGGTATTGTTTAATCCCTTGCAGTTCAACCCAGTATTTACTTAGCTTCCATGTCATTATGCAAAACACTGGGCTTGTTGCTATGTGGGATAATATAAGCCCCTGCATTCAAGCGTTTATAGTCTAGTCAAGGAGGGAGACGTGTACCCAGCTAAGTAAAATGTAAGGGCTTCTGTGACCAGTGCTTCAGTGGGAGTGTTAACAGAGAAGCATGGGAGCGTAGGGAAAGCAGTTCATTCTCATGGGGGAACCAGGGACGGATTCATGCACAGGTGTATTTTTGTTTAATGCCGTGAACTTAGAAAGCTTTTTAAGTAGGGCAGTACATGGGTGTGTGTTTTGGGAACAGGAGCCTGTCACCACTGTGAGAGAGTGGATGGCAGGGAGAGAGACGTGGAAGTTGTCGGCTCTTGGCTAGCACAGGAGTCTAGGGGAGAAATGATGCCTTCCTGACCCGGGAGGCGGGGAGTGGAAGACAGGTGAAGTTGAGAGACGTTAACTGGGATGGAGGAGAGATGCCTTCATAGTTACAGGTGGGAAATCAGGACGAGGAGAGCCAGAAGCGAGGCTGAACTTACAGTCTAGGAGCCCGGTGCTTCTGTGTCTGAGATCAGAGCCACGGAAGCAGTGAGTCTGGAAGGGAAAACGGTTACTTTGGTTGTACCCGTGCTGCATTTCAGATGCTGAGGAAGGGTGGAAATGTAGGCCGATGCCCAGGATAAACAGTCGGCCAGAAGTCTGAAAACCAGACGTCTAGGATATATGTATGTTTTCAGAGAAAGCGTAATACAGTGTTGGCTGATTTTTCTTGCTTCAGAATCAAAGTTAGGCACAAATACTCTACTGTACTCGACCAAGACTGCCAGTCTACTAGGTGTCCATGCTCAGCTAAAAAGCTGGTTTCCCCTCACAGGTGTGCCAGGAGCCCCAGGACCGTTGTCGTCAGCGTTCCGGCGTAGTCAGGGACGAGGTTTATTTCTGTTTTGCTGTGGAGGTGGCATTTCCTTTCAGCTTTCTATGTTCTAAATGAAATTAAACAGTAATTTCCAACTACACGTGTAATACAGTGTCTGATTTGTTTATGTCATACAGAATTTTCATACATTATCTAAATTGTCTAAATTTTTTTCCTTAGCTACTGCATGCATATTTTAATAGAGCATCTAAGGAACAAAAAGATAAATTTCTGAAGAATCGTGGCTTTTCCTTGCTAGCAAACCAGTTGTATCTTCATCGGGGAACTCAGGAATTGTTAGAATGCTTCATTGAAATGTTCTTTGGCCGACGCATTGGCCTTGATGAAGAGTAAGTGGGTCCTTCCATCCATCATAATTTGGGATCCTTTGTCTTAAATGTAAAATTTATTAAACTGACTGCTAACAAAATTATTTGGTCACTTAAAAAAAATCTGCTGAAAGTCATTTTCTAGGTGAATCAATGTATTATTTTCCATTTGATATTGTTTCTAATATAACTTCTTCCTTTGCATTTCATTCACTAGCTAGGAACTAGAAAGAATTAAGTGAAAGAAGGTGATGGTTAAGATTTGGCATATGGGGAGAAAGGGGTGGGAAGGGGTAAACTGGGAGTTCGGGATTTGCAGATATGAACTACTATATTTAAAATAGATAAACAACAAGGTCCTACTGGACAGCACAGGGAACTATACTCAATACCTTGTAGAAACCTATACTGAAAAAGAATATGGAAGTGTATGTATGTATATGTATGACTGAAACATGATGCTGTGCACCAGAAATTGACACAACATTGTAAACTGACTATACTTCAATTAAAAAAATTTAATTTAATTAAAAAAAAAAGATCTGGCATATAGTGCTAACCTGAGAAGGTTAACTGAAAAGAAAGGTGGCCCCTGTATGCTCAGCAGCAGATTCCATGAGTGGCCCCCAGGGAAGCTCCTCACTCTGATCAGAGCCTCAGGTTGCGGGAGAAGAACCCGTGCCTCCCCTGGGTTTCTGGCGCACTGGTGACTGAGCTTTGACCCTGGTGTAATGCTGAGGGATTAGCCAATACGTACAGAAAATGAAGAATAGTTTTCTCCCAAACCAAAAGTTAGGCAGAAAAGTTAAACTATTATTTCTGTCTATGATGGAGGGGAATGTGTGTCTTTTTATTATTATTAAGTGTCTCCTGCTTATTTGTAAGTGGTCAGCTCCGACCGTGATCAGTTGACTTGTTACCTGCAGCAGTGACACTTTTCATCCACGTACAGCTGTTGCCTCTTTCAAAGCAGCTCTGTGTTATCTCATGTGATTCTCACAACAGCCTCGAGAAGAAGGTAGAGCACTTATCAGCACACATAGTGACAGATGAGGGAAATGAGGTATCAAACACTTGAATGATTTGTTTTTGTCTGCACCTGTCGTGTAGACCCCTGAAGCAGGAGTTCTTTGGGCACCTAAGGGGTTCGTGGACAAATTAAAGTGAGTCAATTAAAACCACGAAATTATATGCATGTTTCATTTGAATATTGGCATATTCACCTTGGGACAGTTTTAGCAACATCTTTAATCTTGTTATTGGAAGGGTCTGTGAGCTAAAAAAAAGGTTAAGGATCCTTGCTACCCTAACTTATGTTTCATAGCTTCAAAATCAGGTCAGCCAAACGGCCCATATTGCAATCAGTTTTCTTTATTTCATGGTTAACTGTTCCTAATGTGGTTTTTCACTGTGTGTTATTTATTATAGGTTTGATCTGGAAGATGTGAAAAACATAGAGCTTTTTCAGAAGTGGTCCGTCATCCCTGTGCTGGGGCTGATAGAGACCTCCCTGTATGACAACTTGCTCTTGCATAACGCTCTCCTGCTGCTTCTGCAAATCCTGAATTCTTGCTCCAAGGTGGCGGACATGCTGCTGGATAACGGGCTCCTCTATGTGTTGTGTAACACGGTGGCAGCCCTGAACGGGTTAGAGAAGAAGTAAGTTTTTCATCATTATTGAAAACTGCTTCTGATGAAAACTTTGGAAAGGGGAAAACTTGAGCAGGTTACATGAAAGCGTCTAATGTGTCAGAAAACTCAGAGAATTTCTTTCCTCCAAAACTGATAGAATTAAATTAAATTGAATGAGGGGGGCCTGTTTTCTACTGTTTTCAATAAGGTTTTTCAAAAAGGTGTTTATACGACGTACTTTTAGGTATTTAGGACCTAAAGACAAGCTGAAATGTATTTACCAGGCTCCCACTGTAGTCTTACAAAAATGACCCCCTCCATCAGGAGCAGGAGACTGAGGGTGAGAGAGACCCAGCAGCTTGCTGGTGATCATGCAGCTGGCAGAGACCTGGAGACTGAGTCTGCCTCGCCACAGAGGCCTGTGCTCTGAAGTCATGGTGCTGCCCACGTTCAGCACACGTGTCCTGTTGCCATAAATTAATTTCTAATGACCAAAGTACGTCAGCAAAGACTGCCCTCCAAATTGATTAACAGCTTTATAAAATATGTTAGTAGATTAATATTTTTATTTGAATTTTGTGCCTTTAGTGTCTGCATTTATGATGTACAGCATAGCATTCTTACTGGCATATTGTTAAGACACAAATCTCCAGAAGCATCATCTTACTGCGCATTAAAGCATTAAATGTTTAATACATTTCTGCAGAGAAGACGGATCATAACCTTGGTAATTCTGTGGGCCAAGGAGGCTCTCTGGGTACGAGAGAGGACTCCTTGTACTTATCTCAGTTTAATTTTTATTGGACACCTGTTTTATTTAGGATCTGGGTGCTAGGCATATGAGAAATACAAAGAAGTGCAAAGTATTGTACCTCCTCCAGACGTTTAGCCTTGATTACAGTGCAGGGCGTGATGCTGGCAGAGCTTAGGAGGAGTGCTGCAGGCTGCTCCTGGAAGTGGTTTGTTGCTGTGCTGTTTTGAATAAATTGTGCTTACTCAGTGCCCCTGTGTGCTGCTCTGCTAATCGACTCAAAGCAGTTACCATCTCTAACTCTAACTTGATTTTTTTTTTAATTGAGTTATAGTCAGTTTACAATGTTGTGTCAAATTCTAGTGTGGAGCACAATTTTTGTTATACATGAACACACATATATTCATTGTCACATCTTTTTCACTGTGAGCTACCACAAGATCTTGTATATATTTCCCTGTGCTCTACAGTATAATCTTGTTTATCTGTTCTGCATGTGACTGTCAGTATCTACAAATTTCAAATTCCCAACTCTTGCCTGATTTTGGAAAAGTAAATGGAGAGGCTTAATGTCACACACTGAAGTAGATTTTATAAATAAGTTTAAAAATTGAGGGACAGAAGTAACTAATTCATATTTATTAGGTATTTATAAGTGATTAATATATGTTCAAATCTATTATCTCACTTAATCCTTAAAATAACTATAATTTGTGTAAGTGAGACTCAGAGAGGTTGATTGAGTCAAAGTCACCATCCCTGAGAAGCCTTCTCAGAACATCCCTGTTGGTGCCCCCAGAATCTTCCTGTTCAGCATGGCACGAATGCCTGTGCACTCCCTCAGCGTCTTGTGTTCACCTCTTGTTGTTACACTTACGCCGTTTACCATTCACAGTCACCTGGTCACCTGTCGGGCCCTCTGCAAGCCCGGCTGTGACAGGAGTCAAGGGTGTCATCTCATGTCTGCTCCTGGCGTGTGGGTCGGGTGACCCGCCATTGAGTACGCAGGATGCACACCAAGGGAACGCGCCGAGGAGCCAGTGCTGGTGGGCAGGAGTTTAGACCAGTTCTTTTCGCCTTACGTTATCTGTCCTTTTTCTGTAGCGTTCCTTCGAATGAACACAGACTGCTGGCTTGTGACATACAGCAGCTCCTCATAGCGGTTACAATCCACGCTTGCAGTTCCTCGGGCTCACAGTATTTTAGAGTTATTGAAGACCTCATTGTACTGCTTGGATATCTTCAAAACAGCAAAAACAAGAGGACACAAAGTAAGATTTAATTTTGATGGATTTGGCGGGTGGGGCGGGGGGAGTTGTATAATAGCCAAAAATGTTATTATTAGAACTTAATCCTCTTTCTCCGGCTTCCGTGTAGAGAGTGGGTTAGAGAGAGAAACTGTTTTACTAAAAGTTCATCCTGTACTTTGTTTACCAGCTTTGAAAAGAAGCCTTAAGTGGCAAAAATAAGACAGTGATTCCTTGATGTAATTAGTAGCTGGCAACACATTATTCAGGGAAGCTGCTGATTTTTCTTACAAGTAGAATCAGAAGACGTTTGCTGAATAATAATACCCTTTAGTTTTCTTTAATGGCAAATATTAAAGTGAATATGGGGCAGAAGAATGTGAGGATTTCTGGTTAAACTTTTGCCTCATATGTTAAAAAGCCTGTTCTTTGAAACAATTACATAGAATGAAATCAATTTGTGAGCTAGTTTTTTCCATTGAATTTTTTGTAGTGATCATTTGGAAATTTGCTTTAGAATTGTTTTTAAGAACAGTTAAATGTTTTTGCCATCAAGGACCCATGTTGATCAAATTTTTTAAAAGTGATGTCTAGTAATAAACTATTGACAATTTAGATATTGCATCAATATAAAAATCAATTCAGTAAAAAAATTAACAACCACATAGCTTGAAAACATTCTAGTGTCTTCTGTTCCTAGATATGGCTGTCGCACTGCAGTTCAGAGTTCTCCAGGCGGCCATGGAGTTTATAAAGACCACCGCCAACCATGACCCTGACAGCCTTGCAGACTCGTGCCAGTCGCCTTCTCCCCACCATGCAGTGTTGCAGAAGCGAAGGAGCATTGCTGGTGAGCACGAAATCACATTTTAATCGTCATAAATTGAAGGTAGCTCGACTCTCCTGTGTTCTGATGCCATTCACATGTTTAAAACATTTCTTTGTTTAAAAAGTCAAACTATAAAATCTGAGATTTTCCTCCCGGAGGAGACTGTCCTGCTGCTCTCTTTTCAGTGCTCTTCTCAGTCAGCTCTCTGCCGAGCACCCGCCCTGTGCCGAGCACTGCGGTAAGTGCTGAGGGTACAATGATGAAAATAAAGACGCGGGTTCTGGCCTTGCAGAGACCATGAAATGGCAGAGAAATGTGGAGAGCAGGAACAGAGAGCAGAACGGGGCAACCTGACCCACACCTGGAGTTAGGAAGGAGATTTCAGCACAGGCACGAGGGGGGAGATGGGAGGTAGCCCGAGTCAGAGGAAGAGTGTTTCAGGCGGGGTGAACAGCTCGTGTGCGGGCCCCGAGGCAGGAGAATGCTACGCTTGCTCAGAGAACGGGAAGAGAGCCACTTGGCCAGAGCGCAGGGCTCCGTGAGACAGGGAGGCCGGCTGAGGCTGCACAGGATGGCACGGACCGGTTCACGTGCGGTCAGAGAGGCCGCGTTAGGGAGTGTGGGTTTTATCCCAATGGGAAGGTGCCAAAGGTCTTTAAGTAGGCAGCGTGACATACCCAGATTTTCATTTTACACAGACCGCTGTGGTTTCTGCATAGAGAGTGGATTGGAGGAGGGTGGGAAGGGTAGTGGGAAGTGCAGGGAGGAGGCTGCTGCGACAGTGAAGGCAGAGGTGACAGTGGCTCGGGTCAGGTTAGAATGCACGTGACATTAGGGCTTGCTGTAAATTAGGACTTATCATCAAGTAATAATCACTAACATTGTTAGACTTACTTATTTTTTCCACAAAATCCACTCTGACCCTTATACACACAATCCAGGAATATAGCATAAATCCTGCCCCCCAAATACACATTGGCTGTGTACACACATGTACATGTAAATATGGTGGATATATGTGTACGCACTCGCACACGCACACACACACATCTCCAAACAGAATACTTGGTAAATTGAAGTTTAATCACCCTTGCAGTCTTAAGGCCTTTTGAGTCAAGATCTTTCCTCTACCTGTGCTGAACTATGTCACTGTGTTTTGTGCTGTTCCAAATTTGAAAGCCATGAGAAACACTCATCTGGAGAGAAAAGCTGTTAAATATACATGGTCTCACAGGAATATGTTTAGATTATGTGAAAGAAAAGCTTATGTAAATAAAGCTTCTGAAACATCCACATAACCCACTGCCCTGTACCTTCTTCCTTAATTTCTTGCCTGGACACACTCCCTCCTCGTGAGCGCCCCTCCTGGTGGGCCTGCCTTGCCAGGCGGAGTCCGCCTTTCCCCAGGCCTGGCAGCCATGCCCAGCTCCCTGCCTGCCAGGAGGCCGCTTCTGGAACACCTCTCCTTTGCAGGGTTTCTGGATGTGGAAGAGAAGTGGAACGCACCCTTCAGCCCTCTCTCTGAACCTCCTGCCTCTGCTTCCTGACTCCTCGCCCCTCACCCTGGGGCTCATGCTTTTACTCCGTCTCAGGAAATGCAGTCGCTCTGGGCCATAGGAGGCTTATAGACTCCTGCAAGTTTTGAAGTTGATAAAAGACTTTGTAGGTCACCCAGTGCAGCTTCCCATTCCTCAGACGTACTGGGGCCTAGAACTAGACACTGCTGCTGCCCACCCCCTTGCAGCAGCTCGGCGTGTCTCCAGGACCCTCCGTCTCAGGTCTCCTGAGAATTCTTCCTGCCTTGAGTACTGCCTTATTTAAATTCTGTCTTCGTGACTCTGGTTTATAAAACGGAGTGACTTCATGACTCCGTTTCATATATGTTATGCTGTTGCTTGGTAATTCCTCCCGTGTTGTTTTACGCATGTATTTAGGGAAGACTGTGTTTTAATAGCTCACTGTTAGTCAAAAGTTATTGTCGAAAGTGCATTGGCTTTGTGCACTTGATGCGAAGTCCCCAGTGCTGAAGCTCCCTGCTTCTGAGCAGCGTGGTTACCAAACTCATCGGCCCACTTGTTCGTGATGCTGCAGTGACTAAGCGGAGTCTGTTTCTCCATCATTTAGATGGTGAACTGTTCCTTCAAAGATTCAAAACTGGCTGTTCTCATTAGTGATAAATGTTTTTTGAAGGAGGGGGGATGTTTTTTCCTGAATAGAATCACTTAGTTTTTATTGAAAACTGCTGAGACAGGTGGCGTCTCCAAGCCCACAGCCCCCTGGCCCCGCACACCAGGCCCTCTGACCGTAGGCTGTGAACCCGGGACATCGGTGGCATGGGGCCAGGGTTTCTCCAGCAGCACTTCCGTCATATCTAGATGTAAGTTCTCATGCTCTTAGAGGCGTGAGCTGCTGTGTTACCGCCAGCTCAGTCTTCTCTCAGCCTGACTCCTGGGCACCGTTCTGCTCAGAGCTCCAATGGAGCCTCCTACCCGGCGAACAAAGCACCGGTTCCTGTGGGTCCGTGTCTGCCTTTGATGTGGGCGTGTATGAGAGAGAGGACGCTGCCTAGGTAGTGTCGTTTCCAGCCTTCTGTCTGTAGACTGCTTGCTGTTTCCGATCAGTGTGCTGTGGACACTTTTCCATGTAATATATTTTTATAGTGAATGCATAACGATCGGTTACGTTGATTTGCCATGATCTCCCCCCCCCCATTATCAATAACAAAGGGGTTTGTTTGTTTGGTTTGTTATTATTACATTGCTATAATGTAAGTTCTTATATACGTATTTTTTCCACTTATCTACCTATCAGTATGAAAACCTTTACATATCACCTTAGTACGCAAAGGAAGAAGTAAGCGTTAGAGTATTATTTAAAGTACTACACGTATGTTTAAACTGTCATAAATAATCATACATGTGCGTGTGCATATGTATACAAATATTGTGTTATTGACATAGTTCACATGCAAATGAATTTCCTTTATATTTCAACCATTAATAGCAATACCAACTGTTAGCTTTTAATTCTTTGTATGAGACAGGCAGTGCTTCACATCCATTATCTTATTTAATCCGCATAAAAAACCTCTTTATCCGTTCATTCAGCTATCAAACATTTATTGAACATCAGCCGTGTACCAGTCATTACCTTATCTGCTCTCATGGAACTTGTGTTTTACTGGAGGAAATGGTCAATAAGCCTGTAAGCATGTGCATTTCCTGTAGCGTCAGATAGTGACAAGTCCCCACCTGTGAGGTGGTCTGCACTTTGCCTTCTAACCCACATCTCACGTGTAAGGAAACTGAGGCTAAACAAGCACCATCCTTCAGGCCACGCCGGCTCAGTGCAGCTCCCAGCTGGCTGCTGGGACGCCCTCCCGCTCTTCCCGGTGCCTGGCGCTGGAGGAGGCCTAACATCTCCTGGTCTGGCCTATTGCTGTGTCTCTGAATTGTGACTATCAGCTGCTTATCCAGCATGAAAGCCATCAGAGATGCAGACATTACAAGAATCTTCTTAAACTAAGAGCATAGTCTGATAATATTTTTCTTGAATGTGTCCCAGATATGAAGTTTTTTCTTCCCACTTAGTTTGTTTTTGTCTCCAAGGTGACTCTACCCACCAAAATGTATTAACTGATGAAAAATACAGATTATCTGAAATACTGGGCAATCTGAAATGCTGTTGAAATGTGTGTGTGTATCTTGCAGGGTGAGTCATTACAACCTATCATAATTTAGTCATATGTTAAGTAATATTTATAGAGGCTATTTATGGAAATTGATACATGGTTTCATAATTTTAAAAAGGTTCAATTCCAATGAAGGGCTCCATTATTCCTCACATACCCAGACGTCATTTTGGTTCCTATGGTCAACTTCCGATGCCCTTCTCCTTCAGTCCGTTACACCAAGACTCAGTCCCCTCCATCTCTCCCGGATCCACGACCTGTGTGGTACCTCCCGGCGCAGGTGCAGTCATGGTGCCGGAGCAGCACCCCTACCTCCCCACCGGAGGACACGGTTCTCAGGGAATGCCTCTGTGGGACTGAATTCGTAGGGTGCCTACGTAACAAATCATTTTAATAATGAATTACTGGAATGGTGCTTTCCTTTCTGACCTCTTCACCTTCATTGGACTGATTTCTACTCTGTCACTTACACACTTTTTCAAAACTACTCTACAAAATTCAACAATGTCAATTACCCAGAAGGAATAATGTTCTTACTAAAACATGATGTGCCTTAAAATCTGTTGATTATTCTGGAATACAAGGAAGTGAAACAGTATTTGAAAATATTTTGTCAGAACATTCGGAACTACATACACGTACCCTTCTAAATCTTTGAGTTTTTCAGAAGATTAAAGTTTTGCCAAATGATATCCATCCCACGAAGCTGTGTCACAAGCTTCAACATTCGTGCTTAGGACTTGGAAATCAGAAGTACTGTTGCACTTCTTCAGAGAGGGAGAAACATCACTTTCTCTCAATCGCTCTCTTTCCTTTGTATGAATCACCTCTTCTTTTCATGGTCTGATAATCAAAAAGTTACAGCAAAAATAGTTTCCTTCATCCTTCTTAAGTCTGGCATTTGACATTTTAATTCATATTCTCGAAGGTCCTCGAAAATTTCCTCTTGCGCAAACTGACTCTCTTCTGATGAAAATGCGCTCGGTAGCAAGTGATGAACTTCACATGATGATGCAACGGAGGATGAGCCAGGAGAGCCCAGTCCAGGCAACCGAGACGGAGCTTGCCCAGAGGCTGCAGAGGCTCGCCATTTTAGCAGTTAACAGGATAATTTACCAAGGTAGGATAAGAGAATAAATATGTTCTTGCTCAGGTATTGCATTAAAAGAGAAATAATTTAAGAAAGAGCTGACTAGGCTTCAAATTTTTAAACAGCATTATATTTTTATTCTTAGCATACACACTATTACAAGAATTTTTTATTTGGGACTAATAGCCATGAATAAAATTCTGCTTTTTAATATGTTAAATGCTAGATTGAGCATTGAGTTTGAAACAGTACAGCACCTCTGGTATATCTTTTAAGCTTTTATTGAGATAATCATAGATTCACATGCAATTATTAGGAAGTATTACAGAGAAATTCCATGTACCTTGTATCCAGTTTCCTCCAATGGTCCAGTATCACCACAGGGATATTGACCCTGATACTGTTGAGAAAAAGAGCATTCCGTCGCCACAGGGATCCTTATGTTACCTCTTACAGCCACACCCACTTCCCGCGATCGCCATTTCTATATTTTCGTCATGTCAAGGATGTTAATAAGTGGAATCATACAGTACGTGGCCTTTTAGGACTGGCCTTTTTCACTCAGCACAATTCTCTGCAGAGTCATGCCCATTCTTGTGTGTGTCAATATTTTGTTCCTTTCTGGCTTTGGTGACTAGTCTTCCATGGTGTGGAGATACCACAGTTTAGCCATTTGCCTGTCGAAAGATGATCTGGGTGTTTTCCAGTTATGGGCTATTACAAGTAAAGCCAGTGCTATAAAAATTCACATGGAAGTTTTTGTGTGAACATAGGTCTTTGCTGTTCTGGGATAAATGTCCAGAAGTGCGGTTTCTGAATTGTATCGTAGTTGTGTGTTTTGTTCTTGTTAAGAAACTGCCAAACTCTTCCAGAGTGGCAGTGTAATTTTACATTCTTGCTGGCAATGTATGAGTGACCCAGTTTTCTTCACATCTTCACCAATATTTGGAATCCTCACTATTTTAAATTTTAGCCGTTCTGACAGTGGAGGGATAGACCATTGTGCTTTTAATTTGTGTTTCTGTAGTAGCTAGTGATTTATATATTTATGTGTAAAATTTGATATCTACAACAACCACTAAAAAGCTGTACAAAGAAATACACTCAAGAGGGGGAGGGTAGAGCTCAGTGGCAGAGTGCATGCCTAGCATGCGTGAGGTCCTGGGTTCCATCCCCAGTCCCTCCGTTAAAAAAATAAACAAACCTAATTACTTGTCATCCCCCCGTCAAAAAAGAAATATACTCAAAAGTGCTACAAATACGTCAAAATTCTAAAAAATGTTCAAATGACCCTAAGAAGGGCAGGAAAAAGTAAAAGATACATGAAAGTTGATCACTAGAAAAATATAATACGTTCAAGGTTTTTTGTTTTTTCTTTTAACTTTTCTAATTTATATTTGGGGCAAACAGGCTAAACTATGAAATTGAACCATTTTTGTTTTGTCTTTTTGGTGGGGGATAGTTAAGCTTGTTTATTTATTCATTCGTCTGTCTGAGGTGCTGGGGATTGAACCCAGGACCTCGTGCATGCTAAGCACACGGTCTGCCTCTGAGCTATATCCTCCCCTGAAGTTGAACCATTTGTATCACATGCAGCATTTAATGGGCTAGCGTGTGCAGTGAAACAGGTCTGCACGTCCATCAAATGTAAATACCACAAGGTTTGTGTTTAATTTGTAGAAGAACCTCATGACTTTAACAGTATTGCAGTTTAATTCATCGTCATTAGGAAAATCAATCTTTAATTTAGAATTGCATGTCTTACGTATGTTTAAATGTCTACGTTGCTTTAGGTGAATTCTGTTGCTCTAGTGTATTGTAGTTTCTACATCTAATGCACCTACCACACATTTACAGGGTGATAACCGAATTAGTAGTTACACAAAATATTTTTTACCAGCATCACTACCATTTGTGATGGCTAGGTCCTGGTGGTTTGACTGAATTTTTTTTTTTAATTCAAAGAGTTTAATCCAGACATTATTGACATTTTGAGTACTCCAGAAAATGCTGCTCAAAGCCAGACCTCAGTTTCCGAGACTGAAATTTCTGAAGAAAATATTCATCATGAACAGCAGCCTTCTGCTGTCAACCCGTTTCAGAAAGAGGTGTTCACCTATCTGGTAGAAGCATTCAAAACATCTACTGTAAGTAAACCAATCACATGGAAGTGCTCATTCACACAGAAAGAGCAGAGGTTCTGTGTGCATCATATGTTTTCAAAATCACTTTTCTACTCTTTCACCCAGTTTTCTGAAACTCAGACAACTTGAATTTTAATAATGGAGTAAAATATGTTGCTACCTTCCCTTTTCCAAAAGGGCTCACTTCTTGCAGTGAGTTTTTAAGGCTTTACCCAAAAGTTGTTTTCTAATATTGTGATTTAGTAACTCAGATCAGCATCAGAAAGGAGTAGGAACTCGATGGTTACTATGAGAGTTTAATAACCTGTTTTTTAAAGACTTTATTTAAAGCTACTTACTCTAGAATTATTATTGTTATTACAAATAATTACAAAGTTTAGATCTTGGCTTAAACATACCCAGCTTCTTCAGATTTTCACAGAGAGCACTGACAAGCGTCAGGCTCCATTTTCCATCCACCCCACTGGGTCTCTGTGGGCCACGCACAGCTGGCCGCAGGGACAGTTGGTCAGCAGGCTCCGTGGAGACCAGAGGCAGCTCTGCTTCCAGCAGAACTCATCGGTCACGACTGGGCCAGGCTCTGACCTAAGCTCGATGTTGTCTGTAGGTTCCACTTAGATCCAGATCACTCATGCAGGGTCCTTAGGACTAGGAGTGACTGGAGAGCCATTTCCGAAACTCAGAATGAACTCTAAAGTGTACTGATTCCAGGTTTTAAACCAGATACAGGATATCTGATCAGGGTGGGGTTAGTCTCAGTGGGGCCACATTGGAAGCAGCTTGCTTGGTTATTTGTTGGGGGTGTTGATAGTCAGTTTACATGCAGTTCTTAATTCGTGACAGTTATGCTCAGTATTTTAGTCCTAATTCAGATCTTTATTATGGCTTTCTCTTTTATATTGCAAAATCGATGTAGGCTTAGCTACTATTATTTTTTGATGGTTTTTTTCTTTCTTTCTTTCTTTCTTTTTTTTAAAGTTTCCAAGCCCTAAGTAATTTTGTTAAGTGACTTAGGACTTTAGCTTCTTTATCTATTCTTTTTTTTCACTTGTGGCAAAGTATAGGTAACATAAAATTTACTATTTTAACTGTTTTTAAGTATATAAATCAGCAGCGTTAAGTATATTCACGTTGTTGTGCAACCACAACCAGTATCCATCTCCAGAACTTTTTCCATTATCCCAAACTGACACTCTGTACTCTTTCAACCTAAGTCCCCATCAGCCTCTCCCCCAGTGCCTGATAACCACTGTTGTACTTTCTGTCTCTATGAATTTGACTCTCTGGATGCCTCTTATAAGTTACACAATATTTAACATTACTTACCCTTTTTGTGTGTGGCTTATTTCGTTGTTCATTTCAGTGTAATGTTTTCAAGTTCATCCATTCTGAAGCAGAACTTAATTTCTTTTCAAGGCTCAACAATATTCTATTCTATGTATATACCACATTTTGTTTATCCATTCATCCAGCAGTGGATATTTGGATTGTTTCTATGTTTTGGCTATTTTGAACAATGCTGCTATAAATAAACATCCATGTCTGTCTGCCTCTTTCAAACTCCCATTTGTGTAAAACATATTCCTTGATTTTTAGGGCTGTGTTGATGTTAGTTTATTGTTACTTAAGAGGTTTGATCCTAATTCATTCCTGTTTTGATTTAAGGGTTCAAGTAAAACCAGTGGTCCCAGACAGCAGTGGGCTAAACTCCTGGGCTCCTGCAAGGAGACCTTCCGAATGCAGCTCGGGAGGCTGCTGGTGCATATCTTGTCGCCAGCTCACCCCTCACAAGAGAGAAAACAAATTTTTGAAATAGTTCGTGAACCAAATCATCAGGAAATACTACGAGACTGTCTTAGTCCATCCCTGCAAGTAAGTGTCAGTGCTTCATAAGTAAAAACTATTGGTCAGACATAAAGGTCAGACATAAAGCTGTACAAAACAAGGACTGAAATTAAACTGCTTTTTCTTGCCAAATGCCTTACCAGACAAATACTTTCTGAATCTTTCTTTACCGAACTCAATCTGACCTCTCTGTTTATTTCCCATTCCTTTTCCCAGTAAGAAGTTCTGCATCTGAGCTGGTGTAAGATCCTTTGCAATTTGTTCCTAAATCTTGAAGTGTTTTCTTTAAGAGCTGTGGGGAGACTGTTTTAAGCAGTGTATTATCCATGAGACATCTGTCCTGAGTAGCTTAAACAGCAGTACGTGTAACATACTTCAAAAATGTTTACAGTAAGTTAATACAGAAAAATATGTGTTGGTCATTGGGAATGATAAAACCAAAATACTCAAAGAATTACAGAGTCTATAAATCCTGTCACTTAATGAGTGATAGGTGGCGGATTTAAATGATACAACCAGTTTAGACGGCTGTTTAGCAGTTTCTTATAAAATTAAACATACCCCTAACCTGTGACCCTAAAATTCCATTTTTGGGTATTTACCTAAGAGAAATTAAAACATATGGCCATGAAAAAATTGGTACAAGAATATCCATGGTAGCCTTTTTACTAACAGCCAAAAGCCGGAAATGACCTGAATGTCTGTCAGTGGGACAATGTATAACTAAGTTGTGATGTATTTACACAGTGGACTATTACACAGCAATAAAAAGGAACAGACTACAGACTACTGCTACACCTGCCAGTAAGGGTGAAGCTCAGAATCATGGTGTTGGCAAAAGGGTACATGTTGTGTGGTTCCAGTCACAGGAAGCCCGAGGACAGGCAAAGTGGAGATGTGGTCAATTCAGGACAGGAGCTGTCCCTGCGAGGAGTGGGGGCAGTGAGAAGGGGAGCTGACCAGAAAAGGGGGCACAGACAGATTTCATGGGGTGATAAAAATGTGCTGTGCCTTACTCTGGGTGGTGGTTACATGGGTGTATGCAGTTGTCAAAACCCATAGAAATGAACACTTTAACATCTGTGTGCTGTACTGAATGTAAATTACGCCCCTGTAAATAAAGTAGTAAATGATGCCGAAGGAAGGACAGATGGCCCTGTTATATCCCCGGGAAACTCAGATGGATCGTATTAGGAACCAAAAGGTGATAGTTCTAAAGTAGTACTTTTAGGTGCTCTTTCCAGTATTAAGACTCTCTCCAGTGGGCTGAGAGCGTTGTCTTCCCTTTTCCAAGGCAGGAGTGTGTCTCGCCCCGTAGCTTCCTTCTGTGGACAGTTCAAAGAGGTGTTCTTTCGTTGCTTTATACTCAGCAAAGCTGCCGTCCTTCGAAACCCAACCCCGATGTCTGCAGCCGCTTGCCCTCCCCGCTACCCTCTCCGCCTGCCCATCTCCACCTGCTTTCTGCTGGAAGCGTCGGAACCAGGGGTGACTCCTGTCTCTGCAGTCCACGTCATCCCTAAGGCCAGTCATTTGTCCGGCGCCGTCGTCCCTTGCAGTCTGCCCACCTGTCCTCATTCAGACTTTCAGCCCTTGTGCCCGGATCACTGCACCGCCTCCTCTCCACCTCCAGACCACCAGATTACTGCGTCCGATTTTCTTAAGTGTATTCTGGCAGCATTCAAACTTACCTAAACCTTGGGAGCAATCAGAGAAGAGAGCCGCACATGACTATTGCCCAGCTTTAATTGTTCTTTGTGGTGTTTTGAAACAAATGTCAAGGAGCAAATCATTCTACCTGTGAATACTTCAGTAGGTACCTCTGACTGACAGGACTTTTTTTAAACTTACGACAGTCAGTGATGGTAATATAATTCCTTGTGATCATCTCATCCCCACTGTCTAATTTTTCCCAGTTTTGTCATAATTGTTTTAACAGTTCTCCTGATTCTGGGTCCCGACAAGGCCCACGCACTGCCGTGTGTGGTGTGTGCCACGTCTTCTTAACCCTGACACCCTCCCAACCACTTTTTTTTTTAACGTCCTTTACTTGTTGGTGAAACTGGGCCCTTTGTTCTGTAGAACTTCCCACACTCTGGATCTGGCTGATTGCGTTCCTGTGGCTCTAGTTCTAGAGGCTGGACTAGGTCCCAGTTCTCGATTTCATGATCGGCTGAGGGGTGCTTTGCACCTTCCGTGACATCATGGCAGGAGGCAGAGCACGTCTGGCTGCTTGCTTTTTGTGGCATCAGCCTGATTCAGCCACTGTAGAGCTCGCCCTCAGTCCCTCACCTAGTAGCTGGAGCAGCCAAGATGCACGTTTTCATTAGGAGACGCCAAGTAGTGATTTCTCCACGTTTCTCGTTCCACCAGCGTCTGTCAGCTCCGATTGTCCCGCAGGGAAGGCCGCTCCCTTCTTGGCTATTTGGCTGCCCCGCAGTGTGGTCTGCGCAGGAAAGGCAAGGTCGATGCTGTGTCTGCTCCTCTGTTTATTTTTAGAATAATGAGTTAGTGCCCTGGCAACCTCTAATTTTTGTATTTGTTTTTATTTTTGAAGTGTGGGCACAAACTCAGGTATTTTTTTATAAATGTTGTGAGTAGTTTCAAACCGTTGCAGTTGTTTTTCTGACGGATTCAGATTAACACCTCTGTAGATTCAAGTTGTTACATCCTTTTAACACGGCCTTTCAAATTTTTAGCAAGTCAGTGTGATTAACTTCTTTCTTTTCTGGAGCAGAAGAATGTCCCAGGCTCGCCTTGGACATTTCCTTCCCCAGAGGGGCCCCAAACCTTGCCCCCAAGGAGCCCCTGTTCCCTTGCACGGAGGTGATAGCATGCAGAGACCACAAATCCCGGGTTAGGCGCGTCCGTTTCTGTGGGGCTGCCACTTCTGCTCGGCCTGTTTAGGGGACAAGCTAGGGAATGTGTTTTTTAGAAAAAGAAACAAAGCATGAGTTCATACTGCTACTTTCACTTTTTCTTGGATTTTTATGTTTATATTTCTTCTTATTCATGTTGTTCATCTTAATTCCTGATGACATTAACATAATTAATTACTTGCTCTATCTATCTATAAAACATTTTCAAAATAAGATGACAACATTATCACTTGTAACAAGCCTACTGACTGCAGTTTAAGATTTCTCTGTGGTTCTTTTGCCCTTGGGATGCCATTATGAGTGCACCGTGAGAACACTCCATTGTAAGAGCACTTGAAATAGCTTTCTCTATTTGGTTAGGCCACCAACTGGCCATCAGCTAACTGGTTAGGTTCTTTTTTGGGGTTTTTTTTTCAGTTATCTTTCTGTTTTTAGAGATTCCATTGGGTTTTTAATTTGGGTTTTTTAATACTGTTTTTAATTGTGTAAAATATCTGCCTGCTTCCAAAATCAAAATAATGAAACACAGATGTTCAGAGAAGTCCTGTCTTCTGTACTCTCCCCTCAGTCTTTCCCTTTCTCTGTAGGTGACCATCTTTACTGGGCTTTTATTTCTTTTGGAGATACAAGCACATCTGTGTACACACACACACACGCACACACACAGAGTGTATGTATTATCTCCTTCACTTCTTCATACGAATGAAGTGAATACTCGTGCTCTTGCTCACTTTACTTTCTTCGGGAAACAGCACATCTGGCGATCGCTCTGCAGCGGTGCAGAGGGGTCTTCTCACGCCTTTCACAGCTGCCTGCGCGCTGTATCCCACTTGTAACCTGCCTGATTTTTAAAGCCTCGAGCTTTTCTTCTGTAAGTTCAGTCTGAGGAATCCTCCAGCTGTAGCTCCTCCTCTTCTCAAAACAGTCTTGTCCTCATCTCTGGTGGCCTCTTCCCCAACAGCGTCCTGCTGACTGGCCGCTGTGTCACAGTGTCCGCCCAGCACACAGTGCCTTCTGTCCTGCCCTTTGTCTGTCTGGGCCCCCATCGATCCACGTAGCCACACACCAGCTCACACTGGACCGCCTTCAGAGCCTTCCTCCTTGTCTGTAGTCCACTCGGAATGCTTGCTTCTTAGAAACTTCATAGAAAATTTTACTTTTACACATTGCAACATTTTACTCTTTTCTAAGGATATGTGTTTAATAGATTCAATTCAGTTTTTTGAGAGCTGAAAACAAGACTATGTGTCTCTAATAACACCTTTTCTAGGCCTAGGAACTACAGTCAATAAATGATTGATCAGAGGATGTTAAAATGAGATATTAGAAACAACTTCAGTGTCTAAGAAGATCATGCATTTCTTTGGATATTCAGAATAAATAAAAATGTTTCTGGTAGTTTTTTAAGACGACTTGAAAATGTCACTGAAAGCTGAACTGAAGTATTTTTGGAGTTATATCAAGAACATCACCTCTGAGACACGCACTGAAAATACTGCAGTCACTCACCACTGCTCTTTGCTTGCCGCTCCTCGGGCCTCTGACCTGCAGAGCACCTGCTCATTCTTCTCATTTGCTTGGCGGCAGCTGTCCCCTGACTGATTCAAATGCTGCATTAAAAGGACCTTTGCTATTTTCAGCATTGCATGTGTTCATCTTATACCTTGGGTAAAGACATGATGTGATTCAGCATGCTAATTTAAATGTCACCCAAAATGCAATAGTGTCCAAACCCAGTTGTTGACTATTCACAGCTTAAAATATCCTAAAGCCAAATGCAGTGACATTTGTATGGATGCAGATTTTTAAAAGGCAAAATTACGCATGTTTAACTTGTTGGCAAAGTTGATGTCTAAATAATATATAGTGTACACGTAACGTTCGGATGTAATGTCTGGCATGAAAGGGCTACTTAAAAGTCATGAATGGGGAGGGCAGAGCTCAGTGGTGGAGCACGTGCTTAGCATGCACGAGGTCCTGGGTGCAATCCCCAGTATCAACAAATACATACATACATACCTAATTACCCCCCAAACAATTTTTTTAATAAAATTTTAAAAACTTTTTTAAATTATGAATCAAAGTTCAGTTTACATTTACACTGTGCAGGAAAACTGTCATTTCCTTAAGTAACACTCTAATTCCATTTATAGGGTCCGTTCATGAAAGATTGGCTCAAATCAAACCTTCTCTGGACACGCACAAAATTGAGTGCTGACACCTTACTGGTTTAGAGTTTGTCGCCATTAGTGCTCCCTGGGGAGTAGGGGGTGCTTACAAACTAATCCACACACGGACCCAAAGATGCATTTTTGTTCTAGAATTGTCCCCAGTGCCTGTTGTGCCAAGAGAAAGAATAAATGTGCATGATTCTTTTGTTCTTTTACTTCTGGGTTTAAAGGAAGGTTTCCTTTCCAGGTCAGCGTTGCCCTGAGAAGAGCCGTGGAACTTACTCATTTTCTGTATTCCCTTAGTGAGTCCTCTCCAGAATTCTTCCCCAGAAAGCTGTGTGCTTGCTTTCTTCCTTCTTTCCTTCCCCCTTTTCCTCCCTCCCTCTCTCTCTCCTTTCTTCCTTCCTTCTTTCCTTTCTTTCTTTTCCTCTTTTTTCCTTTTTTTTTTACCTTTTACAATGAAAGTTTTCAAACATACTAAGAAGAATAAAATAGTGAATACCATATGAATGCCATATAACCATCACCAGAATCTCAGTTGTTGGTACTTTTATCACATTGGCATCGCTTCTTTTTTTCTGAAGCATTTCAAAGTAAATGTAGAAATCATGCCTTTTTCAAAAGACGTTTTCTTGCATAACCATAACAGCATTATTGTACCTAACAACACTAGCCCACACCTTAATGTCATCGTATGCCCAGTGCATAACTGTGTGACAGCTTCTTCAGTTTTCCCCAAAATGTCTTTTTTAGCTGATTTATTTAAACCAGATCCAACCAAATAAATCTAGCAGTGTAATTTTATTTACGGTTAAATGATTTGAATGTAAGAAACAAAAATTCTTTATGACTAAAAAACTGTTACTTTTCTTTAAAGCATGGAGCCAAGTTAGTTTTGTATTTGTCAGAGTTGATACATAATCACCGGGAAGAACTGAATGACGAAGAGCAGGACACAGCGGAGCTGCTCATGAGCGCGTTAAAATCGTGTGGGCACAAGTGCACCCCTCCCAGCGCAACAACCAAGTCAGACCTTCTTAAAGTGATCAAAGAGGTGGGTCGGTGGAACCATAAGAGATTTTCCTAGGAGAGCCCACTGAGCGTAACTAAAGAGTGATTGGAAGATCTTTGTTATTACGGAGTACCATTGATGATCAATTCAAAACGATAGGTTTTTTCCTTTATGTTGCCTTTTTACTGTGAGAGAGCAAACAGGTGCGTTTTAAGGCGCGTTTTATTCTCTCTGGTCATCCTTGTCCATTATCAGCGAAGGGAAAATTTTAATGGTGACAAGCAAATTCAGTTATCAACTTTAAGTCATGGGTTCTTTAATGAAAAAGCAAAATAAGGAAGCAAACAACTGTGCAGACCCGTCAGGCCTGGCAGCCCCGGTCAGCTCTGCCACCCGACTTCCGCGGCCCAAACTGTGCGGAATCAGAGGGGAGTTATTACGTTATTCACGTGGCTAGTGTATTTTAATATTCTGGACTCCTGGGGACAGTCCTTTTTCCTTTGTTAACGTGGTTTTAAAGTTCGCTTGTTGGGCTCTGTGCCAGTGTTAAGTGATAAATAATAAGTTTTATGTAGTATATTATTATCTAAATCTTCTAGGAACAGAAGAAATATGAAACTGAAGAAGGCGTGAATAAAGCCAACTGGCAGAAGACAGTTAATAATAATCAGCAAAGGTAGGATTTTACGTGTTCTGAAAGCTGTGTCTTTTAGGAACCCGTTAGACTTCACATATACCTTAGTTGTAAAGTGCCATGTTTTGATACACATTTAATGTTCCACGTATGCTCAACCCTTGGGCATCTTGTTTAGTCTCTTTCAGCGTCTCGATTCAAAATCCAAGGATATATCCAAAATAGCTGCAGACATTACGCAGGCAGTGTCTCTCTCACAAGGAATTGAGAGGAAGAAGGTGATCCAGCACATCAGAGGCATGTACAAAGTGGACCTGAGCGCCAGCCGACACTGGCAGGAGCTCGTCCAGCAGCTGACGCATGACCGGTAGGCAGCGAGGGAGGGCAGCGAGGGCTGGAACCTTTTATCTGCCGATGTTACTTTCATCCCAGAATAAAGATTCATGACGTTATCTCCTTAGTTTATTTCTTGTTTGATCATTTGTGATTTCTTTTAGCTTGAAGAATAATCCTATGGGAATATTTTTTTAAATTCTTGGGGGAGAAAAAGTAATGAGAGGGAGAGACATTAGCTCGTTCAGGGACTAAAATCTACATATCGGCTTTAAATGTAAAAGACGATCTTTGCAAAAGAATAATCACTGAAACAGGATAGTTGGGAAATAGACCTTTCTCTAGTTAAGACTTTAATAATGTAGTTAAACAGATGCATCACAAATAATGAAAAGAGAGAAATTAAAGTATTATTCCCTTAATTTGATTAAGGTAACCGATTAGTGTGACTTTGGGGCGCTAAAATGCACTATACATTATACACGGAAGCAAATGCCAGATGAATGAATTAAACTCAAAAAGTTTACAAAGTAGAAGAAAACAGGATGTTTATCAACTCTGGTGGACAGATAATTTTCTAAGATCAAACGTAATAGAAGAAACTACAAAGAGGAAATGAATGGATTTGAACTATGATTTTTTCCAGTGTATTTAACAAGTGTAACAACAAAACGTGAGAATTTATCTTCAGCAAATATTTCAAAGGGTCAGCATTTTTATTGTTTTAAAAATTCGTAAATATTTGAAAGTAAAATATGAAGATCCCAAAAATTTAAATGAGCAAAAGACATGAATATACTCTTTACATAAGACAAATGGAATTGATAAAAAGGTGGGAAAATAGTGAATATTGCTGGAGGTTAATTTAGTTTTTTAAAACCTTTAGATCCCATGTTTTACCTTTTGTGTTACCAAAAAGAAAAGAAGGAAAGAAAATTAGATGCTAATCTCCACAGCGGGAAGAAAGGTGTCTCAGCCGTTGGTCAGAGGTTTGGTGGCATTGTACACTTTGACATTTTATGTCAGGAACCCTACAAACATTTTATTTCTAGTTCCAGTTATCCTATTTTAGTGATTCTGTCCTGAGGAAAATATTCAAAATATGGAAAGGTAGTAAACATAAAGGTTTTCATCTCTGCATTGTTTATGCTAGTGAGTGGATTAGATACCACTTAAATATATAATAATAGTAATAGAGTTAAATACATTATGATGCATCCACTCAGTGTAATGTTAGCCATTTAAAATGGTGACAGTAAAGACTGTACTGTGTTCGGTGAAGGAAGGCAGGGTATAGAAATGTCTATACGTAATAATTATAACTGCAATTTCAAATGACGGAAAATAATCCCTACCAGTATTTTGATATGTTTAGGGAAATTTTTTTCTCTTATCTATTTCTAAATATGTATTTAGTAAGTTCTACTATTTCCTTTCATTTACAATATTACTTTATTTTAAAATATAAGAAATGTGATTAACTGTAAAAATGAACTAATTTTATTTTTTATATCAGATAGTAGGCAAAATGGGAAATTCATTTTTTCTTAAGTTAACCATACTGAATCTGATAAATTGCTAAGCATGTGGTAATCATGCAATATCTTTTTTAAAATTTAATGGACAGCAGAAACTGGGAGCAGAGCCTGCCTCTAGGCAGGGAGCCCGGGACTCCAGAGCAGAAGGAGGCTTATTCTTTATGCTGTCCCTTTGTCCTGTGTGTGTGCAGTTCCTAGTCTCATTGTATAAGTAGTCGGGGTGGGGGTTAATTAACTAGATCATTGATGTATTTATTCAGCTTCTAGAATGATTTTTTAAAGCTGCAAGTACTCCACATTGCCACTAAAAGCATTCTTTTCTTTCCGCTCGCAGAGCCGTCTGGTATGACCCCCTCTACTATCCAACTTCATGGCAGTTGGATCCAACAGAAGGGCCGAATCGGGAGAGGAGGCGTTTACAGAGATGCTACTTAACCATTCCAAATAAGTACCTCCTCAAGGATAGGCAGAAATCCGAAGGTAATTGTGGCTTCTTGACTCCGCACGTAAGTATGGCAGATAACATTGCTCACTTCACAAAGATAAGAATGTCCTTTTTTCCTCAACAGATGTGGTCAAACCACCACTCTCTTACCTATTTGAAGACAAAACTCACTCTTCTTTCTCTTCTACTGTAAAAGACAAAGCTGCAAGTGAGTCTATCAGGTAAATCTGAATCCGTACGACGCCATCTCTTTCTCTGGGTGTCAGAGACTTAAAAGTCTGTTATAGTGCTTATGTGCTGCTGATTTTGGAGCATGCCATGGGTGTAGGAAAGATCGTAAACACAGCTCAAGAGAGGACAAGGTTGAGTGGCCAGAATCCAGAAAGAGCAAACATTTGAAGGGAAGGACTCACCGGACCTCAGTCCTTGTGCTCTAGGCCTCGTTGGCATACATGCATTTTTCAGCTGATGTTTCTAGCCACTCTGTGAAATACACAGTACTGCTGGTGACATCCACAAGGGGCAACCTAGCTGGTGATTAAAGGTTCAAACTCTAGTCCCTCCTCTTCCGAGCTGTCTGCTCTCAGGCAAGTCGCGTAGCCTCTCGGGCTGTTTCCTTGTCCCTTGCACGAGGAAGGTGGTAACGCCCAGTTTCGCGGAGTATTGCCTGGATCAGTATATGGTGACTAGTGGTAGTGTCTTTGTGGTGGTGGAGGTTGTTACCCTGCCCATTTTATAGATGAAAAACTGAGACTCAGAGAAGATAAGTGACTTGACTGAAGAAGAGAGGAACTTTTCTGACTCAGAAGCCCCTCTTTTTCCTGGAACGCTCAGCTTCCTTTCTCTGTTTGGATTATCCAAGGCATGAACCAATGAATGGAAAATATGAAATATTGAAAACGCTTTTAAATAACTGAATCCCTTATTCTGCACAAGGGTCTAGAGGTTGTTCACCTTTTCTAAAAGTGTCTGTCATTTTCTCCTCTATCATAATGTCAAAAACTGAGATACTATTTTCATGTGGATTTTAACAAGACATTTTGTGCTTTTGAAACTCCAGTCTGCTTTGCTGAAATCTTCTGCTAGATAAAATGAAGCTTTTACTCTCTGAAATGGGTCAAAACATTTAATCATATTTTTAAATATGTTTTGACAGAGTGAATCGAAGATGTATCAGCGTTGCCCCATCTAGAGAGACAGCTGGTGAATTGTTACTGGGTAAGCCGCGTTTGGAAGATTTGTACACGTATTCCCCCTGCCTTATTTTATTCTTAGATAATTTGAAGCGTTGTTTGGACACACTGCCATTAAATGAGATAAACTTTCTCTAACATTACATGGACTGTTTCACCTTAACATTGTGTACCTCGCATATGACTCAGGAATGTGAAGAAACGACGGTCTTATTTCCTGAAAAGCACATGAACGGCATTTTAATTTTTATAAAGTTAACTTTCTTCATGAGTATACATCTCCATATTTAATCATCCCTTTTATTATATATCAGTTTTTATTTTTAGGGTAAAGAATTATTGCCATACGTAGATGCCCACTGTTTTAACAGATATTCCTATGCATAAGAATCCACTCTGAGATTGTTCACAATTTATATTCTTTATTATACTTCTGAGAGAAAGGCCAGGGCTGTCGATCCATGGAGAGTACATTTGGTGAGAAACTTTTTCCCCAAGATATGATGAAATAAAGTTATACCACTTGACTTCTGTTCCCTTAAAGAACCAATCCGTGTGCTGTAGGCCTGTTGTTCTCAAAGCACACTCCCCAGATCAGGAGGGGCCGCCTCCCAAGGGAGCTTCCAAGAAATACGCATTTTTAGCCCCTCCCCAGGCCCCTGGAATCTGAAACCCTGTGGCTGGGGCCCAGCAGTCTGCATTTTGATGAACCCTGCAGAGATTCTGCTAACCTTCAAATTTGGGAGTCGCTGCTGTAGGGTAGCTCTGTAGCGTCCAAGGCCTAACATGGAGAGTTCCGAGCTTGCCCGAACCAAGCCCCATAGTCCCAGGATGGAGACGGTGGCTGTCTCTGAGGCAGCCAGGCAGCGCCCTGGGCGACCGGAGGGGACCAGCGCACAGCACAGAGCCCAGGGAAGGGCCTGCTGTTTGGATACGTTAGTAGGGACATGCACTAACCGCAGCCTACGAAGCAGGGAAAATTGGGAGACTGTCTTTTAAGCTCCTGTTCTGCCCTATTGAGTGTTTAAGTCAGCAGAATAATTGAGGGTTCCTCTTTTGCTAGAAAATTTGGTTTACAACTTGACTTCAGCTAATGTGTGACAAAATAAAGCCAAATAATATGCTAGTAATGTAAGAAGAATACTGGTAATAATAAATAGCCAAATTTTTTAGCACTCTGTGCCAGACACTGTTAATAACCACTGTACGTATATTAAATTTAATTCCACAGTAACCTGTGAAATAGAGTCCTCCCCTGCCTCTTCCTGCCCCCTTCTTTTTATAAGGAAACTCAGACACAAAGAGGTTAAGCAGCTTGCCCAAGGTCTTGTGGATGCTCTTCAAAAATACATTAACTGAGTATTAGGAACTGTTTCTGGGCAGTGGGATTCAAATCCAGTCCAGCTAAATCCAACGGCATGCTTTTAACCATATAAGGTAATAGTGCACGTACATTTTTAAACTCACATCCAATTATGTTCTGCAGGTAAATGTGGAATGTATTTTGTGGAAGATAACGCTTCTGATACAGTTGAAAGTTCGGTGAGTAGAGATTACGTTTGCACTTATATAAATCAAGGCAGATTCCCAAAATGCATACATTTAACATGACGAGAGAGCAGGTAGAACTATTAGAGTTCAGCTGTTGTCACACTATGTGTAAATTTGAATTTTTTTTTAAGATAATTTTACAAAGAAGACAATGTCATCCCCTCCGGTGGCGGCCTGAGGCCCGTGTCAGCATTATGGGTCAGTTGTAAGGGCTCCTCTCACTTCAGCTCCCATCTGCGTGGTCCTCACTCCCACCCTCAGGAGCCCCAGATAACCACCCCGCCTCCCCCAGCTTCCTGTCAGGCCCATTTGCCTTCAGAAAGAAAGGAAAACAGTGTATCGTTGAATAGCTTCAGTCATCCTGATATTCACGTAGCTTAGTAACCGTGCTTTTATTCTTTTGGCAATACTGGTGTTAATCAGAAAATAACCTAAAAAAGACTCTTAATTAGCTCTTTTTATACAGTAAAGCTTTTTATCCATTTAAATTGGTTTGTATGCCATTAAAATATTGTTTTGAGATCCCTGTAATAGAAAAAATAAGGCTTTTTGTTTCAGAAGTTCTAAAGCCAGGATTTCCTAAGGATACACTTAAATGTGATTATGTATGATTTAATGGTGAGTACATATTTGACTGAAAGAAATTAATGAGTGAAAACATAAAATTTTGTTGTAAAACAAATGATGTAAAAAAATTCATTAAAATACTTAATACAGCCCAAAAAATTGCGTGGGCACTCTTTCCCAATTTACATAGCAATTACTATAGTATTGATCCCAGCAAGTAAAAGTATAGTTATGTTATTTTTCAAGATGTATCTTTTTAGCAGCCATGGAATTCAATAGTTGATACATGAACCAACTTTTTTCTGGATTCAAAGGTGACATTTTCCACCTTGAAAACTCTAAAAATACCCTTGTTTTTTAGTGCACTGAAGGACCCTTTCTCCCCCTGTACTTTTGTAGCATGAATTCTTACTTCTTGTAGGACATTTGCTCTTTTGCATTTTAAATGTGTGTACAAGTACCTCACGCCCCCTCTTTATCACACTTAGGTTTATTTCATGCAGAGCACGTTAGCTGGGCACCTTGCCTATAGACGCTTAATAGATGTACGTTACATTGAATGTATGCTGAGTGTTGAAGCTAAACAGGGAGGAATTCAGTTTTAAGAATGAGAATATTACATTTGCATTAAAATATTTTGTTTTCTTTGTAACATATTTCCTCCCGCTACTTCTAAAAGTTATTTGGGACCCAGTACCATAGTAAAATACGCAGAATTGGCCTAAGTGTCACTCCCTCCTTTCTGCTGTTTTTCAAATTTCTCTTTATCTTTGACTCCTGGAGAATTCATTTCCCTTCCTTTCTTGCAAGCTCAGCTATATATTTAGAAGACTGCTTAGTAAAAAAAAAAAAATCCATCTGGCAAATCTACATACTGTGTGGTTCCAGCTCTGTGACATTCTGGAAAAGGGAAACCTGGTGACAGTAAAAAGAGCAGTGGTTGCCAGCTGGAGCACAAGGGGGTTCGGAGCAGTGGAACCGTTCTGTGCAGAACTGAAATGGTGGGCGCATGTCATTAAACATCTGTCGAAACCCATGAATCCACGGCACAACACCGAGATTCAGCTGTGACTGAAGTTCAGAATACTGTATTCAACGGGGGCTCAGCCGTGTTCACAGTCAGCACACAAGTCCCCACGTTCACAGCACGGGGACTGAGTGTGGAGGGGTCTGCACGGGAACTCCGGGCTCTCTGCTCAGTTTTCTTGCACCTAAGACTTCTCTGGAAAATAGTCTATAAAAAAGTTTAAATGAAACCTAGTAATTAAAATATTTTTCTTAGATTTTATCCAGCATTTTGAAATATTCAGCAGTGGGAGGATTTTCAGAGAATCTTATCTGCCATTTTGCCACAAAAGGAAGACTTTCTGTTGCATTTTGATACTTTTTAAAAATCTAAAATTAAAATGATTATTTATATTTCATGTAAATCAAATACTTCCATGTATTTCCTTTGTCTTTAGAGCCTTCAGGGAGAATTAGAACCAGCATCATTTTCCTGGACATACGAAGAAATTAAAGAAGTTCACAAGCGTTGGTGGCAGTTGAGAGATAATGCTGTGGAAATATTTTTAACAAATGGCAGGACACTCCTGTTAGCATTTGATAACACCAAGGTAACACCTTTATTAATAGATACACTTTTTTGACGTGATCATAGGATTGATGTAGCTATAGTCATACTGATTAAATGAAGTTTTAACTTATTTAAACTTTAACTCACTGTTTCTGAAATCAAATAAAAATTGCTTTGTTTCTTAGTCCTGATTAAAGTAAACCCTTGGTTATATTAAAATTAGTTTTGTCCTCCAAAAGCATATTAAATTCTATTCCCCAAAGTGACTGCGTCTAAAAAAGCAAATGAACGAATGTATAACCAACCTGAAAGTGGTTTCAACTTGTAGATTCCATGTTTGACAAACCCTTCCTTGGCCACCTTGTCCCTTCTGCTACTGTTTGCCTGCCGTCCTTCACAGAAGACCTCCTGGGAGAAATTGTGTGCCCGCGGCCTGCAGATCCTCCCCTCGATGCTCCTGTGAGAGGCTCGTCACCCTCCCCGTGACCTCTGCCCGGCACCCCCGGTCACCTCCATGTTGCTCGGCCTGTGGTCTGTTTGCTAGTCTCCGTCTTACTTGACACAGCTGGTTACTCTCCCTTTCCTCACAGAGAGGGAAAGAGGAAGCCAGAGCCCCTCCTCCCTGGGCCTCTGGGTTCCCCCCAGCTCTCCCTCGGCCTCACCCGCCGTGCCTTCCCCGTCTTGTTTGCAGATGCCTCCTCTGAGCGTCTCAGGGCTCCTCCTCCTCACCTCTTCTCGTCTCATCCCATCTGCTGACTTTAAGTACTGTCTGTATTATAACAACTGATGAATTTGTATCACTACCCAAACCTCTCCCCTGGATGCCACACTCAGATATTTAAGTTACTCCTTGGCATCTCCACTTGGAAGTCTCACTGGCAACTCAGATTTAACATGTGTGGAACTGAACTCCTAATCTTCCCCCCAAAAGCTCTCTGTAGCTTCCCCATCTCAGTAAGTAGCAGCTCCAGTCTCCCTGATGTCCCGGCCCAAACCCTTGGGACTATCCCCGCTCCCCTTGTTCCTCCCTCCCCCACATCTGCTCGTTAGCGAGTTCTGTGGGCTCTCCCCCAACAGTGCATCCAGAACCTGATGGCTTCCCTGCTGCCGTCTTGCTCTCACCATGGTCCCCCTGCGCACATATCATTATACTAGACTCTGCCTGCTTCCGTAGCCCTCCTGTTTGAGACTATTCTAAACGCAGCGGCTAAGGTCAGATCGTGCCATTCCTCTGCCCAGAGCCCTCCGCCCACTCTCTGTGTCACTCCGTTAGAGCCTGGTTCTTGCAGTGTTGAGTAACCTGGCACTTCCTTGCCCCTCTGACCTTACCTTCTCCCACCCCACTCCTCACTCCCGTCCTGCCCCTCCACCTCCTCCATCCATGGAGACACCAGTGCCTCCGATCCTTTGCGCTCGCTGCTCCCTGGAATGCTTTTCCTCCTAGAAATCTACATGGTTCACTGCCTTACTTTTTTCAGGTTTCCGGATCAAATGCCTTCATATCAGAGAGACTCCCCTGATTACTGTAAATAAAATAGCAACCCCCCTCACTCCCACCCCCAAACATCCCTCGTCGCCTTCACTCTGATCTATTTTTCTCTGCAGTGCTTTTCTCCCCAATGGAAGGTAAGCTTTGTTTTGTTGAGAGCTGCAGCTTTAGCACCTTGAACATACGAGGATACAGGTGCTCACTAAATACTTGTTGAATGACTAAATGTTTCCTTCTCTTGCTGAGCGTAGTGTGTAGACTGTCCTAAATTCTCTTCATCAGCCTTACCTTCCATACTCGTCACCCTTCAGATCTAGACTGCAGATTGGGGGTGGGGGGTACTTTTTTGCCTTGAACAGATTCTTTTTTTTTAATTGTGGTAAAAGATACATAACATGAAGTCAGCATCTTAACTACGTCCAAGCATACAGGGCAGTCGTGCTGAGCACACTCTCGCCGTGGAGACGCAGACCCCCAGGTTGGGCTCTCCACGCCTGCGACCTTGCCCGTGGCTCCTTCTTGTCATTCGCCTCTCGTCGGGCTCTGACGCCCCACCTCCCTGGCTCCTCCTCCTGTGCCTGGAGCACCCACAGTTTAAGAGGAGTGCTTCAGGTTTGTATTTAGCAGGGGTCTGGTTCGTGTGTTTTTCCCGTGTGTTACCAGTTACTGTTCATCGCTGTAGCAGAAACCAGAATACCGTGCCCTTTTTTGTGGTAGAACGTTGTGTGGCTCTTAAAAAAAAAAGTTTCATATGTTAGTTTTCAATCAGTAGTGAAAATCAAGTGTTGTGTTTTACATAGGGTGTTTTATTTCATTCTTGTGAAATAAGTATGATGGCCCCTGTATTAGAGATATAGTAACTGCAGCCTAAAGGATTTAAGCAAGAAAAAAGCCCAGGTCTGCCTAATTAGAAAACCGTGCTCTTTCTACTACATCACGTTGCATTTATTTAGATGAAGACTCTTGTTCCTTTATTGATTTTTTTCCCTTGGGGTCTGTATATACGTGACTTTTCCATGTATACTTCTTAGTTTATGAACTGATTTCTCCAGCAGCAGAACACTGTGGTTAATAACAAGCCACGAATGAATGAGTGAATATAACAAAACAGAAGCAGACTCACAGATACAGAGAACAAACTAGTGGTACCGGTTGGGGGGGGAGGGGAGGGGCAAGAGGAGGGTTGGGAACTGACAGGTCCCAACTACTGTGTGTGAAATAAATATCCATTACGAGGGTATACTGGGCAGCACAGGAAATACAGCCAATATCTTATAACACCTTTAAATGGCATGTAATGTATATATTGAATCATTATGTTGTACACCTAAAACTAACGTTAAACTGTAAATCAGCTGTTCTTCAGTAACTAGAGAAATAGCCCAACCTTTGGAGGAAAACCTGGATTTGAATCTCAGTTCTTCGCACGTTAATGTTGTTGGGAAAGTATTTTCCTGGAAGGCTTGGGATTAGTGACACGCCGACAGCATCCCAGGGTCCTTTGTAGGAACGTGCCAATGAGCCCCAAAGTAAAATCTGCTTTTTTTCCTCTCTTTCTCTCGGAGGTCCGTGATGATGTGTACCACAGCATTCTAACAAACCACCTCCCTAACCTTCTGGAATACGGCAACATCACGGCTCTGACAAATTTGTGGTATGCTGGACAAATTACTAACTTCGAATACTTGACTCACTTGAACAAGCATGCCGGCCGGTCCTTCAACGACCTCATGCAGTACCCAGTGTTCCCGTTCATCCTGGCCGACTACGTCAGTGAGACCCTTGATCTCGGCGACCCCGCCGTCTACAGGTGAGTGAGGGCGTCAGCCCCTTTTGGCTGTGTCAGTATGCCATATTTATTTCACTAAAGTTCTTGTTGTGAGAATTTTCAAACATACACAAACATGGAATGAATATATAATAAACCCCCGTATGTCCCTCACCCCAACTCAATTATGAAGACCTTTGCCAAACTTGCATCTTTTTTTTTCTTCTTAAGACAGATCACACGTATCTTCTATGTCACTCGTGTGTTCTTTAGTACACATCTCTTAAGAAAAAAATTGAACATTTTCTTGTCTAACCTCAGTGCCATTGTCATTGCTGATAACAGTGCCTGGCCCTGCAAATGAAGATTTAGCCAGCAGGACAGTCCTCATGTTATTTTTTAAAGTAGCCAAAATTTAGAGACAACCTAAATGCCCAGCACTAGGTTTGAGTAAATTGTTCCCTGTTGCCGCCATTAAAAATGTTGTTGTAGAAATGTATATTTGGGGGCAAAAGATGTTCTTTTTATTTAAAAAGTGAATATGCACACACAGATAAGGGGAAGACGCCCGCAAAGGCATATGCCCTTCCAGACACACTGTGAGTATTAGAAGCAGTTTTATGGTTGGCTTTTGGTTTTTCGCTCATCAGTAATTTCTGATTTTCTAACCACAATAAGGATTATTTATGTTAAAAAAAAAACACTATTTACACTCTTTAGAAAAAAAATTGCGTGCCAGAATCTGCAACGTGATTTCTCCGATTTTGAGATGTGAATTTGTATCTATTCTGAAAAGCTATCTTTACTTTTTAACAAAGCGTTTAGGATTATAAAAGTCTCAAAAATGAAATTAATGTGTTTGCTATTGCTAATTTTAATATCCCGAGGCAGTGATTTTCCCCCCAAATAGATAGATCAGCATCCAACTAAACAGACCTGGTTTCACTTGCTGAAGTCTGAGCAAATCTTGATGTTGATCTGGGTACGGTGCCAGCTGTTGACACTGCAGGGGCTGCATCCTGGTGCGGCCCAGATGGCGCCTCGGCCAGGGAAGCCTGCGTCCCTCACTGAATCTTGTTCTGTCGCTTCTTCCGGGCCCCAGGGAGCTGCTGCTTGACTCTGTAGCCTGTAAAAGCAGGGCCTCCTCCTCGAACTCTCGGCACAGCGTTGCCCCTCGCTGTCCGCAAGTTAGTTCAGTGCTCAGGCTCCAGAGCTCAGCGTGGTCATTTGAAGCCTATGTTGTTTCTTCAGTTTTCCCTGAAAACCTGATAATTCCGTAACATTTCCTCATGATCGTATTTCCTGTCCAGACTGCCCTTCACTTTCACTGCCTTACTGGTGTGGAGTCTGGAGGTGGGGACAGGAACCTGGGGCCTGGTGGGAATCAGCTGCCAAGCGCAGCAGCAGTTAGGATTTGGAGCGAGCGGAGGGGCCAGCAAGGGGAGGGAGAGCGGCAGCTCTGGGCTGGGTTACTCCTGAGTCCGGAGTCCCAACACCCAACTGCGTCTGCCCGAACAGTTACGAAAGCGTCATTGTGAGCGGCGACTTGTCAGTTGCAGAGCAGCATGTGTAAGCACTGTGCTGTTGGCCAGTGGCTCTCTTATTTGCCTGCAAGCATCTGGGCACCTATTCCTGACAGTGCCAACATGCATCCTGTGCTTTCCATCGTCTCTTCCTCTGTAGAAACCTCTCCAAGCCCATCGCGGTGCAGTACAAAGAAAAGGAAGACCGGTACGTGGACACTTACAGGGTAGGTTTAGTTTTGCCTCATGTATTTTGATAAAGGGAAACGATTTTTGCTTTACAGGCTTACGTTTTACCAAACTTTAAATTTATAAGGTTGATTTTTCTGTTTCTCACTTCCTTGTGCTTTGGTTGACAGGCAACTGGAAATCATTAGATGATTTTAAGTATTAATCTGTCTTAATTCTCTGAAGACATTTTGCCCAGGAAAAAAAATATACTTGTTGTTGCATAAGTTGGAAGCTAATAGTCCATTGTTATGCTGAAATATATAAATAATTGCATTCCTTATAAAAATCATGAAGATTTTCAGGGACTCACTCTTTGTATCCCCTAGTGTTATATGTAATAGCGTCAGTACGTTTATAATGTACCATAATCCCTTATTCATATTCAGCAGGTTATGCTTTGGTTTATTAATAAAAATACCAAATTTTAAAGTTTAAAAATAGAAAATAATTGTCCATTTCTGTGAAATTAGTATTAATGGAATCCTGTTGGAAATTCAGGAGGTCTCGTTAGCCGTAGGCTGTGTTCTTCACAACAGTATCAGGACTGGGCAGCTGAAGCAGTGTCCCCCTATTCCGTACGTTGTCTTACGTCAGAATTCCAGAAAGATCCCTCCAGGCATCTTATGTGACAGTTGTGTCACTACTCGATTCTTCTGCAGCTGAGAATGAGACAGTGTCGTGGGAGTCAAGAAGTGACTCCAGAAAATTCACTGTCACCTGACTTTGTTATTAGGGACAGAAGCTGTGGGAGGCGAGGATGGTGCCAGACATTCAAAGTTTGCTTGCGCTTCCTTCTTTATGATGGGAGATGGGAGTAGTTGGAAATGCCTGAAGTATGTGTTACGTCTGTGTAACTCCACTGCAGAACAGCCGTAAAGAGTTCTGTTAAAGAATTCCAGTAGTGTAATACCGTTTTTCTATTTCTGTGGCGTTCCCACTGCTAGAGAAGCGCTTCTCTAAAGAATGTAGCTTTACCACTTGAACCTTCTTAAAATGCAGCAGCCCCGGTGAGAGGGGCAGCCCTCACGTGCTGAGTGCTCAGTCCACTCAGACTTTGTGCCCATTGGCTGGGAGCCAGGGTGATGGAGGTGGGTGCAGAACAGGTGGGTTTTCTCAGAGGGAAGGAGAGGGTCAAAGTGCAGGCTTGGGGGAGGCTTCTTGAGCGCCCAGGCCTCAGCAGGGCACCGTGGAGGAGCCTCCAGGCCCTCAGGGTGGCCGAGGTCCAGACAGGGGGTGGGGGGCAAGCCGTGGAGAACAGGTCTAAGGGACCACAGAGAGGACGGGCGAGCTTCCACGCCCCGCCAGCGCTCAGCGCCGTGACTTCTGACCCCTTCAGTACCTGGAGGAGGAGTACCGCAAAGGGGCCCGCGAGGACGACCCGATGCCCCCGGTACAGCCCTACCACTACGGCTCCCACTACTCCAACAGCGGCACGGTGCTGCACTTCCTGGTCAGGATGCCTCCCTTCACCAAGATGTTCCTGGCCTACCAAGGTAAGCCGCCCCCAAAGTCAGCTTTGTCGTGGGGAAGGCGGGGAAGCACTTGACAGGCAGCCTGAGCGTGTGTTGAGACTAATCAAACCATGAGAGAAAGAATTCCACTTACTCCTTCCACGGAATTCTCTCCAGGAAACCTGCAGGAAGCCAAACCACCTCACCCCGTCTCAGACTTTAGCTTCAAATTAAACATGTCTGAGTTTTTAAAATGCAGTTCACATTTTAAAAATTAAGAGGTAATTCCCATAGTATAACTTTTACCCCTTTAAAGTGTCTGCAGTTCACTTTTTTAACATGTTCAACTGAATAATCATTTCAGATCACCTAAGTGCTCTTTGGACCCTAATGGGGAATAGGTTGTTGTAAGTCAGAACGTGTAACTGGTTACAGGAGAGTCACGCTGCCCCCTGCGCCTCAGGGACTTCCCGGTTGATAATCTTCTACCTCGGCATGTTCGGGGACAGCCTGCAGGCCTGCAGATGACTTAGGCAGAGGGGAATCCTTGTACACACAGGGACACACCTACTTAGCGGTGTCTAACGAGGGCCGTGGCAGTAGCCCTGTGGCTGTTCCTCTGGGCGCTCGGAATCCTCTGTGGAAACGTCATCCATTCATTTCCCCGACCCTTCTTGAATGTCTTTCTGTGTTTATGCTCACATGCAACCTCTTGGAGGAATGAGTTTTGTGTCTGTACACCACTTGGTCTGTAAGAGGGGCTTTCCTAGATCTGCCCCTGTCTGAGTGCACAGAGCACAGGGTCCACGTGACAGCTGCACTGGGAGGTTGCTGCCCTGCCCCTCCCTCCTCTCTCTCCTGTTTACTGCCAGGCTGCTTGTCCTCAGCTCTTAGGACGTTGGGTTGAGAGCCCCCTATGTGCAAGGCCTCCTCCAGCTGCTGCACGGAGCACACAAGGAGGGAGACAGTTCTGGTCCTGGGGAAGAGCTTCGAAACTCACAGCTGAGCCGGGCTTGCTCTGCTTCGCAGGCCTGGCGCTGTGCTCATCTTTCTGGACGTGATTTGCGAATGCCCTTATTAAAAAGTGGCCGTAGGAATAAAAAAGAATATACCCGACGTGGTTTGGGGCAACTGCAGTGGATAAGAGAACCGTTACTGCCCTCATTTCTTTTAATGTAGCCCATGAACCTGTTAATGTAAAACTCCCAATCAACCATTATGCTGGGTTTTCTTCATCGTGTGTTAAAGAATGATTTTAAAACAAAACAGCAATGACCTCAGTCCCCATTCGCTTTCTTCTGATTGGTTTAAAATGACTTTGTTGGCTTTTGAATTTACTTCTAGGCTTCTGGCTTAGCCTAGCCTTCTCAGCTTGGCGCCGTAGTTGCTTTGAGCCCCTAGTTCTTTGTTCCGGGGACTGACCTGTGCTTTGTAGGGCGATTTGCAGCGTCCCTGGCCTCTCGCTGCCAGAAGCCAGTGGCATCCCCCACCCGCCCAGCTGTGAGAGCCAAGAATGTCTCCTGGCATTGCCCGAAGTCCCCTGGGGGGCAGAAGTGCTGGGGTAGCGACTGCTAGTTGAATATATACATGTTCTAGATTATAGGAGTCTGCAGTATTGCTTTTTTTTAAATTAAGAAACGGCAGGGAGTTTTAAAATCTGGACGGCACCCTCAGTGTGCTCGTCTCGTTCCACGGCCCTGTGCTCTCGGAGCTGGGGCCTGTGGCTCCACAGTCTTACACGGGTGCACTTATTTTCCTTGATTCTACTTAGATCAATAACTTCTCCTCCTGAATGCGTTAGTAAACATTTCTTTAAGTGGCCCTCCCTACTTTCTGAGGGAAAAAAGACGTATTTATAAACCCCATTTCTTCCCAGATGTTATTCAGTGGCCAGCCAGTGCTAACGAACTGAACAGAAGGGATGAGAAGGTAATAAAAGTGATAGAGAGCATCGCTCCGCAAAGCAGGTCAGGCTGGGGGCAGATTTAGTGTCTCTTTTAAAACTGAGCCTGGCTTGATGCTGAAATTAGTCTTTGACAGCCTCCCAATGAAAAGATGTGTTCCAATTCCAGCAAGTTCAAAGGAGTTTTAGCTGCTGCATCACAGTTCCTGAGAGGCGTCTACACTGCTGGTGTTTTCAAGGGCGGGCCTGTGGAGATCATTTAGCATTCTAGGCTAGAAAGTCTGCGTAACTGTTGACAGGAAAGACAGGCTCAAAACTCAGTTCTTGATTAATCTGCACCATTTATGTGAAATTTTACTTAATTTTTTGGCATAGAGTTAGAACATCTAAAAAGCAGTGCCCCCCAACCCCGACAGAAGAAAAAAGGGAAAGGAAAAGCGAGAGGAAGAGTAGTCTTACTGGTCAGAGGGGAGAACCGTTTTACCTGTTTCAGCTATGGTTGTCCTGCCCTATTCATTTGTTTATTCAGTGAACAAACCATTGCCCAGTCCCTCGGGTGTGCTGGGTACGGCTGCTATCCCAGGGTTCTGCTTCTGTGGAACTTCCATTCTACTTGGGCAGCCTGATCATAATCAGACAAACAATATAAATGTATCTAGTCACTTGCACTGTGAAAGCATAATACAGATTAAAAATAATATAACGCAGTCCCCAATAGATACAGAAATATTCATTTTCAAGAACGTGAACAAACTTTTAAACTATGGACAAACAAAAGGAACATTATTTTAATCTTTTTGAAATAGTCAAAGTAAATTAACAGGTTTCACATGGAATCACGTCTTTGTATCTTAATTGTGAATTTGTGTTTCTTTTTAGATCAGAGTTTTGACATCCCAGACAGAACTTTTCATTCTACAAATACAACGTGGCGTCTGTCATCTTTTGAGTCCATGACTGATGTGAAGGAACTTATCCCAGAGTTCTTCTATCTTCCAGAATTCTTAGTTAACCGTGAAGGTATAAGAATAAATCATTTCTAATTTATATTTCTGAGAGTTTGTACGTATTTTATAATTTTCCAAAAAGAAAAATAGCTTTGGTGAATCCTAAACTTTTGAGTCCCCAGGGAAGAGAAATACCTTTACTTATTAAACATATAGTTTTATTTCCAAGTGAGCTTGAGGATTTTCAGTCTTTCATTGGACTAGGTATATTTGAAAAACTGTAACTTATAACTATTCAAAGTATTTGCAAACACATATTTTAATTTTGTTACAGAAATAACTTAATTACTTTTTCTGACTACAAAAGTGATAATATGTTGATTATAAAAAAAGAATCATGAATTTATTAAAGCACAATATAAATTAACCAAAATCTTAATGATATTATGAGGAATGACCAAGTTAGAAATAAAACACTCTAACCAGAATTATCTAACAATGGTAAGGGATACCTGGAGATAAAATCACCTTTTCTGTGATGCCAGTGACCAGCAAGCTTGGCCAGTCTTGCTTGCTCTTCAGCGTGAGATCAGTTAACCCTTTGAGAGGTTACCTTTGGGTCGTTTTCCTACATTACCGATCTCATATTTTTATGGGACCTTGAGGAGTATATGTATTGAGAATTCTATCTTTAGGGAAGTTAGCGTTGGGCAACTTACTTTAGAATTTTTTCTGCTTTAACTGGCCTCTCAAGTTACTGGGCACATCGTTGATAAATTCATGCTGCAGTTTACCCGGAGCAGGCGCTGTCGTGTTGCCCGAGTGAGAAATGCCTCAGTGAAACGTCAGCACCTGCAGTTTGGGGTCCCTGCCTCGTGGCTGTCATTCTGGGACTCATTTGAATCTACCACTTGCTCTTGTCCAAGTCTCTTATGTGTATGTTCCAGTTATCCACAGCTGCATGACAAATAACCCCAATACTGAGTGACTCCAAACAACGTTAAATGTATTCTCCATCGGAGTTTTTCAGGTCAGAAATTGAGAAACAGCTCAGCCAGGTGGTCTCTGTGGTTGGCGCAGGGTCTGTCATGCAGTTGCATTCAGACTGGCTGCAGCTGGAACAGCTGGAGCAGAGCCACTGGGGCTGGTGACATCTCTCTTCGTGTGGTGTCCGTGGTTTCCCACGTGGCTTCTCCACACGGACGAGTTCAGAGTTCCTCATAGCATGGCCACCTCAGACATCCTACCTGGTGACTCGGGGTCCCAGGGAGAGGAGCAGAAGCTGCATGGCCTTTTCCAGCCAGGCCTTGGAGGTCACACACTGGCACTTCGGCTGCATTCTGTTCGTACCGGAGCCACAGTGCCTGTCCACATTCGAAAGGAAAAGGCATGGGTGTTGCCATTTGATAGGGGGTAGCAAAATTCTAGAAAAGTGCGTAAGACAGCAAGTGTTGTTATAACTGTTTCTGGAGAAGGTAACTTGCTACATGTCATGTCATTTCCAGTCAGCATTCCCACAGGATGCTCTCAGTAAACCTCCGGTCAGCTGCTCTGGGTGAAGAGGGCCCACCTCTGCGATGTGTCCCCAGAGCACCTGGAAGCTGGGAATGATTTGAGTTCACGGAGACCCCTGCCGCTCAGCCCCTCCCCGCTCAGCTCTTAGATGCCTCATCACCACTGTTCAGTCAGTCTGCCTCTGCTGCCTCCCCTGGAGCTGCCCCCAGCGGGTGCATCCTAACCGTCAGCCCCTGCCGCTGTCGGTCCCATGACTGCAGGGCTCGCCAAGATGACCCTCACCCCTACCCCCTGCTAAGCTGACGTGACCCCTTGGTGTATATTTTACCTCATACCATTTCAGAGTGCTTCCAGTATTAGTGAAGCTCCTTCTGTTTCCACAAGATCAAGAAGGAGGCAGACAGCAACTTAATTTTATGTGAAGCAGAATCAGCTTGTAAAGAGGTCCTTTCAAATTTGTATTGTTACGGTGTTTGGATTTTCTGTCCATAAAAGGTAGCCCCTCCCAAAAAAAAAATCTCTGTCCAAAGGTAATGTTTCCTTTAGAACAATTCTTTTAAGGAAACACTTCCGAGACTTTCACATACACTAGCAGACTAATGAGACAATTGGATACCACCTTATGTACATCTCAGAAGATTCTCTAATTCAGGATGCTAGGATAATTTTGTTGTCCACCAAGCATTCCTTGGTGGAAATGAATCAGAACAGACCTATAGATTTACCATAAAATTAATAGACTTAAGACAGTTCATTCTAGGAATGTGTGTACCTTGTATTCACTGGGCGTTTTAAACTACTGAATGCTAATATTTACTATATATAAATAATCTTAAATTTATTATAATGTTAACACCAGTAATTCAGAAATGCTTATACAAAAGCCTTCGCTTTATTTTAATCAAGTTTACAATTGAATAGATATTTACACACTTAATGCATTTGAGGATTTGATAAACTGGATTTGGAATTAGCAGGCAGTGATTTTCTGCTTTTTTTCCCAATATGATATAAAGTGTTGGAAGAATGAAGCGGGAAGGTCTCAGGCTCGTTAGGGCAGCACTAATGCACATAGTGATGAGAGACGGCGTCACTGTCCTCGCCGCTCCCTCTCCTGGTGACAGCCCACAGCAGCCGTTTCTGTGAACTCTTAGGATCTGCTCCGTAGGCCAGATGAAGCATGCTCTGGGGGAGACAAACATTAGTGTCAATCTTGTGTTTCAGGGTTTGATTTCGGTGTGCGTCAGAATGGCGAACGGGTTAATCACGTTAACCTCCCACCCTGGGCACGTAACGACCCTCGCCTCTTCATCCTCATCCACCGCCAGGCTCTGGAGTCCGACTACGTGTCCCAGAACATCTGCCAGTGGATCGACCTGGTGTTCGGGTATAAGCAGAAAGGGAAGGCCTCTGTCCAAGCCATCAATGTTTTCCATCCTGCTGTAAGTGACTGTCTTTAAAATCCGCGTTCATAGAAGGTAGAACCTGGGCAGTTAAAGACTGGACTGTTTCTTTGCAACACCCAGTTACCAAGGAGAGTTGGCAGAGACCCTAAATGTGGCAAGATTTTCAGGTTGGGTGTTCCACCTCTTTGAGAATAACTGAGGTACTGTCTGTTGGGGGTCCCCTGGGGCCTCCCGCAGGTTGGATGAGGACGAAGGACTCGGCATGTAGCTGTACAGCTAAGGCTTATTACAGGGGAGGGTACAAAGCAGAACCAGCAAAAGGACAGGACGCAGGGGCGAAGCTGGAGGAGACCAGGCACACGCTTCCAGGAAGCGACCCCTCCCAGTGCCTCCCGCAGAACTCGCTCCCTCCCTCCAGCAGCCAACTGTGACTGCGTGTGCGATGCCGCCCAGCAGGGAAGCTCACCAGGGGTGCGGTGCCAGGGCTCTCCTGAGGGCGGGTCACGTGGGCGCCCTCGGACTCGCAGGTAGTGAGACTCCCAGAAGAAAAGCAGGTGCTCAGTGTAAAACACACTCTTTGTGCAATGGATTTGGGCGCAGTGGGCCCCTCTTATCAGTTACAGAATGTTGGGGACGCTTCTGAAATCCATGTTCCCAGGCACCAGCCCAGGGCCCACCCTGCAGGAAAGGCCTTTCCAGGGAGGGCAGGTCAGGCCCGCCACGGTAACTCTTTTCTGCACATTATCCCGTATACGTGTTCTGTGTTTAAATGGCACCATTTTTCCTTATTGCACAAACAGTCTTTGTGCCTGGTTAGGAAAATGTACATGCTACAGACTACCAAAGGAAGGAACTGAAAACCAACTGTGATGTCTGTCTGGAGACAGACATCAGAACCGCCTTCTAGACTTTTTTCTGCACAAACGTATCATTCCGCTTGTGTAATAATATTAATACCGCTTGTTATTCCAGGTATGGCTAGCCAGTCATTTATTTAATCAATCCCCTGTTGTTGGATATTTAGTTAGTATTTGCTTGCTACTAAACTTAACACTCCTCAGGTTACTTCTTTACGTACGTCTTTACTTCTTTAAGGTAAATTCCTCAGGGTAGAATTGTTATACTTTAACATACATTTTTTAATGTTGTTAGATCGTCTACCTTTAAATATATATATATCTATTCAGGAAACATTTGTTTTGCTAGGCTCTGGGGATGCAAAGATAAATAAGATTCACATAGAGAGGGATGATCTGCAGATGGCCAGTAAGGAAGTGAAAAGGGTGTGACATCTTTAGTCATCAAGGGAATGCGGTTTAAAACCACGATGAGCTGCCACTTCGTACCCTTGAGAATGACTCAGAGTAAAAAGACTGACAATCTGGGGGCTGGGCAAGTGGACAACTCAGCGGCAGGAAGGAATGGACCTTACACAGATGTGGCAACAGGGGTGATTCCCCAGAGCATTTTATACTGAGAGAAAGAGGCCTTACTTAAGGGTAGACTGTGTACGAATCCACTCCATTTACATGGAATGCAAAAGCAGGGAAAAGTAGTCTTAGTGAGAGAGCCAGAACAGCAGTGCCTCTGAGGAGCAGGGCGTGCACCGCAGGAGGGCACCAGGGCGCTTCCTGGTGATGCGGATGTTGTGTCTTGATTTGCGTGATGGTTGCATTGGATTGTTCTTTAAAAATTTGTAGTATTTTACTGTATGCAAAATATACCTCTTTTTTAAAAAGTGTAGGTTTTTTTTTTCAAGTTTTAAAGACAAAAAAAAAGATTCAAATAGAGAGTCAGGCTAGAAGGAAGGTTAGCGTAGTTCAGCCTGCCTTGATGTGGGAGTGGGGTCCAAGTGAGGCCTCTGGAAGGAAGTTCCTCAAGGAATGAGAGGTAAAAAGACAAATTTTGAGGAGGAACCTATTTCCTAGTGTTCTGCCCAGATGCTACTCAAAGAGAACTAGAGATGAACCACTAATCCGCTGCATAAGACACACAGCCTCTTTGTGTTCCTGACTTTAAAATTAGGAGGCGGAGTTAGATTGATCGCGGACTTGCCCTCTGGCTGTGACTTTCTGTGTAGATGCATGGAGTGTTTGCAGCAAACACAGCTAAAGTGCATGCATAGATCCTCCAGTAACACACTCTGTATCTGGGCTTATTAAGCCAGAGGTCCATTCCTGAATGGTAGTTGAAATAAAAATCTCTTTAGTCCATTTTGCTCGGTAATTGTTTTAAGTGCATCTAAGGTAATAGAAAATTAAATTTCTTAAGAGGCTCACAGTCTGGAAGAGACTCTGACAGATGCACTGGTGACTCTGGTGGGCCTTGAATGCCCTGGCCCAGTGGTTGAAAAGGGCGTCGTACAGTTGGATTGGGGGCTGATAATTGTCCACAGAAGCGAGTGTAAAGCAAAGGCGGGGCCGCAGGGCTGATTTGTGAACTTCATTCATACTTGATCTAAAAGATAACTTTGAAAGCAACTAGGGATTTGGACATTAACCTCGAGATACCCTGTGCCTGTAATCCAGACACATCTTTTCAATTATTCTTACTTAAAATTCACATTAAAAGTACCTGCGTGTAGCAATATATGACATAATTCTCATCCTACTGGAATTTTTTCACTAATTCTTTGGGACTTTAGAACTTTAAAAAGGATAGAGTTCTAGAAATTTAATAAAACTCAATTCATGGGGCAAAACAAAGTGTAGCTTCATCAGTGCACAGTCTCTGAATTCAGAACTGAATTCGAATCCTTCCTCTGTGACTTTGCCACTTGCTGTGTGACTTGGTGTGACCTTAGCCTCTCTGTACCTAAATGTCAGATGTATAACATGTGAACAATAACACCAGCCTCATAAGTAGGGACTAAAGTTCATACAGAGTGATGCCTGCCGTACAGTTACGTATACATAAATGTTAACTTTGTAAAAAGGAATGTAAAAATGCCTTTTGATCTTAAGTCAACATTCACCAATATATGGGGTCCACTAGAAACTGATACCACAGAATGGAAAGAAGGACTGTTTTAAAATAAATTTGAATGAGTTCCGGCCGTAGGGCTCTTCCAGTCTTCATGTGAACTTTCAAGTGTATGAGATCAAGCAACCGCTAAGCAGGACCCTGCTCAGATGAGCGTGGTAACAGGGGTCTGAGTCCTCGTGGTGCTGGTGGTGACGGTGGTGATAGTGATGAGGGGAGTGAGTGTGGAAGACTGTTTAACATCTGAGAATCTGTGAAACTCGACTTTGGCATTTATAGAGATGTCACGTGTAGATGCATACGTGAAATTTGCTATGACGTTACATGATAATGCTGAATTGTACAGGGGACGCACACAGCAGGACAGATCTCTACCCAGCTACTGTCTGTGAGCTTTAAAAACAAAAACGTAAGTGCACGTCACTCTCATCTGACTCTGAGGAACGATGACACTAAGGAGAGAAGTGTAGTAACACCCTTTACATACGAGCTTGGAGTTGTCGCTGCTGCTCTCTGAGATTCCTTGCAGTTTTCACTAGAACCTAAATAATTCCTACCAGCACTGTGTCTTCATTTCACTTTTCCCTCTTCCTGTATCTCGCTTTGGACAGATTACTTTTTTAATAGTTTAGTACTACACATGAAGCCTTTTTTCTTATTCCAGCACTAGGTGTTAAATCCTGACTCGTACTCCTTTCCCAGTCTGATTATTGCCCTAACCCCCCTTCATGACCTAAGAAGGGCGACAGCATGGAGGACACCAGTCATGGACCATCAAGTGTGTCGGCCTTTCTGCAGCCTTTTGGTCAAAAATGGAATGCCTGACTTTGCTTCTCAGCCAGTCCTCTGCCTCTGGCACAGCCTTCTCACTGCCAAGTTCTAGTCGGGCTCAGCAGTGTATGTGGAAGCCTCCAAAGCAGACACACAGAGAGAGGAAATCAAAATTAAATTAATCCTCTCCAAGAGTAAATAAAGCATGGATGTGTTGCTCTTGAGCTTCCAGGGTAGAAATCGGAAAGACTTTGCTTGGGTTTCAGTGATTCTGGTGTTCAGACTGCTGATTCTTCAGCCCAGAAAAGCAGAGAGGCGGAGACCTCCAGAAATGGAGGCTCCTTACTGATGTCTATATATGTAAGGAAACGTGTCTCAGTAGTTGATATTTTGGACATCTTCTACCTGGTGCGTGCGAATTAGCAACAGCAACCAGCCGTTGTGTCTTGAGAGAAATCAGACTTAGCATATTGACGTCAAAGAACAAAAGTGGGTGTGGGTACAGCTCAGTGGTAGAGCGTGTGCTTAGCATGCACGAGGTCCTCATTCAACCCCCAGTTACCTCCACTGAAAAAACGAAGAAACAGATAAACCTAATTATCTTTCCCCTTGAAAAAAAAAAAAAAGAGAACGAAAGGGCATTTGCATATGAGACAATTCCAGGTAGATACAGATGGCTGTGAACTTCTAGCTCCCGTGGTCATCCCCTGAGAGAACTGAGGTGGAGCTGGGTCCTCTGCTTGTCTTCAGACTCTGTGTTGCCGTGTACCTGAGTTCTCTTGTCTCCTCCCATTCTGCTGACCACCTGGAAAGGTTTTGACTAAGTGCTTGACTCTAGTTTTCTAACCACTATCTAACAGGCAGCTACAGAAAAAATACAGCCACCTACTAATCTGCTTGCAGAAGCTATTTTGGATGAACTTAATTGAAAATCTTGGTTATTTTTCTTCAGTGCTCACTGAGAGACAAGACCAGAGAAAACCCTCAATTTGTTGTTCTTTTCTTTTCAGTTGAGGTATGATTGACACACATTATGTTAGTTTCCAGTGTACAACATAGTGATTTGATCATTTGGGAAATGATCAACACAGGAAGTCTAGTTAACATCCACCCCGTATATAGTTACAAAATGGTTTTTTTCTTGTGATGAATACTTAAGATTTATTCTCCTAGCAACTTTCAAATATGCAGTGTGATGTTATTAGCTATAGTCAATAGCTACACATTACATCCCCGTGACTGACTTATTTTATAACTGGAAGTTTGTACCTTTTGGCCCCCTTAAGCCATTTCACTCAGCCCTCACCTCTGGCAACCACCAACCTGTTCTCTGCATCTGTGAGCTTGGTTTTTTGTTTGTTTAGATTCTGCACTTAAACGAGATAGTACTTATTTGTGTGGTGTTTTTCTTTCTCTGTCTGACTTGTTTCACTTAGCATAATGCTTTCAGGGTCCATCCATGTTGTCACGAGATTTCATTCGTTTATGGCTGAGTGATATTCCATTGCATCTGTATGCCACATGTTCTTCATCCGTTCCGTCCATGCACGTTTAGGTTGCCTCTGTATCTTGGCTTTTGTAAATAAAGCTCAGTGAACACAGGGGTGCACATATCATCTCAAATGAGTGTTACTGTTTTCTTCGGCTAAATACCCAGAAGTGGGATTGCTGGGTCATGTGGCACTTCTGTTTTTAATTTTTTGAGGAACCTCTGCACTGTTTCCATAGGGCTGCACCAGTTTGCACTCCTGCCAGCAGAGCACAGGGACTCCCTGTTCTCACATCCTCGCCAGCACTCGTTATCGCCTGTCTTCTTGGTAATAGCCGTTCTAACAGGTGCGAGGTGATAGCTCACTGTGGTTTTGGTTTACACTTTCCTGATGGTGAGTGATGTTGAGCACTGTTTCATGTACCTGTTGGCCATCTGGATGTCTTCTTTGGAAATGTCTGTTCAGATCCTCTGCCCACTTTTTAATCAGATTGCTTTTTTACTGTTGAGTCAAATGAGTTCTTTATATATTTTGGATATTAACCCTTTATCAGATATAATGTGCAAATAATTTCTCTCATTTGGTTGGCTGCTTTTTCACTTTGTTGATGGTTTCTTTTGTGGTGCAGATAAATGAGGTCTTATATGATAGTCTCTTAAATTTAAAATCAATTTTTTTTTTTTTAGATTCCACATATGAGCGATCTCATATGGTATTTTTCTTTCTCTTTCTGGCTTACTTCACTTAGAATGACATTCTCCAGGAGCATCCATGTTGCTGCAAATGGCTTTATGTTGTCGGTTTTTATGGCTGAATAGTATCCCATTGTATAAATGTACCACGTCTTCTTTATCCAGTCATCTGTAAAAAAAACAACAAACAAAACATAAATACAAAACAGAAACAGACTCATAGACATAGAATACAAACTTGGGGTTGCCAAGGGGGTGGGGGTGGGAAGGGATAGACTGGGATTTCAAAATGTAGAATAGATAAACAAGATTATACTGTATAGCACAGGGAAATATATGCAAGATCTTATGGTAGCTCACAGAGCAAAAAAATGTGACAATAAATACATATATGTTCATGTATAACTGAAAAATTGTGCTCTACACTGGAATTTGACACAACATTGTAAAATGATTATAAATCAATAAAAAAAAGTAAAAAAAAAAAGTCAATTTTATAAACATACCTAATTAGCACCGGACAATCAAGATACATTATTTTCATTCATCTACTGAGAAACATTGATTGTTCCTACTCGGATCTCTTTGAGACTATTAATGATTATTAACCTGATCGAAACCATTAGAACTCCTTTCCGTCTGAAGCAGAGGAGGGTGGACCGCTGCTGAGAGAGCAGAGCCAGTTGTTTCCCCTTTGGTGTTACTACCAGTGTTGTTCTGGTCACACGTCTCGGCCTCTTGTTCTCTGTCCCCCTGCAGACGTACTTTGGGATGGACGTCTCTGCAGTGGAAGATCCAGTTCAGAGACGAGCGCTGGAAACCATGATCAAAACCTACGGCCAGACCCCTCGTCAGCTGTTCCAGTCGGCGCACGCCGGCAGGCCTGGGTCCAGGCTCAGCATTGAAGGAGAGCTCCCTGCCGCCGTGGGGCTGTTAGTGCAGTTCGCGTTCAGGGAAACCAAAGAGCAGGTCAAGGAGGTCACCTATCCGGTATGTCGCTTGGATTTCAGTAGAGTTCAGCAAAAGCTGGTGCAGCTCGCAGTATGTCAGACCCGCCCCCAGGCTCTCGGGGCCAGGAAGTGAGCAGCGAGGTCCCAGCCCAAAGGGGTGCGCGGCCCGTGAACACAGACGCGCCCTTGAGCTGCGATGGTGTGTGTCGTAAATGCTGCCTCAGTGACGTGAGGGGGGTGCTTTGGGAGCTCAGGTCGGAGTGCCACCTCCCTGAGGGTGGTTATGGGGAAGCCTCACGAGGCAGGGACACGCAGGGGCTGCAGATGAGAGGGAGGAGCTCTCCCGGACCAGAGAGCAGTCAGCCAGTGCAGACAGGCCTCGCCTGCGCCCACTGTCACCTGCCACCAGAAGTCCCGACCAGCTGAGTAAATGTTCTGGTTTACAATTCAGGGGGAATCTTACACATTTTTTGGCCCCTCTAGATTGTAATGATAAAAAGTATTGCCTCTTAAAATAGGAAGTAGGTATACTGTTTACTCCGAAAATGAAAAATGAAGCAAGCAAACCTTAAGAATAAAATGAATTCTAATCCTCAACTAAATTCTTCATTATCAAGGCAGCATAAGATGGGAGCCTGTGACTTGTAAAGTGTTATAAGGGTTTACAGAGGGGATGGCAGAACGTGAAAAGAAAGGGGAGAGAGGTTGTGAAGGAGCCTGGAGGTGAAGACCAGCGCAGACCTGAGGCTGCGCTCATCCGTGACCCACCGTAAGAGAAGACGGTTTCACAGCCTTGTCCTGACCGTCCTTGCTTACAGTGGTGTTACTTAAATACACTAAACGTTGAACACAAATAGAACACCCAGTGTAAATTCTTTCTGGTCAGAGCTCACATACATCAGATTTACCTGTTAAATACAAACAAAACTTACACAACCAGTAAGACTGAAATTTAAGGGATCATAATGACAGACAGTGTTGAACCCATTCACCAACGTTGTGTTTCATAGTTGAAAGCTATAGTTTTTTGTTTTGTGTTTTCTTGTCAATTTAACTGTACGGTTTTGAAACCTTGTAAGTCATTTTAGTCAAGATCATTACCAGGGTCATCATTTTTCACTAGAATCTATTTTAACATGTCAAAATAATGTATTAGTACATCCCTGAGAATCACAAGTGCCGTCTCATTCGCTGCTGCTACACAGCTGACTTACACTGCGAATGTGCAGGGTCTGGGCAGCGTGTCTGTGCAGCGCAGTGGGGACCTGGGACCCGCCCCACTCCCCCCAGGCCTGCGTGTAGACCGCTGCCTCCACCAGGAAGGCCCGTCCCCAGACATAGCCCTGGTATGCTCTCTCGTTTCATCCCGGTGTCTGCCCAGACAATTCAGAGAGGCTTCCCTGACCCCACCTCTGAAACAGCAGCTTTGTCGCTCTCCTCCTTCACCACCTGACGTCTTGGATGCGTGTTTGTTTGTTTATTTGTCTGCCCCTCCCCAGATAGCCGCAACGCCACGGGGCCTGGCACCTTCTCTCGTTCTTCAGTGTGTCCGGTAACCAGGACACGTATCTCCATACGCTGAGCACGAGGGAAGCAAAAAATTATACAGTGATTCTTCTCTGCAAAGGGCTTATAATCAAGCTGCTTTCTCTTACTTTGTTTAGAATTAAGTTAGTAGCAGTTCTATATTTACTGTTTTTCTAATTGTACTTTTTACTTTCTTCATTTTCAGAGTCCTTTGTCATGGATAAAAGGCTTGAAATGGGGGGAGTACGTTGGCTCCCCAAGCGCTCCGGTGCCCGTGGTCTGCTTCAGCCAGCCCCACGGGGAGAGATTTGGGTTTCTCCAGGCCCTGCCCACTAGAGCAATCTGTGGTTTGTCGCGCAACTTCTGTCTTCTGATGACATACAGTAAAGAACAAGGTAAAACACGATGACAGTCGTTCTGGGTGTATCCATCTTTCATGAGACTTCAGTGTTTTCCCTCATCTCTGCTGCTGTTTTGTCCCAGGCCCTCCTCACGTTTCTAAGTGTCCCACACACACTGGGAGGCCAGCCATGTTTTCACCTCCAGCAGTACCTTCCGAGTTAACCATGTCACTAAATGCAAAAGAACCCTCCCTGCTTACCAGGCACAGGCTTTGGGTGCCGAAATGACTGAGTAGGGGCCCCCTGTCTGCTGCAGCCAGCTGTGTGCCAGCGAGGGGACCAGACACCTCTGGGCGGTCCGCCCTGGTGCAGCTTCAAACCATGTCCTGTGCGCTGTGCTCCTCGGCCCCCGCGGCCACCCACTGCAGGGAGCGCCCCAGTGCAGGGGTGCCTGACCCGTGCCAGCAGGAACGCCGCGTGCCGGCCGGCTGTGTCAGACTCACTCTTGGTTCTGTCGTGAAATGAGTGCTTGCCTTTATAGTTGTTAGCAGGAAAAGAGGCTGCATACTGTTTTATCTAGGTTCAGTGAACTAGCAAAGTAAGGTAAAGGTGTTTAATCACAGCTGTGGTATCAGTGGTTTATCCTCACTGGTATGTTGCCATTGGCTGTAAGGTGTGTCACAGGTTACTGCTTACAATTCGTAATGTACCCCAAGTGTGAATAACTTACTTGTAAAAAAATTAGAGTGGATTGAAGTTTATTTCTATGGAGCAGAAGAGAAAAGGCTGGTGTTACCACTTAGTGTGAGGGACTCACCTGTGTTGGATGTGACACCAGCCTGCCCTTGTTGCCCACGACAGCCTGCGCCTGCAGCAGCCCACAGCAGCTGTGCTCGCTCAGCTCGCCCTTCGCCTCCTCGCAGAGCGTGCTTGGGGCTCGTCAGAGTCTGGGTATGTCTGGGAAGCGGACAGAGGCACGCTAGTGCCACGGCCTGAACTTCACCCGTAGGGTCCCGTTGGCGTTACAGGAACTAAACTCCCATAAACTGGCCCAGCTCGTCGGTATAAAGATGGTTTTGCGCTGAAACGACCACGCTCTGCTTTGTAAACGTCAGCCTCCGAGCTGCCGTGGGGCTGGGCTGTCCATCAGTAACTGAGCAGCGGCATCGGTGCTTTTGTTTCCCTTGCTGAGGTGTGAGAAGCATGAACAGCACTGACATTCAGTGGTCAGCCATCCTGAGCTGGGGCTACGCCGACAACATTTTGCGGCTGAAGAGCAAGCAGAGCGAGCCTCCAGTAAGCTTCATCCAGGGCTCGCAGCAGTATCAGGTGAGCGGCTCTATGACGTGCTTTCTGACCGTAATTGAACATGACGCCTAAGGGCTCAGACCGATAGCAACCCATCTCCCCTGCCCCGCAGCCGGCCCGGTCACGAGGCTGGGCTTTCGCCTTGTCTGCGGGGCTCTCAGACTTCCTAGCTCCCGCCCTTCCGCCTGTGTCCCTGGGATCCGGGCCCGCCCAGCATCGCACTGAGACAGCGCTGGCGCTTCCCACGCAGCGCCGGCTGGGGGCCCGGTGCTGGGACACGTCAGCGTTGCTCTCTTCTCAGCGTCCACTTGCCTTCTGTCACCGTGTCATTTTCAGTGCCCAGAGTGCCACCTTCCACACCTGGTTTTGCCTAAATGGACCAGGTATTTGGGCATCGTGACGTGGTGGAAAGAGCGCTGGGCCCGACTAAAGCCCTGTGGTCTGTGGTCTGTCGCTCACTGGGTCGCCTTTGGCAGGTGGCTTAGCCTTTCCCGCCCTGAGCTGCTTGCCTCCTCCGGGAAACTGGGCCAGTCATCCTGCCACTGCGCGCTCATACAGGTGCTGTAAAAGTGCCTCCAGTGCTCGTGAAGGTGCTCTGCAAACTGTAAAGCACTGTACACACATGCACACACACGCACTGCTGCCACAGCTTTTCCCGGCACTAAACTGTGTGTTAAACCTTCTCTCTTTGCCCTTCTTTCCACGGGAAGTTCTGTTGCCATTTCTGACGTCCGTTACCTGCCTTAACACCCGATGCCTGTTCACACTCCTGACACTCGTCACCATTCCCTGAGCACTCTGGAGCTGGAGGCAGCTACTTTGGGGCCTTCTTGGCAGTGAAAGAAAGGAGAGTAGTGACTGTTTGCTTATTAACCTTCAGAAAGGGTCATCGCCTTGTGTTGTCTGACCTAACAGTAAACTCACAAAAGTAAAAATAAAGGATGGGGAAAAACAACCGTATTAGAAATTTTAATGAAAATTTAAGCACTGCACATTTTTTCTGTCATGTAAAGTTGGTCACAGAAACATCATTAAAGATGAAAATGTACCCCCATCAGTCCTTTAGCAAAACGGTATGATCCAGATTTTTAGCGAACACAGCGTGATAATAAAGTACTTCTGGTCAGAGGACTCCCTAACTAGGGAAGGAGGCCATATTTCAGTTTGTCCCTTAGTTTGAGAAATTCCATGGAGGGTACTCACGTACAAAGACTCACACGCTGAGACCTCACTTAGCTGCTCAGGTGCATCATCGTCATCCAGATCAGCGGCCCGCGCCTCTGCCCTCGTCTCCGACTGCTCTCATGACTGCCAAGTACGTGCCTGTCAGCCTTCTCTTTCCTGTTACCCCTGGAAAATGAGACGTTCTGAACCCCCCGCTGTGCCCGACGGCAGCTGAAAGCAGACCACAGACACGGTGTCTCCAGTCTCTTACACTTTCTCGGAAGACGACAGCATTCTTTCCACAGTGCAGAGAGGAAGCCAGAGATGACGGTTTAATTCACGCTACCTTGTCCTCCCGGGAGACCCGTCATTCTTCCATTTTCTTATTTTGTCTGTTTTGCTTGAGCACAGCTGGGATAGTTGAAGAGTAGTGATGAAGTAATTCCTAGAATGATGAAACAGCAAAATGTTTCAAAATAGAGAAAAAAATGAGACGTTAAAATCCTGTGCTGTAACTTAGGTTTCTGAGAGTTCAGTAGTCCCACATAGTGGTTGCAGGACAGAATGAGTTTTATTCTGTGTATTTTAAAAAGTACATTTTCTTCTTGTTCTTTGGAAGACCTTTAAGAAAGGATAAAAATTATGAAACATCAATCTTTACAAATAATTAGAACCATTCAAGAAAGAAACTCTAAAAAAAAATTGGATCCATTGGACTCTGATGATCTATTGAGAGATAAGAGGAGTCAGGATCAAAGACAGTCATTTTTCAAGATGGCAGACACTTGAACACATTTGTAGGGCCAGGAGGGGAGAAGCCAGCAAAAGACAGTTTGCAGTTCTGAGAGGGACGTGGCAGTCGTTCTGAGAAACACTGGGGGCGGAGGGCGGGGGGCGCTGGCCTTAAAGACAGAGGGCCTTCTCCTCTAAACCAGGAGACCACACGAGACAGTCTGAGGCACAGAGAAGGGGTGGGGTGAGGTCTGTGGCTGACGACCTGCGTCCTCTTGGTGAATTGAGGTGTGTGGGTGTTGCCGACTCCACCAGGAGAGGTGGGGCTGGAAGGGGCCATGGGAGCAGAGCAGGTGGGGGCAGCTGCCGTGGGCGTGGCGCTGGGGGTCAGCCAGTGCTGAGGAAGGCTGTCAGGCCAGGCAGAGGGTCTGGCTGACCATGACAAGTGTCTCCATGGTTGGGGCTGAGGGGTTATAATCCCAGATTCTATTCTCTGTGTTTGTCTTTCCTCCTCCTCCTGCTGAGCCATCTTTAGAGCTGTTAGAAGCAATTCGTCTATTTATAAGGACCCTGTTTCCCCACAGAAACAGAAGAAGAAAACAAGGAAATAGAAGTGTAAAAATCGGGTGAAATGCATCTCACACACACTCAGCCCTGCATCTGGCTGGTCCTGGACTGTTTTGTTTAAATTTCTGGGGAAGAAGTGGCCATGTGTGTGTGCATACACAGGAAAATGTAAAATCACAGACAGTGCATTATAATACATTCTAATTTGGGAGCAGCTTTTAGACATCTTAAAGTTACAGGATATTATTCTATCTTGCACCGTTCTAATCACTTTAAAGGTTTGCCTTAAATTTTGTGATCGTATATTTTTAAAATAATAGAAAAACATGTAGAATTTCTCATGCTTTTTAAACACAATAATCTTTGGTTTGTCCTTGTTCAAGGTGACTAGTTGTGCATGGGTGCCTGACAGTTGCCAGCTGTTTACCGGGAGCAAGTGTGGCGTCATCACAGCCTACACCAACAGGTTTACCAGTGGCACGGTAGGTCCTGGGCTTGTGTGGGGTTTCCATGTCGGTGAGGGGAAGAAACCCTTTATGAAGTATAATTTATAAGTATAAGATTAACTTAAAGTTTTTGTGCTTTAATCTCTTCTCCACATTAGCTGTAAAATGTGAAAGATCACGTATTTACCTCGTCAGTTTATGGTTGATTGGGATCACGAAAAATCTTGAGAATGACTGTAACGGTCTTAGTGTCTGGGGTCAGGGACATAGTATTTTGAGTTTTCGTCCGTGTCGCGTTGGGTTTTTTGACGCCGTGTTGACGCATGCCAGCCTGTGTCCTTGGTGGCGGCCTGGATGCACGGGAGCCTGTGAGGCTGGGAAGCGAGAGCGCGCGGCGCCACGCCCCGCGTCCACGTGCTCTCTGGGTGATTCAGTGGCGGCAAAGTCCAAGTAGCCTGTCTTGATTTCTACCAATTACCGGAAGAAGTTTCTTCGGCTATTCGCTGAGTCTTTAGGATTTAAGAGTTAAATTGCTAAAACAGCTCGGTGAAGGAGACAGTATGCAGCACTTGTAATTTGCTGCCGTTCCTTCCTTGAGCCAGCTGTCTGTGGCTGCGGATCCGTGGCGGGTCCAGGGTGGTCCCTCAGTGACGATCATGCAAGGCTGGAGCGTTCTCCGGGCTTTTTTTCAGTATGGTTTTCTCCGTTATTTTATGAAACACGTCTTACTGGGTGAGGCCCGCGCGCCTAGCGTGGCTGATGCTGGCTCTTTACTTCTCTGTGCAGGTTTATTCCCTCGTAAGCCCTTGTTAGGTTCTTTGCCACAACCCTGGGGGGCGAACGTGACCATAGCATTGCCTCTGTCACGTAATGCGTTCTAAGCAGGGGTACTGTGCTCCCGCCAGCATTTGAAGGAGATCACTGCCGGCCAGGAGAGATGCTCGTGAGGGGCGGCGACCAGAGGGCGGGGTGTGGCGGGGATGCGGGCCCGGCTGAGGGCCCGGGTGGGCAGGACCGTGAAGGGCGTGCTCTAGGGAGGGGTCGCACCCACGTCAGAAAAGCACAGAAGAGGCACCAGCCGATGTCAGGGAGCCTGGAAGGCACACTTGAGCTGGGCCTCAGAAGCTCAGCTCACTAAGTGGAGAAGAGAGGGAAGAGTGCTGCGCGGAGTCAGAGGCCGGGACTTGGGGAGCGGCAGGTGCGTAGAGTGCCGCGTGCTGGGGAGGGTGGCAGGGCAGCGGGCGGAGTGCGGCTCTCAGACGCGCAGGGCACTGAGAAACGCTCGAGGCCTGAGCGGAGAAGTGCCTCAACCTTGGAGGTCACCCGCTTCCTCCCTTTTGCTCCCAACGGCCTGAAGGGGTTGTTAATTTTGTAGTGTCTCTCATACTAACTGCTGCCGCCACCTTTCACCTTTTGAGCTCACCCTTCTGTTTCCTCTTTCCTGCAGAGGTATTCTTTCTTTATTTTGTTTTGCTGAAGTAGAGTTGATTTACAATGTTGTGTTAGTTTCTGGTGTACAGCATCGTGATTCAGTTATACAGACATACATTCTTTTTCATATTCTTTTTCATTGTAGGCTATTGAATATAGTTCCTTATGCTAAACAGTAGGATCTTGTTTATTTTGTATACAGTAGTGTGCATCTGCTAATCCTGAACGCCCAGTTTATCCCTCCCCCTTCCCCAGCAAGTGCATTCTCACCACTTGTGCTCAGCACGTGTCCCCTCATGTGCGCAGGTCACGCTGCACCACGTCATGGCTTTGAAATAGCAGAGCGGGGTAGTGACTGTCGTTTGAACGCAGTAAGACATAGGCTTCTTTTACTCTGAAGTTGCTGGAGGCTTGTGAAGCCTTATGTCACTTACCTTTCCTCAATTATATATTTGGCTGAAAGTAGGTTTTTCAATTTATTTATAAGAGTGCTCTTTTTCTCCTAAGTATTAATACCACTGGGTCATCAGTTCATGAGATGAACAGTTGCTATTTAAACTGTGTCCAAAAGTGCATCCTGGCTGTGTGGCTCTGTCCTTGTGTGGTCCGAGGGAGGCTCACCTGGTCTTTGTAGGTGTTGCTGCTGCTTTCTCTTGGGGACCATCTCATCATCCGGGGGCCTCTGAAGCTGCAGGTGTGACCCTGTGCCTGTGGGGTCAGCAGCGAGCGCCTCACATTCACAGGACTCCACGCTCCCAACCCAGCGAGCGCCGTGCTTCTGAAGTGTCTGCGCTCTCACCGTGCTGGTCTGAGCTCCCAAGTGCCAGGCAGGATATGCCCAAATGATTGCTGCTTGAAAATACTTCCAAGGAGGGCTTATGAAGTACCTCCCAGAGCTAGTGAAGCGCTTCTCACCTGGGGCATCGTGTGTTCCTGTTGAGTCTCCCAAGTTAGTCTTCTAAAATGCATTCTACAAACGGAATGATGAGTGAGTTGACAAGTTACAAGGAATTGTTACCTATAAGCCATGTATGTGTTGGAGAATAACGTCTTCTAAAAGGGGTAGCTGATTTTAAAATAGTTGATCTTACTAACTACTGTATATCAAACACATAAGCAACAAGGTCCTACCGCACAGCACAGGGAGCTGCATTCAACACCGTGTAACGGCCTATAATGAGACCAGTATATGTATGTGTGTATAACTGAATCACTATGCTGCACACCAGAAGTTAACACAACATTGTAAATCAACTGTATTTCAATAAGAAATAGTTGCTCTTGAGTCATTTTTTCACTGATTGGATAGTGTGGCCACATCACCTTCATACACGTGAACACCTGTATTTCTGTTCTCTGTACTGATGGTGGTGGGACAATATGTATGCAGTTTATCCAAGCTAATATTACATCATTCAGGAACATCTTTTTAAAAAAACAGGCCAGCATAGACTTCTGTTCTGCCCACGGAGATTATTGTTTGATCCATCAGGGAGTCATCCAGTAACACTAACGCTTGAGTCATTTTAAAGCGCACAATCTATAAAATTTCAACAACCACTGTAGTGCCTGTCCTGTGATTATCCCATAAGTATTATTCGTGGTCATGAAGTTAAAAAAATACACGTACACAAACACACACACATATATATTTGTTTGTTTGTTTTTAAATAAACTGGGAGGGAGCTTTAGCCTTGATGGCATTTGCCAATCCTAGAATATTGACACTGCCCTCGGACAGCCTCTTGTGAGAGGAATGGAAAACAATACCAAGGGACAGAGCAAGCTGGGGGGTCCCAAGGAGGCTCTTCTCCAAAAGGCTTGTCCCCATAGTGAGGTCCCCAAGAGTGAGGGTGCGTCAGACGGGACCAACTCTTGCCTGGAACTGCAGCCTGGATTGGGATTCCCCAGGTGGTCAGGACCCTCAGGACCTGACCCTTGGGAAGGCGGCCCTAGACCAGGATGGTGCCCCAGGTCTCCCAGCAGAAACAGTCACTTGCATTCTATTCCACAAATAAAGGAATTCTGACAAATAATTTTTTAAATGCAGTAACGAACACAATAAAACCAAGCACACAAATTTACAGACAAGAAAATGAATATGTGAAAAAGTTAAACTTAGTTATAATAAGAGAAATGTAATTTAAAGCAACATGATTGCCATTTAAAACTTGGGAAATTTTCAAAGGTTTAGAATGAGAGTTGAGTCACAAACTCAGATGCTACAGGGTCCAAGCAGAGAAGGGAAGGGACTCAGGCCTCTTTGGGCAGGGAATTTCTGGGTCCCAGGGCCCCTGAAGCATGGTCTGAACGAGTGCTAGCCCACCCCACGGCCCTGTGGAGAGGGCCACAAAGAGCCAGAAGGGGCCCAGACCAGGACCCTTGCCCTGTTCAGAGCCATCCAGTCGCTGTGATTGTGTTCAGGTGAAGGTCACATGCCCCAGCTAAACAGAAGCCACTGGCACACAGCTCAAGCCAGTTGTCGAAGGAAAACCATGAGCCTGGTGTTGCCTGGTCATTTGAGTCTTTGAATATAAAATATGTATTTTTACGTGAATAAAACACTGGCATATAAGGCACTTAAAGTAAGATGCGCTGCAGCTGATGAATCTGCACTGATGTTTCAGAAACAGCGGTAAACAAAAGGGCCAGATGCAGCAGGTCCCTGACAGCAATACCACATTTATGAGGTGTATCGACATGAAGAACAATGTAGCGCGCTGTCTGTTGCTGTAGTAATACGTGTAGCACCTAAGTGCTGCATGCGTGGGAGACACGCAGATTCAGAGCAGCAGTAGCTCTGACAAGGGAGAGGAAACAGGCTGTAAAACCGTACAAACTGTGATGTTTAACGTTTTCTTTATTTCAAAAAATAAGCTGATCGTATAATGTTAGGAGCAGTTTAACTGAGTGGTCAGGATGCAGCTTTTGGCACCCACGCCTCCTTTCTACTGTTCTACATTCGTTGAAGTGAAGGACTGAAATACTTTAGACAATAAACGGCTACTAATGAAAAGAAGGGTCAGACTGTGCGTGGGCATCTGGCCTCTGTGAGCCAGTGCGGACCTCGGGGCAGCAGCTTGCAGCCTGCGACCTAGAAGAGCGCTGCTGCTGCGTGACGGGGGTGTGGGGACGCGGCGCCCTCGGCGGCGCCCCGCATCGGCGCAGCGCCCTGAGCAGCGCACCGTCCAGAGCCACAAAAGTACTAAACTGGCACAGTGTTGTAAACTGACTGTGCTACTCCATGTACACAAAAAAAAGAACTACAAAGGTATTAATGTTCACTGATCCACTAGTAGGATTCTGGAAGTTTGTTCTAAAGAAGTGGTTTAGAGGAGGAGCAGACTTGTGTTCATGAAGGATTTAATGATGGTATCCACAGTTTTGAAAAAATTCAGAACAACTTTAAATGCCTATCAATAAAGGATGCTCGAGTAAATTATGACATACTAACTATATAGAAATTATGACACTTAAAAATCATCTTGAAGAATGGTTAGGTGTGGGAAACGCTTATGGGAGATTGTGTAAAATACAGAATAGAAAGTTGTTTGCATGGCAGTCACCACAGCTGTAGAAATACGTGTGTGTTTGGCCAGAGACTGGATAAGAACAGACAAAAATGAAAAGCATATTAGTTGATGAAATTATGGTCAATTAAAAAAAGGTTAATGTTTAACTAAAGTTTTACTCGTTAGAAACCATTGAGCTTGGTTGAAAACCGATACGTTTGAGAAGAGTCACTGCAGTGGTTTTTCTGTTTGAGATACAATGTTAGGACACCTTTTGCTGTGGTTTTTGTCTTACACTCAATTCTTTTATTTCAGCCCTCGGAGATAGAAATGGAGTCTCAGGTACATCTCTATGGGCACACGGAAGAGATAACCAGCTTATGTGTGTGCAAGCCGTATAGTATAATGATAAGTGTAAGCAGAGATGGAACCTGCATCATATGGGACCTGAACAGGTATGGCTGCGCCCCACCTTGGTGTCGCCGTTCACATGCCAAACACAGAGGCACCAGCGTGATCGCTCTGCCTTGTAACAGCTTTAAGCGTGATATTCAGACTTCACCTTTACAAGCTTAATGAATTAAAAGATCAGTTAGGAATGTAGTCAGGAATTCCCTTTAAATAATAGGTACATATACACTGAGGAAAAAAATTATACAAATAAGAGAATATAATTGTATTTAATGATCATATTGTTACCGAACTGAATCTTGGGTCCGCTCGCCCACTCACAGTAAAACCAATCTACTGACACAGGGTTGTGGTGAAGCAAAGTGCAGCGTTTATTTCAGGAGCCAAGCAAGGAGTCCAGGACAGCTAGTGCACAAAATCCTGAACTCCCCGATCGATTGGTGTCTGCAAAGCATTTTTAAAGGCCAGGTGAGGGAGGGGGGTCAGGGTGTGTGATCAGCTTGTGCACAGTCCTCTGGTGGGTGGATGGTGAGATCACAGGGCAGGGGCACGGGTTCACACCATCAATCCTTAGGCTCCAGGAGGTCTGGGGGCTACAAGCTCATGGTCATCAGCTAGTTAATTTCTCCCGTTTGGTGGGGATTTCGCATCTGTAAGACAGCTCAGGAATGTGCTTCAGACACTGTCATCTAGGAACTTCAGAGACAGCTAGGGCAGAGGATACGAGGGAGGGGGTCTGCCCCGGGAAGGCCCACAGGGTCCTGCTCCGTAGTGATACGCAGATTCATGTCTTTGGTCTTTCAGGCTGTGCTACGTACAAAGTCTGGCGGGACACAAAAGCCCTGTCACGGCTGTCTCTGCCAGTGAAACTACAGGTGACATAGCCACCGTGTGTGACTCAGGTGAGCAAGCCCCAAAACCACAGCACAGGGTGGTGGCACTAGCAGTGCACTTAGCCAGCTGGTAAGCATCACAGGTTAAGCGTGGCGCTGCCTCCCTCGGACCCCAGCCAGACCTGAAGGCGTAGGTGGTAGCACGTGTGTGTATCAAAGTCCGGTAAGGCCGAGGGCTGAGCTCGTCAGCTTGGGTGTCGCCCTCTGCAAAAGTCGGCACTGTCGTAATGCAGCTCTTTTTCTGGTACGTGTGAGACTGCATTCGAGCACATCAGAGTCACGGAAACTATTGCCACGTAATTATCTGGGTTTTCTTGGGGTTTGTTTTCCTGTCCTTCTTTGCTTCTGCTTTTTAAGTACTAGCTTTGCCACCTTCCTGCTGAGTAGATGACCAGCATCAGCTGGGGATGGACTCTGAGTTTATGTCTCCCGGGTCCTGAGAACGCTGCACAGGGCACCTAGCGGAGGCGTGATTTCCCTGCAGTCTACGTGGCAAAGACGTGTCTCCCAATCGAAGCTCTTGCTTTGGGGTTTTCGGTTTTTTTCATTTATACACATTAAAAAGCTTGATGCATCCAGCAGGGAAGAACAGTTGAAAAGTTGATGAATTTTCTGTTTTCACTTCTATTAATTGAAAGGATCCTCTGAAACCCTTTCTTTCTGCCCACTGAGTTCAGACTGTCTGTGACACGCCTACAGCTGCTGGTCTTCTGTCCTTTGCTTGCATTTCTGATACTGTTTTTCCCTGACACCAAATGTGTGGTCTTTCCAGACACCAGACAGTTCTCCATTTCTGTGACACCAACTGTGTGTCCAACGATGCAATTCAATTCTGACACTAACTAGTTGAAGCTAGCAAATTTAGGGGTCCCAAGACCCCCGAGCAGGTTCAATAATTCTCTAGAATGACTCACAAAACTCAATAAAACACTCTACTTACGAATATAGCTTATTATAAAGGATAGAAACGAACACCCAGATGGAAAGGTACCTGGGGGAGATCTGAAGGGTCTGTCCACGAGGGGTCAGAGTGCACCACCCTCTTAGCATGTGAATGTGCCCCCCCCCGGCCTGGAAGCTCTCCTCACGCTGTTGTTTAGCAGTTTTTCTGAGGTCCCACTATGTGTCCTGGTAGATCAGATCATCAGCCACTGGGACCTGAGGTCACCCGCCAGCCCCCTCCCCTCCCCAGGGTGGGAGGGGCTGTAAGTTCTAACTTAGTCATCCCAGGGTTGGTTTTTTGGTACCCAGCTTCTGTCCTAAAGCAGTCTTGGGCCTCCCCGCAGGAGTCAACTCATTAGCATACAAAAGACAGTAAATTCACCAGGGTTCCAGGAGCTCCATGCCAGGGGCCTGGAGCGAAGTCCAGATATTTATGTGTTTTGCTGTCCCACGGACGCCTCTCAGAGTTTCATTGTTTGTACACAACATTCATTCATTCTTGTATTCAGGAAAAGGCATGTCTCCAGTCATGCTTAAAGATTTCAGACATGAAGTACTTGCCAGTCTCAGCCCCCAGTCATAAAATAATGACGTGAAAACATTTTTATTTCCTAATCATCATAACTAAGGAGGGAGAGAGTTGACTTTGGCACCACGAGTGTGGGCGGGTGCTTGACGACCAGGCTGGCCGTTCCCCCTTGAGGCGCAAGTTAGCAGCTTGCAGTGTGTCACGTCAAGTGGGAGTCTGGGGAAGTGCTGCAGTGGTTATTTACATACAGTTCTCTACCTCCTTGTTTTGGCAACATCTGAAAGTTAGGGCTGATCCTGAGGGAGCTGAATTTTGTGAAGTTAATTACTTTCTGGCTGCCAGTAGTGATCTATGTCTGTGACATTGTATCAGCTAGTCATGGGAACAAGAAACCAAACTGCTTATGCTTGCGATTACCAGCTCCCCAGTAGGGCACTCAGGTGTCCCCAGGGAGCGCTCAGTGTGACAGAGAAGTGGCTGGAACTTTCCTTCCGGTTTGAACAAAAAGGCCTTCTCAGCTCGTCTGAGGCCTCTTGGTACATATAGAAGAGGAGTCGTAATGAGCACTTAGTATGTAGAGAACATAATGAAAATAATGGCTTTTTAAGAAAGAGGACAGTTTATTTTAGTGACCCAGACTAGCGTTCACTCCCCCATTCCTGTGGTCCAAGAAGGGAAGGAGATTAGCAGACGTAGCCGACCGAATGCCTTGGCTCTTTAGTGAGAACCATCCAAGTAACCTTAAGATCAAAGTTTTAAATAAATACATGTATGTGTGTGAGTGTGTGTGTGCATGTGTGTGTGCACATATATAACCTCAGAAGTGCCTGGGCTGCAGCTGAAGCTCACCGGCAGGCTCACTCCTCCTGGTCCTGGTCTCCCAGTGCTCACCACGGGCTGTGGCTGTGACAGTGATAAGATGTGGAATGTATTAAAGTGTGTAAGTGTTGACATGGATGGCTCCTATGTTTTTTTAGAATCATTCTGCCACTGTATCAAAATGCATGCATTTCAGCCAGGGTCTACAGCCTGGCCCAGCACTGCCAGTGGCATCATAAAGTTAACACAGTCGTCTCCGGGTCAGAGCAGGGGTGGTTCTCTCATTTATTTTAATTTTGAGGAAGATGTACAGGAAGAATAAGGATTTTTCTCAGGAATGCCCAACTTGCTGACTTTTGATTGATGTGCTAAATTATACATGAAGACAGTCTGGTATTGGGTAAGGGCCTTGATTTTATTTTATTTTATTAATTTTTTTAATATTTACAATCTTAGGCACATGAGTAGTTACTTGGTGGTGTGGTAGACCACGTTTCTGGGTGACCTGCAGGGTCATTCTTTGCCTGTGAAGTTCCATACCCTGCTTCACAGAGTCTAGGGCCACACTGAGACTTTCTGCCCTGAAGGACTAAGCCCTGTGGTAGCTGTGCCTTGCAGTTACCCAGCCCTGCTTCGGTGTCTTTTATGGACATGTATCCAGTGACTGTAATAAGCCTTCTAGTCTTTCTAGTACATATCTGGTTACTTTATGTATTTTTAAAAATCTGTTATTAGATATTAAAGGCAAAAGAAAGAGTGAAATACAATCTATTCATGTAGAAGATGAGTTATCTGGTCTATGATTGTATTTCTTTAGCATATTGAGTCTCTGTGTCTTGATGCTTTATTTGGATAACCTCTCCTAATCAGTCTTCTACCATGGAAAGGAGACCCCTGGGCGTTTTTCATCTTTGTGTGTGTGTGTGTGTGTGTGTGGTAAAGTGTATGTAATATAAAAACTGCCCTCTAAACCATTTAAAATTCAGGGGCATTATTACCTTCATAGTGCTGTGCAGCCCTCACCACTGTCTATTTCAAAAACTTTTCATCGCCCCACACAGAAACTCTGTGACTGTAAGTCCCTGTTCCTCCCTCCCCAGTGGATCCTGGTAACCTCTGTTCTGTTTTCTATCTCTGTGAATTTGGATTTGCCTAGTCTAGATATTTCACATAAGTGAAATCATATGATATTTGTCCTTTTGTGTCTAGCTTATTTCACTTAGCATAACATTTTTAAGATTCATCCATGTTGTAGCCCGTGTCAGAACTTCATTGCTTTTTATGGCTGAGTAATATTCCATTGTATAGATTTACCACATTTTGTTCATCCATTCATCTGCTGAGATTGTGTCTTCTGGCTATAGTGAATTAACGCTGCAACACACCAGGCGTTTTGGTTTGTGATATTCAAAGGTCTTTAGCATGTCTTTAGATAAAGAAATCTTTGCAATATTTATTTCTTTTCTGTAAAATATGAAATCTTTTCATTGCCTTATAAAAGAGAGAAATAAGTTCTCTATTTTATGTTAGTTATAACGGAGAGATAAATTAAGTGGAGTTAACACATTGTATCATCCAAGCTTCATCATGCCTCTTAAGCTCTCTCTTCATCAGCATGAGAGTATTTCTCCAAAGGAGGCTGGGCACACACATCTCCGTGGGCCCCCAGACCACCAGCCCCAGTTGGCAGAGGCTGGCAAGCGCTTACTACCTCCTCCGCCCCCGGAAAACTACAAGAAGTCTGGTCACTCGTGCTCTTTGAAAAGAAAGAATTTGTTTAATAAGGCATTGATTTACAAGATTCAAACTTGGACATTCTGAAGAATTAGATTTCTCTCTCATTTTTTAAGAATTAGTTTTTAACTCAGCTTTTCCTGTAGCTGCCTTTTTCTCCAGAAACCCTGTGAGTCATGCATAGGTGGTTTCAGAGCGTGTTCTCTGTGGGGACTGTTTAGCTTTCCAGGTACTTTCAGCTTCAGATTTGGCAGTTCGTGTGCTGAAACACTGTGACCACAGGAGGACTCATGGTTCATTTCCCTCGTGGCTCTGCACTGTAGGTGAATGTTTTACTTTTATTTTTCTCACTGGGCGTCATCTCTAGACAAATATGCAAACTCTGTGTGGCTCATGATGTAGTGACACATTTACACAGTCTTCAGTCATGTGTGGTCTGTAAACTTCGTCACTCAGACAGACAAGCTGGCCTCAGGGAGGCGCCGCAGGGCCCCGCGTAGTGGGCCCTGCGCCCTCCTCTCTAGTGACCTGCGGGTGACCATGGTGTTTCAGCTGGTGGAGGCAGTGACCTCCGACTCTGGACGGTGAACGGCGACCTCGTTGGACATGTCCACTGCAGAGAGATCATTTGTTCTGTCGCCTTCTCCAACCAGCCTGAGGGAGTATCCATCAACGTGATTGCTGGGGGATTAGAAAACGGAATCGTGAGGTAAGAGGAGTCCTGACGTTTGTGCGCTTCTTGATCATAAGGACAGGACGGTTTCGAAGGTTCATTTTCACTCTCTAGGCACATTAGTATTTGATGTTTAGAGATTTAAAACCGCCTTCAGATCTAGGCTCTTCAGTTATTCCTGTTTAACTTCTAAATCATAAGGAAAGCGTTAGTGCACTTTTGAGATTTTATATTGTTTGTTAACTATAAAACAACAATATGAAAATAAACAAAGTTAAGTTGACTCACTCCCACGCGCACCTGCACGCTTCCCAGAAGTAACTGTGGGTAAGCGTTCGCTGTGTTGCCTTGCAGATGCTCTGTAACACGGAAACAAACATGCAGGGCTCCTTAGTGAAGGGAATTTTAGTTTGCAGAGTCAGGTGACGACTCTCTTCTCCCTCCAGGTTGTGGAGCACGTGGGACCTAAAGCCTGTGCGGGAAATTACATTTCCTAAGTCAAACAAGCCCATCGTGAGGTGAGTCTCCCGGCCTCCCACCTGCATCTCGCACCCGCGACTGTTCTCGTGACGGGGACAGTAAAGTGCCAGCGGTACAGAGATGTGTGACCACACTCATTACAGACCGCCGAGCACATGCAGACACTACGATGTCCAGGCCCAGCGGCGGGAGGAGGCCCAGTTCCTGTCTTCCTGGAGCTTAAAATCCGGGTCAGGAACTCAGTGTCCAACAGAGAGCTCATGGGGACGGAGCCCCGGGAAGGCCCCACCAGCTGCAGCAGCTGCTTTTTTCCTTCCTTACTGAGAGCCCCATCATGGTGACTGAGCTGTGGGAGTGAGTGTGACAGGTTGATAAACAAGCAGTTCCCCTTTGCTCACAAATTCGACTTTAAAAACACAATTAGAAGTCGGTGATTCAAATGCTACTTTATTGAAATAAATTTCTTTTTAATCCACTTAATGTGAAGTTTAATGAACCTAAATTACTTACTTATTAATGTTACATTTTTACCCTTCCCTTTTTCAGGGAAATAAAGTATCTCCATAATATAATCGTTATATATTTCTAGAGAGAGAAAACGGGGCAGTGTTCTGTTTTTAAAGTGTCTGTACCCGAGTAGCTGTTGTGTAAGTCACAAGGCTGAACAGGAAGGGCGAGGAAACATGCAGAAGGAGCAGCATGCCCGCCCCTTCTGGTCTGGGCGGCGTCTGCGTCACTTGGTGAGAAGGAGCTTCACAAACAGCCAGCACAGCAATTAAACGGCATTCGAATTACAGTCAAAACCAGTGAGTTGCAGGCGGGCCTCTCTCTGTCTCCCTGCACCAGCAAAGCTGTCTTCGCCCCCTTAGATGGTTCCGGTTGGTGTGATCACCAACGTGCCGATACAATGCTGAGAGACCTGGTGTTCAAACGGGACTTTTGTTTTCCAGCCTTACGTTTTCCTGTGACGGCCACCATTTGTACACGGCCAGCAGCGATGGGACGGTGATCGCCTGGTGTCGGAAGGACCAGCAGCGCCTGAAACAGCCCATGTTCTATTCCTTCCTCAGCAGCTATGCGGCTGGGTGAGCGCGGAGGACCTCCCCTTCTGCAGAGCACTTCAACTCCAAGCCAGTTTGCTGACTTCGCCGGGTCCAGAAGGTTGAACCTGAAGACGTGTTTGACCAGACAGACCACCCAGATAACGATCGAGTCTGTTCATCTGCACAGAGTTCTGCAGCCTCACAAGGTCCTCAGGGGAAAGTTTTGTTCTAGTTTAGTGATAATGTGGAGGGTCGCGTCAGTGTGCACTGACCAACAACGTTTAAGGTTGGCACATCCATTAAAATCATATTCTTAAAGTGTTTTTCCACAAGGGATTCTAAAGGAAGGATTAGTGTCTCTCTTTTTCTGTTTTCTATTAGTTCCTGTTTTCTATTTTTCCAAAAAGACCAGTAGAATTTAAGTTGGTTAGCTAATTGTTTATATAAAATACTCTAAAAAAAGTTACATCTAAAAAATTTTCTGCCAGGATAACACACACCTCCCTCCTCAAAAAAAGGAAAGATAAAAACGAAAAATTCAGGACTTCATCATCACTTTCTTTGAGAAGTATGCGATTCATTAGGTGCCTCTGCACCAAACATTTTTTGGAATATCCAGATATCAGACTCTCAGTGTTAAGGCAGTTTTTGCCTGTTGCCTTCTTAGCTCAGAGTAGAACCAGAATTTTTGACATTCTGTTTCTTCATAAAAATCCTGCTTAAAATCCATAACACTAGATATTGACTGTCCTTACTTGAGTCACTAAGATTTAAACACAGTTTACAGAGTGTCAAGCACTGAACAGTTTGCAGCAGGAGCCCTGCACAGCAGAGGACGCTTGCGCAGGCATGAGTGATGCAGGCCTGACACGGCCTGTAATCTAACATGCAGGAGGAGTTACCGAAGAAAAGGACAGCTTACTCTGTGCCTAACAGGAGGCAGAATAATTCTTTTAGGAAGCAGTTTCCACTCTGTTTCTGCTAACCTTTACCCCCCGAAAACCCTAGGAACGATAGAAAAGTCTTCGTGTACCCCACAGCAAGCTTACATGCGATGAAGACAGGCTTCCTGAAAATCCCGGGTCAGCCCGTCCCTGCCGTGATGCTGTGGCTGCATCTTCCTTGGGTGCTGCTGTATCGGCTTTGAAAACACTGTCAGAGCAGCTCAGTAACGCTACCATGAGATAAAAGTGTGTGTTCCTGCCTAAGAATAGCTTGCGTGTTTGTTCTGGGAAACTGAGTTCATATGGTGTTTACAGAACTACTTTTGTAACTTCCAGACTTTCTAAAACATTCTGCTTAAAAGCTGTATAACGTCCAATTCCAGAGCCTCTGCTGCGGAGACACACACGCGAGCAGGCAGGTGGCCGCGTGTGCGTGGGACCTCACGTTGCGAGCGGGGCGCCCGGCCGCCCGGGTCAGGGTCTGCGCAGACCCGGCGGCGGTCCGGTCCGGGCAGCTGCGGAGGCGAGGGTCTTCCTGCTCACTTTGCAGTGACTGGCTCTGTTTAAAAGGAAAAAAAAAAAGAATTGCAGGTATTGCCTCCTTTCCCTTTTCTACTGAGAACTGTAAACTGGCCCCTTGTTAGAATAGGGTTGCTACTCGGTCTGTTTTTTTAAGGCTGAATTTCATTTATCTAAAGAGAAAATATGCACCATAACCGGTCTTGTCAAGAGTGCAAGATTATATTTTTATGTAAAAAGTTAAATTGGGGGGTTATTTATTCAGCATGAGACTTAACGTGTGTGTCTGAAACGCGTCACAACGTGCATGTAGCAGGGAGACCCCCGCCAGTGTCACTGGCTGTCCTATCTTTGTGTGCACTGCCGCTTCAAATCGGGAATAAATTTCATAAAACAGACTTAAGGACTACTCTTAACACAAGTTAAATATTATGGCCAGGCCTCAGGTTGATGGCTTTTTTAATAACCCGTATAAGTTCTCTCTCTAGCTCTCCTGTAAATTTATGTTGCTAAAAAGGGTAACTTTCATTTCTTAATAGTGGGCTTGGTGAGACATTATGTATTTCAACTTTCACTACTGTCAAATGCCGTTTAGATATTAGTCCCAAGGTCAGACCACTCGCTGCTGAAAAAGGAGCATCTCTCCCTCCCCCACCCCTCCAGTGGCATCGCGTTCCGGCCCCGCCCGAGTACCGGGCACCGGGCACCGGGCACCGGCGAAGGGCTGGCGGCGCCGCGGTTCCCGCACTCCCGGGGGTCACAGGCTGCAGAGGAGCTCGGTGTCAGTGACGTAGTGAGTGAAGTTACAAAACGGGGCTAAGTGCTGGGAACGAAGCGTGCAGGGTCCTCTGAGGGGAGGTAACAAGAAGAAGGGGGTTCTGGGAAGGCCCCCGAGAAAGTCACTTTCTGTCGCGGAGATTCGACGGGTAAAGGTGGCGCAGGTGTGTTCCAGGCAGGACGCGGGCCAAGGCCTGGGGCGGGGGCGTCAGGGAACCGAGACCTCAGCTCCTCTCGGGGTCTTGCCAACGGTGAGTGAGGCCACCCAGCAGCACTCCAGGAAGCCGGGCCTAGTCTGTCTTCTGCTTTGAACCTGCAGCATTAAGGATGCTCGAGACGGAGCACACCTGCTTCTGGGTGTCTGTCCCCGAAAGAGCTCGGGAGCAGCGTCTACCAGCGTGAGCTGCCGGCCCAGCTGTCCCAGGCTGACCCCTCTGCTCGCCGCCCCGGTGGATGGCCGGTTCCGCGCACGCCCACGCGGGGGGGGGGGGGCGGCGGGGAGGGGGTTCCTCCAGCTCTCAGAGCCGCTCCTGGGCATCTGCTTCTCGCTCTTGTGGATGACCTGTTCATGCTCTGAATCAGACAGAAGAGCTCCAAGGTGCTCTGGTTCCAGACGGTGACACGGGAGGGCCCTGTGCACACCCCTCCACCTCCCGTACGGACACACTGTGTCTGCAGCTACAGCAGAACAGTTCCCTCGGAGAGGAACCCCCAGATGAGCTCAGCGACTCCCAGAATCTGGGTATAGGAGACACAGTCACCGGCAGCCCCACTCCCAGCACAGCAGCCCACAACTGGAGATGGGCACACAGCCCCCAGCTTCTCCCCGCCGAGCAGGTGGTTTGAACCCCACATCGGGCACCCCGACTTTTACAACCTCCGTCTGAGAGATGGACCCCCCAAACATCCAGCTTTGAAAGCCAGCGCGTCCACAAGACCCACAAGCTGTAGCAGATTGGGAAACGGATCTTAAAGTTTCTGGACCCCGAGCTAAGGTCCCAGGCCCAGCACGTGCCCAGTCCTCCTGGGAAGAGGCCTGTTGCTTATCTCAGGAGCTGCAGCCTGAGGGGCCCCTGCGCTGCTCTCCGAGATGGGAGGCGGCCGCACCGTCTCTGCCCACCCCACCTGTCCCCGGAAACCGGGTTGTGCGCGTTCGGGTTTTTGCGGCTCCCCCCGGGGGTACCCCCCATCACCTGGTTCTGGGGGCCCTCAGGCTTGCATGCCCGGGTCCCTCGGGCAGCAAACCCCCAGACTTTCCATGAAAGAGGCCAACTGGAGTCCTCTCTGGAGTCCGGAGGGCCCATGGGTGTCACATCTCTCCCTTGCCTGGTGTCTCGGAGAAGGGACCTGTGAGCCTCTCCAGCACCCCCGCCCTTGGGTCTGCCACCCAGAGGACATGTCCCTTGAAGCCTGGCTCTGGTGGCAGCCTTGTGTTCACGGACTCACTGGGAAACAGTAGCAAAGAAACACTTTCTAACTGGCTAACACCCCGGGGCTCAGAGCAGAAGGACCAGACAGAAACGCCCATCTCCCAGGCTCCCCTGAAAGGGGTACGTTCATGAACTTTAAAAGCTGCTGCCTGGGGGTCCAGCTTCCAGTCAGCCTGCATCTCAGTGCTGATGGAGACCCTCCCTTCAGAACACCCCCACTACCCGGGCCTCGGAGAAGAAAGCAGGCTGCTTGCACAGAAGGAGGTTTGAGAGCCAAGTCCCCCTAAAACCAGGTTCCTCTGCCGGGTTTACGATTAACTTCTCTACCCAAAACCTTATTCCTCGTCTTATCCTGCCTCTGTTTCCCACAGGATCGAGGGGTATCCCCAAAAGGGAGGACTGAAACCACACAGGACTCTCCCAGGTACAGAAGCCCTTCCCTGTCCCTGTTTCTTGTTTGTAGAAAAAAGGCTTCAGTCTCCTAGGCCTCCCTGAGTCCCACAGAGCGGGCTCAAGGCTAGAATAGACCCAGGACTGCCGGTTCCTCCCGAAGGGATACACAGAGCAATTGGAGGCACAGCTTTGAGCTGTTCTCCAGAAAAGTGGGCCCCCACCCAGCAGAGGACGGGAGCTGCACGCTGGCCACCAGCTCGTAGAGCCCAGATTGGCTGGAACCAGAAGGTTGAGATTCTTGAAACATCACCCTGTTACCTCACCACCAACCAATCAGAAGGTCCACGAGCTGATCACACATCCTACGACCCTCTGTCCTAAAACCATCTTTGAAAAGCTTTGTCTTGAGCACCATCGTGGAGACGGGTCTTTGGAGCATGAGCTGCCTGTCCTGGCTCGGCCCGGCCACAAACCTTTCTCTGCTCCAGACTCCGGCGTTGCTGTTGGTTTGGTCTCGCTGTGCACCAGGCACGCAAACTTGGGTTCGGCAGCAGTTTCTGGGGCACCAGCCGGCAGCCTGTGCCCGCGGCAGGTTGGCCCTGGCCAGGGGCTGCCCCTTCCCTGGGTCCCAGCAGCTGCTGGGGTCATTTTGCTCCAAGGAACCCCGAGGCGGAACATCCTGATGTCTGGTCAGCCTCCGGTTCCAGCTCGGGTGAGTCAGTCCGGCCGCACAGGCTGGGACTCCCCACTCTGTCCGGGCTCACGCCCTAGCGGGAAGGGGGCCCGTCTGGACCATTCCCTTCTGGAGCCGAGCTAGTCTGGTTCGGAGGCCTCGGCTCGGAGGGGGAGTGGAAGTGCCGGGCTCTGCCTGTCCGGCCTTCGGTCTGTGCGGCCGTGTCTGTCGGTGGTGCGTTCGTGTGTCACCATCAGTTCTTGGGTTTTTGACAAAGTGGAAACTACTAGCTCCAGCCCTGTCTTCCCGGGTCCTGGAGGCTGAGCAGGACAGCCGATCCTTACAGGCCTCAGTGAGACCGTCTGTGTCTCTCTTCCCGGTTGTGACCCTCGTTAGGGGGCCCTGGTTGGACTTTCCTAGGAGGATCCTGGCAACTTGAATTATTTGGGGGGGGGTGGCGCCAGCTCAGTACCTGCAGAACCTGCGTGTGCTCTGCTAAACTACCCGCTGGGAGAACTCACACAGCAACTGTCTAGAGAAGGGAACTTCAGTGAGCTAAGAGGAGCCGAATCTGTCTCCAGCAGCCCTGTTACAGGCCTCTGGGCAGCTGGGGACAGAGCCTCACCCCAGAGCTGAGGTTGTGAGCAAGCCGCCATCAGTCCTCCCAGGGGCCCATTAGGGTGCATCCTGGGTCTGGAAACTCTGTGACTGCCCCACCAACGCAAGAACAACTTACTTCCTTCTGTAAGACTGTCTGGCCACGACACCAGCTAGGTGAACAGGAGAAACAGCCAGAAAGCGGCTCCCTAAATTACACCACCAGGCTCCAGCTAGACTCACTCTGCGAGAGAGGAGAGACGTGAGATTCCCCGTGCCCAGTGCTTTATGGTCCTGGACTAGGGCCAGGGGCTCCAGGAGGAATGCAGGCTTAAGTGTACTCGGTGGTCTAACTTGGAGAGGAAGACCATACTCCCTGTTTTGAAAGGACCCCCTGAAGACCCCTTCAATTTCCCTTTGCTGCCCGTGCTCCCAATAATTACGGCCAACTTCCAAAGATGGCAGGAGGGCCTGATACCCCTGCCTCCCAGCTGGTTGAAGGGGTCTTTCGGGTTTTCAAGAACCAAGATGTGGCAGAAGAAAAAAAGAAGGCCAGAAGGTGAGGAAGCCGGCTGCCCTGTTTGCAGTGGGGCTGGGGGCCACCCCAGGCAGCCCCGGAGGAGAGAATGAGAAATGTCATGGGTGAGCGCCCTCTGCCCCCAACGTGGGACACAGGGCCACCATCCAAGCTGGGGCCTCATCGGTGCACTTAGTGGGAGGAAGCAGGGATGCCATCACTGTCCCCAGAGGGCAAGGCCTGAGCCAAACCCCTTCCTTTCAGCTCCCGCTCCTCAGCTGGTCCTCAAAACATCCCCTCAGCCTCCCCTGATGAGCCCTGGGTTACCTTAGAAGCAGGAGGAGAGCCGGGGGAACTGGGGGTAGAGAGCAGCTACCCACCACGTTCCTGGTGTTAACAGCCCAAAGGGGCCTCCTCTCCAAGAGGGAATGCGACATCAAAGAGGTGTCAGGGATGGAAGGTACCAGGAAGTCTCACCTGAAGATGCCCCAGACCAGACTGACTTGTTGACCTAAAGCTGCTTCTGCACACGGCACACCCACACGGGTCCACAGCACCCGGACCTGGGGCAGAGCTGAACACAGTTCACCTCCAGCCACTCCTCCGAGGCTGGGAAAGGGGGCTGTTTTAGCTAGGGCTCGGAAACCAGCACCGAGTCGAGGAAAAAGAAGAAACGGGAATACATTCCAGGCAGAAAACACACTAAAAGCTCAGAAAAATACCTTGATGGAACAGAGATTAGTGATTTACCTGATAAAGAGGCGTAAATATGCTCACCATGCGGGGATGAAATAAAAATCCACATTCTAAGGCCAGAGAAGAAAAAACGTAAAAGCGATTTCTCTGCCCGTTTGGGCCCCTCCCTCCCCTTGAGTGTGCACTGTGCATGTGTACTGTGGTTAACCAACCCCCATGGCCGCCTCCGGGCACCGGCGTGTAGCTCCCTGGAAGGTCACGTTCCTTCCTCAGTCCTGTCCGGGGTCACACCCACCCCCCACCCACTGTTTACGTGCAGACATCTCTGGTGACCTTTGTGTGCAATGCCCACATACCATCTCCCTTAAGGACCCCGTGGGTGCCGAGCCGCCCGGCCAGAAGCCGCAGGGAGCTCGCGGGCTACACCTGATGGAAGTTCGTAGCTTAACTACTTACTTGCTACGACCTTAGTGATGTCGCCAGCTGTGTACTAGCATTCTGCCTGTTTTACAGGTTATTGTTTCTTGCGTTACCAAGTGTGTGACTGAGCCTCAGATGAAACTGATGATCAGCTGACTTGAAATGATTGCCCAAATATGTATTTCTGTAAAACCAATGATTGTAATGGTGTAACTCGGGTTTGGGGAAAAGCAACAAGAAGAAACCGTTTCCTGGACCATAACAGGCTAGTAGCACGGGCGGCCCAGAGGCGTTTGGTCTCTGTTAACAGCGCCTAGTCCAGGAACAGCGCAGTGGGTGCCCACCACTGAAATCCTTGGCAGACCTGGGAGTGAGCATTCCTAGCCCCGTGGGACCAGCTGGTCACTCAGTGCCTCCCAAACCTCAGTGGAAATGAAGACCCAAAGCGAAGGGACTGTAAAGTGAGTGTCGCCCGCCTCCCAGTGCTACAAGGGTCAGGCCACCAGCCGCTGCGGGCGCTGCCCCAGACGCACCGTGCAAGGCGTTCAGGGTGAAGATCGGGGGGAGGCCTCTGTGCTCCGGGAAAACGGACAGAACAGGCCCTTGGTGAGGTAGGTATTTTCAGGAGAAATTTTTCATAAACCTGGATCCTTGCCTCCTGCCATACTTAGAAAAGCACGAAGACCATGAAGTGAAGTGTCTGCTCCTCGTGGCTGGCAGCCTCTTTCTGCTTAGATGTGTGCTTGATCGCACACACTGCTTTGCCAAACTCACGTATGTACTGCTCTCCCCCGACCACTTCAGAGCAGCGCTCAGAGCTCCGAGGGGCTGTCTCTCGGGTGATGAGCCTCAGTTGGTCTCAGGTCCGATTTTCCGTTTCTTTCTTTCTTTGGTTGTTGGTCAAGGGCTCTTTTGTTGCTGACATTTGCAAGGAGCACAGCGCGGGAACAAAGTGAGAATTTCAACAAAGAGAAAGAAAACACAAGAAGGCGCCAAACAGAAATCACAGAGCTGGAGAATGAATGAGATGAATGAAGATAATCAAAACTGAACTGAAAAATGCAGCAAAGGGCTCCGCAGCAGACAAGATGAAGCGGTGAACTCAGAGACAGGGAGGCAGCGGAATTCATCCAACCAGAGCAGGGAAGGAATAGAGAACGGGAGTGAGGAGGGCACCAGGGCTCGTGGGAAACGTCCCGCAACCAAGATCTGCCTTAGAGGGACCCAGCGGAGAAGAGAGAGGAAAAGGGGCGAAGACGTCCCTGACCTGGGGAAGAAAACGGAAGTCCAGATCCGAATGCCCAGAGAGGAACCCACACCAAGGATGCATCACAATTAAACTCAAAAGGTAGAGAGGAACCACAGAGTCAAGGTTTAGCAGAGTGGGGAGGAGAGCAACTCAGTGGCTTCACACTTGGGGACTGAAACTATTCGAAGTTTGTTTTTGGAAGTGTTTTTTCTTTAACTTCTTTTTTTTTTTTTAACTGAAGTCTAGTCAGTTTACCATGTTGTGTCCATTTCTGGTGCACAGCATCCTGTTTCAGTCATCCGTGGACACACGTGTGTTCCTTTTCATATCCTTTTCCGCCACAGGTCACTACGAGATACTGAATAGAGTACCTGTGCTGTGCAGTAGGACTTTCTGTTGTGTATCTATTTTATGTAGTAGTTTGTATCTGCAAACCCCAAACTCCCAATTTATCCCTTCCCACCCCCTTTCCCCACTGGTAACCACAAGCTTGTTTTCTATGTCTGTCAGTCTGTTTCTGTTTTGTAAATAAGTTCATTTGTGTCTGTTTTTTTTAAGTTCCACATATAAGTGATATCACATGGTATGTTTTTTCTCTTTTTCTGGCTTACTTCACTTAGAATGATGATGCCAGGTCCATCCATGTTGCTACAAATGGCATTGTTTTATTCTTTTTTGTGGAGAGGAGTATTCTGTTGTGTAAATACGCCGTGGCTTCTTTATCCAGCCATCTGCCGGTGGACGTGGTGGCGGTTTAGATTATCCATGTTACTCTTTCCTCGCTGATGACCCTTCAGCTATTTCCAGGGTGTCCCAAATTGGAGGCAGAAGGCCCCCATTTGTTTCTACTCTGTCCAGTTCTTGGACAGCTCTATTACATATATCAGGATAACACTCCATAGTCTACGAAGCCACAGCATTTCAAATACCACAGGCTGAAAGCCTTTGCAATGAGGACGACCCACTGGGAAGCAGCGGCAGTCGGGGGGTGTGCAGAGGGGATGAAAACAAACTCAGGGCTGCGGTCAAAGGGAAGCAGAAGAGGTTTCAGGCTGAGCACAAACTGGTATTCTGGAGCTTCACACACAGAGCATCAATGCAAACAGTATTTACCAGCTGTTTCCCCCAGATTATGGCCCAGTTTTAAACTCCACCGTTTAAAAAGCTGCTACATTTGGGATACAAAATACACACAAGTGAACCTACACTGAACTGGGAAGGCGGTGCCACTAATTTTGCCGTGTGTTATGTGACCTAAACAGAAAAACACACCCTGCCCCGTTGGGGACACTGGGTTGCAACTCAGCTATTGAAGACAAATTAAATAATACAGTGTGTCCTTTGAGACCAAAAGGACTGGGAGACCGCTTGAGACCGGGCTGCGATATTCCTGCTCCCGCGCCGAGCTTGCGTCTCCTCTCACGGGCAAAGGTAATGAGAGGCGAGTTTAGGGGAGAGCGTTTCGTGGCAAAGTTTGGCTCAGGCCCAAAGTGAATTAAACTGGTCTTACTAAAACTTCTGAAGGCTGCTAACAGTCAGTCATTCTTTCATTCTCATTTTAATTTTGCCAAAAGAGCTTTTAAAAAAGTCACTGGAATCTGGTTTCAAGCATTAAGAGAAAAAGACCATCTTTTCTGAGACTCCAGGGAAAACTCTAATGTTCGCCCCTGTTGGGATGATCTAAATATAGATGGTCAGTTAGCTAACTTCATCCTGTGCTTTCTAGAGACAATACTGTATGTACAGAGTAGCATTTTATTACAAGTAAAATCTCCTTATGGGTATTCCTAGCTGGATGAGAATGAAACATCTATTTTATATTTAAGGATGGTCTGGAGAACACCCTTGTGAGATCTGATGCCTCCCAGCCTGGAGCTGAGACTGAAAGAACAGGGTCTTCCACACCTTTCTAGCCTGTGCATCTGTTCCCAAGTCCAAACTCGTTCTGCTCGCCACACGGCAGGCCAATAAATCGGGAGACGAGGTGTTGGGACAAGGAATAGCGACTTTACTCAGAAAGCCAGCAGACCGAGAGGATGGCAGACCAAGGTCCTGGAGAACCATCTTCCCCAAGCCAGAATTCAGGCTCCTTTTACACTAAAAAGGGGAGGGGGTGTGGTTGGTTGTTGCAAGTCTCTTGGTGTAGGAATTCTTTGTTCTTGGAATCCTTTGTTCTTGCAGCCGTCCACGTGGGCCAGGTCATGGTGTCCCTGTAAACCTCCAGCAAAACAGACCGGTATTTTCTCCTCTGCAACTTACCTTTGTATGAATGGAAAAGTGTGAATATCCTTAAAGGTCAGAGCCTGGAGAATGGGCTCTCCTTTGTACTTCAGGCTCCAGGCAACATTCTTTTACAAAAGGCGCAGAACCAGCAGGACTGAGCCTAGGGAGCAGAGCACAGGGTCAAAGCCAAAGGAACAGATTTAATAGGGAGTCAGATTAGTTCTTTTCTATCACACATCTTTATACACAAACATCGTTCTCTGGTCCTGGGTGCAGGCGTCATTCACAGAGCCCGCTTCAGTTCTGCCTCAGAGGTACATGTGCTTTACACTGGTGCCCCTGAGTGAGCCGTCCTCTTGCCCATTGCTTTCTGTAGACCTGCGGTCTCTTTTCTACCGCATTTCTGGATGTTAAATTTCTTTCAGCGATTACAATTGACTATTTTGAATATTCTCAATGTTGGGAAATCTTTCTCCCGTGAACGTATATGCGTTTTGAAAACAAAGTCATTCAGAGCTGAATCTGATAAATAAAATATGTGATAATTGTTTTAGTCAAAAACAAAGTACAATTACAAGGTAGTAAAAAAGAAAAAAGTGTGATTCTGCAGGTAGTTCCAAAAGAGGAAATTCTGAATGTTTTGAGCAGCTTATTACAGTATCATTGGAATAGAGTCAATTAGGTATATGCTGGGAAAGAAAGATGAATGGATGGGTGTATAGATGGGTCTATGGGTGAATGGATGGAGGGACAGATGGGAGTATGGGTGGATGGATGGATGGATGGATGGGTAGGTGGACAGATGCACGGACACTGTATGTCTCATTTGTTTGTTTCTTTGTTTTTAAGAAAACTTCCTAACTCAAAACAAACTACTGAGTCCTAGGTTACTTCCCCGGTCTTTGGATAACATCTTTCACAGGGCCTGAAGCCCACACTTGGGTTATCTTCACTTACATTTCCTCAAGCTTCTTCTTTGCTGAGAAACTCCCTACCTTGGTGTGAACTTACTTGACTTCCCCTGAGGAGTCTCTTTCTTTCTCGTCCTGTGTGTCAGTAGATCACAGTTCCTCCATGTTTATCTCAGGATAATTATTATACAAATATAAAAATAGGATAAGAATGACAGGGCTGTGTACACATGTCCATCCAGGGATCACAACAGTTCCTGGCAGATCCACCCAGAATGGCTCAGTTAGACCCCTGTTTAAGGCCCCAAACGTAGTTATCACTCAAGAGATGAATTGTGCCATAAGTAATGAGTCTCTCTCAATCTGAAAACCCTTGTATTTTCTCTGTGCAATAAATTGTGAAGGAAAAGCCCAGCTGGGCTAACAAGCTAAGTCACAAATCTAAGTGCAACAAGTGTCGGATTACTGATCTGAGTTCTGCTGGGCTAACTCATAAATCTGAAGTTTAGTGTCAGTCTATTGGGCTAACGAGCTCAGTCACAAATCTAAGTGTGATAAGTGTCGGTTTACTGATATAAGTTCTGCCGGGCTAACTTGTAAATCTAAAGTTTAGTGTCAGTTTACTGGGCTAACAAGCTAACTCGTAAATCCAAGCTCAACAAGTGTCAGTAACGTGATCTGTTCCAAATTGATAAGCCCCAGTGTACTGATTCCTTGCTTTTTGTTGTTTGAACCTTATTGGCTAATAGCCCCATACTTGTAATTAACCCTATAAAACCTCATGTGCACGTCTTGGAGGTGCTCAGAGCTTCGGAGCAGAAGCCCCTCTGAGCCCGCCGGCGTAATAAATCTGAGTACTCCAACCCTCCGAGTGGTGCTTGTTTCTTGGCTGGCCTGTCATTTCCGTAACAAAATCACTCCATATCAGACAGTATTTTTGCAGTTTTTAATGATCACTCTATCAACTGATCCTTGAAAACTCGTTATTCAGGAAAAATGTTCAAAAGCCAAGGCTTTCTGTAATTCTTCCTCTAAGTGGAACCAGTCATACACCAAGCTGCCCTCGCCACATTCTTTAAAATATTTAAAATTAAGCAGATTAATAAGCACACAGTTTTTCTTGATGTCCCACTAAACATAAGGTCCCATTTAATGTTTTTTGAGCCTCTACAACATACCAGACACAAATGTTTATGAGATGGGCTCTTAAAGAACTCATAGCATGGTGGAGAGAGAGGTGATTTTTTCTTTTTAATTGTGACACTATGAAGTATGTTTCATAATATAGGTTTTATAGGTCAGACTAAAATGAGAAGCAGAGGAGCAAATGGGCCCAGTTTCCCAAAGATGCTAGTGATTTAGCCAAATCTTAAAGAAAACAGAAATTTTCTAGACTTGGGCCAGGGCAGAAGGAAACCAGCATTGCCAGGACTCAAAGGTGTAAGAAAGCAAGCAGTGGAAGTGGTCAGTGTGTCGGGGACACACATGAAAGTCAGGGAATGGGGGGAAATTAAACTGAAAAGACAGGCCAAGAACTGCTTCTGCCCACCTTGGGGAAACTGGGCTCAGACTCACCCTGCCGTCCGAAACAACTGGAAACTGGAGGTGATGTGCCAAACAACACAGCCCGGGTCTGTGAGCCACAAGAAGGAGGCTGCAAACTAAGTGAATCCTGCCGCTGCCTCAGCTTTCTGCCTGGGGGCGCTACAAGCCACAGTGCAGAAGGGCACCCTAAGAGTGAGGAAGTCTTGCTGAGGTGAGGATCTGTGGTTAGAGCTAAGGAGGCTGAGAAACTGGAATCTGGGGCACAGAGCACCCTACGTTTTCTGCCCAAAGAGAACCAGGTTCCTGTCTGTGGAGCCCCGGGAGCCTCTGGCTGAACGCTGAGTCATTTGTGCCTAAGATAAACCACCACAGGTCTGAGCAAAGAATGTCCAGAGCTCCCAGGGGGCTGGGGTACACTTGAGCTCCAGCCAGTCTGAGGGGAAGAGTTCACTGAACACACAGGCATCCAACTGAGACCTCAGAAGAATCATACCGTAGTAAGAAGGCTAAGCTCATCCTAAAGTAAAGGCTACAGTCCTTCACAATAAGTACGCAAAGTGTCAGACTGATCCATAACTAACTGAGCTGCTGCCAGGACCAAGCCTACTCTTTACATCAACAAAATCTAGGCACACAACAGGCATTTACAGTGTCTAGCATCCAATTAAAAATGACTAGACACGGCAAGAAATAAGAAAATGTGACCCAAAACAGTAGAAAACTCATTTGATGGAAACAGAATAAGAAAAGAAAGAATGGAATTCACAGAGTAGGATAATAAAATATCTATTTATATAAACATGCTCAGTACGCTCAGGAGTAAAGGAAGACAACTCTAACGAGAACAATGGAAGACGATGGAACTTCTAGAGATAAACATGCAACATCTGAAATGAAACAGTTTTTTAGATTTTATGACTTATTTTTACATTTTTTCTAGTGTTACTGAGATATAATTCACAACAAACAACCCAATCAAAAAATGGGCAGAGACCTAAATCTCTCCACAGAAAACATATAGCTGGCCAATAGGCACATGGGAAGATGCTCAACACTGCTAACTATTAGAGAAACACAAATCAAAACCACAATGAGGTGTCACCTCACACCACTCAGAATGGCCGTCATCAGAAAGTCTACAAATAATAACTGGCAGAGAGGTTGTGGAGGAAAGGGAACCCTCCTTTGGTGGGAATGTAAACTGGTGCAGCCGCTCTGGAGGGCAACACGGAGATTCCTCAAAGAACTAAAAATAGAACCACCACAGAATCTAGTAATCCCATTCCTGGGCACATATCCAAAGAAAATGAAAACACTAATTTGAAAAGATACAAGCACCCCAATGTTCATAGCAGCATTATTTACAGTTCCAAGACATGGAAGAAACCTAAGTGTCTATCAACAGATGACTGGATAAAGATGTAGTGTGTATATTTATACACACACACACAATGGAACACTACTCAGCCATAAACAGTATGAAATTTTGCCATTTGCAACAAAAAGAATGGACCTGCAAAGTATTATGCTTAGTGAAATAAAGCACACAGAGAAAGATAAATATGTTATCACTTTTATGTGGAATCTAAAAAATGAATGAATATAACAAAACAAACAGACCCACAGATACAGAGAACAATCTTGTGGTTACCGGTGGGGAGAGGAAGTGAGTGAGGGGTATGGGGTTAAGAGATACAAACTACTATATATAAAATAAATACATGACAAGGATATATTGTGCAGTACAGGGAACATAGCCTTATTTATAACTTTAAATGGGGTATAATCTATGAAAATCTTGAATCGGTATATTGTACACCTAAAACTTATATTGTAAATCAACTATACCTCAATTTTAAAAAGAGACAGGGAAAAAGGAATAAACAATAATAGGACACATAGAAAACAAATAGCAAGACTGTAGTTTCAAACCCAACCATATGGTAATTACATAAGAAGTAAATGACCTAAACACTCCAGTGAAAAGGCTCAGTTTGTCAGGCTGAATAAAAAAAGCAAGATCCAACTCTATGGTGTCTACAAGAATAGAGAATCCCACTTTAAGAATAAAGATGCAAAAAATTCAACATAAAAGAATGGAAAAAAGATGCATCATGCAAACACCGATCTGCGAAGCCTGCAGTGGCTGTGTGGGTATCAGACAAAGACATGAGAACCAGGGACAAAGGAAGGGGAATGGATGTCCGGGGTCTGCAGCCAGGTGTCAGGTGATTGCTGCTGCTGAAACAAAATTTACAGGCAGGACAAGGAAATTTAAATAAAATTTTCTCTGTCTGTTTGGACTTCCTCCCTTCCTCCCTAATGAGCAGTGTGCATCTGCATTACACATTAACCAGACCTTCTCAAAGACGGGAGGGTCTCCTTAACTGTACATTTTTCCCCCTTTCTTCTGACTCTATCAATGTAACTTCGTAAAAGAACAGCGTTGACCCCAGCACTGTAGGGGGTCACGGTGACTTTCTGCATTGTAGGGGTTTACCTGGACTATGTATGCTTGGTGAACTTTGGGTAAAATATCAGTATGTCATTTTGATGTATGAAATATTACAGAAACGACAGGCCAGCCAAGAAACAAGCACCACTTGGAGGGTTGGAGTACTCAGATGTATTACACCGGTGGGCTCAGAGGGGCTTCTGCTCCGAAGCTCTGAGCACCTCCAAGACGTGCGCATGAGGTTTTATAGGGTAAAGTACAAGCTTGGGGTATTCGGCTAATAGGCATGGGACAGCTTTAGCAGCATCAGTATCACAAAAGTGGAGGCAGGGAGGCAGCAAACCAACATTCCAAAGCCAGATATATCTCTTTGAAAACCCAGCTGGCTTGCAAAAAAAAAAAAAAAAAAAAAAAAAGAACAGCAAACCAATACTAATTAACTTAGATTTACGAGTTAGTCCAGCAGAATTCAGATCAATATTCCAATACTTAGATTAGTGAGTCATCTTGTTAGCCCAGCCCGGCTTTTCCCTCACAGATCTTTTGTCTCGAAAATGTATGCGAGTGTGCCTTCGACTTGAAACAGGTGGAACAGTTCTCAGAGCTTCTGAGTCTGTCTCCTGGGCTACAATCCTCCATTTGGCTGGAATAAAATTCCTTTTTTTTTCCTTCTTAGCTTGATTGTTAATTGAATTTTCATCAACACAGCAGTCTTGGGTGATGGACAGAAATGGACAGAATGAGAATCACCTGGAGGGCTTAAACCACCCATGGCTGGGCCCCACCCCAAGAGTGTCTGTTCAGTAGGGCTGGGATGGGTCCTAGAATTTGCATATCTAGCAAGTTTCCAGGTGATGCTGCCACAACTGGTCTTAGGATTCACTCTGGCTTAAACAGACCCTCTTCTTCCTCTTTAAAATGGACATAATCCTTCCTTGAGGGATATGGTAACAAATTACAAAAATAAAGTAAGGAGATGAGGATCCTGGAAGGGTAGATACTGATTTCCCGTACAACTGACTAATTGAGACTGATTGAGATGGGGGTTGGGGTAAAACAGAAACCAGGGTTCTGCCTTAATCAACCAGCTGGGGAGTGGCCCGACTGAGTCAGGAGGTACAGGCGAAATGGATCTGGGAGTGGAAATAATGAGCCCAGTTTGGACTTGCTGACTTTTAAATGCAGAACTCACAAATCTGTCTCACTGTTTAAAAACGGCAGGTGCAGTGGGTATTTACAGGCCGAATCATTTCACCATAGTTCAACTCCTGCCTTAAACGGGCACTTCTGAGCTGTGAAAAAAAGCCTGTGTGAGATGTTGGCTGGCCCCAGGTGGGCTCTTCTGAACTCTGTATTTGCATTCTATCAGACACTGGGAGTCTTGGAAGGTGCACATTTGTCTGGGGCACATATCAAGTCAGTGGGGATCAGCGATCTAAGAAACAAGTGATCCTTGTGTCATCTGGCAGCTGAGTGTGGTGAGGACGGCGAATGCAGATTTTCAAGAATTGTTTGTCAGCCACGATTTTGTTGTTCTTATAAAGGAATTAATATTGGCCTCCTTTCCTACCAATCTTGCTAACACGGCTTGAAGTCTTACTGTAGCTTTCCTATTCCAAAGGTTTTGTATTATTTTACCAGGAGCTGGAAAATGGATGGGGCTTAAGCTGTTTCTCCCTAAAGGAGAACGACTACAATAACTGAGAAGGTTTAAATATCTCTATCGCAAACGCTTACAGTTCTAAAGGAATTACTCGCCACCAAGGATTTCCCCGCGGAAGCAGCTGCTGCTCTGCAGGAACACTGGGACTGTGTTCCCGCGCCCCTCGTGGCAGCTGGGGATGAGAGCTCGAGCCTCGCTCCCGCTCCCAAAGGGCTGGGACGGCTCTGCGGTCCCCTCGTTCCCGTTACTTAGCAACGTGTGCGTTAAGCTGCCCCCAGTCCGCGGAGACAATGCCCTGTGCATTTTTACGGCTATTAAGCATTTCTCCATTAACTGCCCACCTTGGGGGTGGGGTGGGGCGGGGCATATATTTTGTATTCTTTGGTGATGGAGGGGAACTGGCCGCGCCCAGCCTGGCTAGTCCCTGGCGCTACCCTGCAGGCAAGGATGAGGATGCCTGAGGCTCAGGTCCCGAAACCCCGCGAGGACCAGGTCCCCAGGGCCCCACCTCCAGCCCTCATCTCCCCTCCTCCAGTCCCTGGACGACGCCGGCTCCAGGCAGAGAGATGGCCTGGGTTGGGGGGGCGGGGCCGAGCGGGGAGCGCGCAGAGCAGGGCGCGGGGCGCAGGGCGGCGAACGGGAGGCGGGGGGCGCGGGGAGTGCGCGGAGCCCCGGTGCGGGAGCCCCGGTGACGCGCCTGTGACGTCGGCGGCGGCGGGCGGGAGTTCCCGGCCCCTCTCGGGCGCCCGGCGAGACCCCGCTGCCGGGGGGGCGCGTCCACGTTGGTCGCGAGGAGGCGGGGGTCGGGACACGCCCTCTCACCCGCCGGAACTGGACGCGCGCGGGCAACCCGGCACAGGGAGCGGGGCGGACACAGCACTTGGCGTCTGGGGGCCCGCACTCTCCCGCGGGGCGCCGGTTCGGCCACCTGCACCCCCGCTCAGCCTCGCGTGGTCTTTCCCCTGCCCCGGCCGGGAGGCGCGGGGCGGGGCGGGGCTGCGCTGCTGACGCGGCCCGGGGACCCCGGGACGGAGGGCGGGGCGGCGCGAGGCGAGGCGCGCGTTTGCACCGCGAGCCCGTCAGAGCCGAGGAGCGGGAGCCCGGGCGCGGAGCCGGAGCCGGAGCCTTAGCCCGCCCCGCCCCGCCCCGCCCCGCCCCGCGCCCGGATGAGGAGCGATGCTGCTCGGTCTGGCCGCCCCCCGCGTGCACCGCGCCGGAGACAAAGCCCGCGCGCCCCGCTCCGGGTAAGTGGGCGCCCCGCGGGCGGGCGGGCGGGCGGGCCGGGGCCTGTGGGTGGGGAGTGAATGCACAGCCCCTGCCGGGGCGAGCTGGGGGCGAGCCCGAGGCAGAAGGGGAACTCGGGCGGGAAAGTCTGGAACTGGAGAGACGGCTGTGGTGCTGGGCCGTCCTACAGCCGTCAGTGGCAGCTCGCGAAACGAATGCCTGTGATGCTCTCGGCCGCCCGCAGCGGGCCGGGCCTTGGCGGTGCCCGCACAGGTGGGCGGCGGCGGCCGGGCGCTGACGGGAGTGGGGGCTCCCCGAACCCAGGCCCCTCCGCCGAGCCCTGGGGAGAGCCGGGCGCAGGTTTGAACAGACAGCTCGGGACGCTTAAGGGGTCTCCTGAGGGTCGGGGTCGTCCGGCCTCTCCGGCTTGAGGCGGGGGAGGCTCCTGGGGACCCCCTTTCCGTATGTAGGTCACGGCTGTTCGCTCCCCCCTCAACAGGGATGTCCCCCGTTGGAGAGGACCGTAATGGAAGGGATGGAGTGGCTAGCTGGTCGTTTTATTGGGGGAAGTGCTTTTGGCCTGAAGAAGTCTTCTTGATTCCCCAGCACCCCCGGACACCTGCCTCGGGTGCAGTTCCGGGGGCGACGGGGCGAGGGTTTGTTTCCCCCCTTATGGCGTCTGTCCCCGAGTCGGGTGCTGAAATGGGCCGCCCTCGCAGCGCTCACATCCCACGACATTGGGGGAGCTTCGGTTTAATTTTTTATTTATCTTATAAATAATAACAAGGGCGGGGTGGCGGGGGAACAGAGGTGTGACTGGAGAAGACTTATGGATTTAAAAATAAGGAGGACTTGCTAATTTCTATGGATCTTGGGCTAGGGTATTAGGAAATCCAAAAATGTTAAAGTTTGATCGAGTGATAAAGTGGGTCGTGGACACCGGTTCTCCCAGTCTCTTCCCAGCCCCCCGCCGCCGCCGGTTTGCTTCGCTTTCTGTTGCCGCCTAGAATGTAAAAGGCTGGCCCAGGGCCGGCCGTTTCAGTCAGCGCTAAAGGCCTGCTGGGCTGCGCTGGTGTTCCCTGTTACAGCGTTGTCAGTCCTGTCCCCTGCGCATGAGTCCTCGCTGTGCTGCCTCCTTCTCCTGGTGCGACAGGAAAATCCAGTGGCAAACGCCTCAAGGAGGCCGGGAGGGGACCCAGGCTCTTTGGCTGGCTTCTTGATTCTTTGGGGGAAATCCTTTTCCTGATTTTTGCCTGGTGCCAGGGAAGGGAGCCCCCGCCCTCTGATCTGACCCTGCTCCCTGCAAGGGGCTACCGTGGGAAGAACCGGGACGATCAACAGAAAGTCGTTTTCAGTCCTGAGAAACAGGACACTGGGCATGTAAACTGTGAATTGTTTATTGAAGTGTAGGCTTGGCTCAATTACCAGTCATGATAAGGCAGGGTTACAACACTTAAATAAACAGCAGGTGTGAATATAAATGCAAGGTTTATTGTGATGCATTGCTAGTTAATGAGTAGCCTCACTACGGGGTTATTGGGCTGAAATGACTATTTAGGACAATGGACCTCCTATTTGCTCCTCCACCCACACATGGCTCCAGTCCTCAGTCTCCTTAAAATAAAATTGCTCAAAGGAAGCCTCTGGAAGATGTTTGGCCCGCTGAGAGACACACAAAGGGTCATTCCCAGGAGAGCCGCGATTGGCCAGGCAGTTCATTGCCTTTGACGTTTCTCAGGCAAGTCGACGGCAGAGAAATGAGGAAAAGGCTTTTCCCGTATTCATTTCACAGATTTTAAAGCCAAAATGACAGTACCAGAAGCCCCCCCAAATTTCAGTACCTTCTTCGAAATGGTGGATCTGGGTAGTGTCCTCTCATCCCCGTGGTCCCTGGAAGCAAGTGCCTGGCAGCTGTCGCAGGAGGAAAGCGTGTGATTGTGTATAATCACACACACACACACTCTCTCTCTCTCTCTCTCTCTCTCTCTACTGCTTACTGAGGGAGGCAGCCAAATGGCTGAGAAAAGACTGAAGTCTATTAGACAAATCATTCTCATTTGTAGCCACATCTCACCATCATTTTTCTTGTCTCATTTTTGTTCTATTTGAAGGAGGGAGAATGCCTAACAATGCAACACATGCTAGTAGATTACCCTTTTTTCTTCATAGAAGTTTGAAGCAGTGTCTTTAAGATATTACCTGACTTATTCTCAGAGCACCCTTATGAGCATACACTATGACCTAATCTTACAGATTTTTCCTGGTTTTATTTGGTATTTTTATTCACTCTAGACATACTCAGGCATAAAGAGGCTCACTATTCAGGTAGAGAGATTGTTCAGTTTTCTTAAGCCAGAAACTGAAATTTAACTTCTTTAACATGCCAAAAATACTACAGAAATATCCTTTCAACAATAGCCAGCAAAGGTGTTTAAACTGAAAATCAGAGGCTGAATGATGTCAGAAAAGAAGAACAAGAGATCAGCTGCAGTGTAGAAATTAGCATAACACTGCTGAAAGGCTTGAACTAGATGGTTAAAGAATACAGAGAATAAGCCAGAGACCCTTAAAAAATGATCAGAAGTGAAAACAAAGGCAAATGAAATTTCCCTTTAAGGAAGGAAGCAGAGCCAAGAAATACCACTGCAAGAAACACATTCTGGCAGAGAAGACAATGGGCACTCAGAAAGAGATCCTTGCAACAAGCTAGCTGGAGCATTCCAAATCACTGTAATTGTCAAGGAGCTTTTGTTAGGTCACCTGGCGGCTGGTGTGCAATCAGTTGTCCCAGTGGAACTTTAGCAAACAAAATGGCAGGTCTTGTGCAGATGGGGGAGAAGGGGTGTGTTGAAGATACAGTGCTTGTGGGACAGGTCCTAGGTGTCTAGGGAGAAGTGAGGACGTTTATATAGCTAGCAGAAGCCCTGAGGTTCCCAGGTATCTGAAGCAAGTGAACAACAGCCCAGCCTAGAGGACCAGGCAGCGGAGGGAGCCCAGGTCAACGGGGTGAAGGCGGGACCAGGCTTCAGCCGGGTGCACCACGGGGGTGAGCAGTCCTTACGGTGGACCTGCAGGGTTTCTCTTTACCAAAAACACAACGGTGACCACAGTGTCCTTTCTCTCCAGGAGTATTCTGGCCGTGTATTTGTGGATGGTGGTGACTCTTAACTAACCAAGGAAAAGCATATACTAATGGGAAGTGAGCGATGGAGATGTGGGGAGCCCCCCCCAAGGACTGCGCATGCGCCCCCTTCCAAAACAGAAGATTTGTTCCTCTCTCTTCTTAGGCTTCTCAAACCATTTCTCCCTGGGTGGCTGGGTTGGGTCTCTCTTGTGGGACCTGCGCTGTGAGGCTCAGGAAGTAGATAGAAGAGACGGAAGACAGAAGAAATGCTTTCAGCATCCCTCTGGGGCCCGAGGCAGCCTCGCGCCCCATCAAACGCATGCGCAGTGCAGAGCACTTGCGCTCCATCCAGAAACTGAGCTTTCAGCTTTCCTCGTTGGTCCCTGTGCGTCCTCCTGGCGCGCAAGTCCAGCTTAAGCTGTGGGGTCTTCTCTTCCGCCCCCTCCCAGGGTCGCCACTGAGGAAGAGGGGCAGGGCGACAGCAATGGCAGGAAGGAAAACACTTTACGTTGTTTCAACAGTTTTCATCAGAGCACGTTTACAACTACAGCAAAAGGTGTTACCATGAAAAGTAAATGCGCCCCCACAGTCCCACCACACGAATTCAACTGAATTTACTACTTTCGGTGTTTCATCACACAAATATGTAAAATCGAGAGATTCTTGGCAAAGCAATACACAAGTATGAAGGTCCAAGTAGGAGAAATGGAATTAGAAAACAGGACGGAAAGAGCAAGGGTGTTTTTCAGAGGGTAGAAAGCAGAGCAGTGTGTGGAGGTGGCTGATGACAGCCTGTTTGTTACAAGTAGGTTATTCTCGGTGATGGCCCCTCGGACTCTGTAGCCCGGGTTCTGGACTCTGTCAGAGATGCAAAGACAAGGATGGCAGACAGTAGGTGCTACCAGGACCTCTGCTGCTGGAGGAACCCCGGTTTTATCTGTAGGACCTACTGTCACAGTGTCCTCCTCTGTCCCATCTTTCCTTATCTGTATGAGGGGCCAGGCATATCCAAGAATTGTGTCCTCCTCTGAAGTGTTTTTCCAGCCTAATTTGGGGAGGCATCTGTCCTGTCCTGTTGCTTTGGAGTACCTGCTATGCATACCCTTTACGGAAGCTGTAGGAGGGGGAAAAAAAATCTTTTCCTCTACCCTCTTAGATTCAGTGTCTGGGGCATGTGAATTAAACTGATGACAGGAGAGATTAACAGGAGAAAAGATTTCCCAATAAATGGAGAAAGGCTTATTAGGCATGTGCATAGGTAGGAGCTTCACAGGAAAGAAGAGGAAATCCAAAGAAGTCTTAATACCATTTTAACAAAGGGAGATGCATTGCGAGAAAGTGACAAGACAAAGAAAAAAGGGGTTTGAGCTTCTAGGGGCAGTAAATTGTGGAAAGGTAAAAATGTGGTGAAAATTAATGGCAGATAAAGGTTATTTTAGTAAGATTTATCTGTTGGAGTCCATCTTGGTGTCGACTTCCTCAAGTGGCACTGGTTACTTTCCTCCTGGTATGGGTGATGGGAAGGGAAACACCTTCACAAAGAGGAATTTAGGTAGAAAGGGAGAGACCAGAGAGTTCCTCCTGTGTCTGTTGTTTTTTAATTGCCTTCAGCTCAAAATAATCCTTGTGCCAAGGTGGCATATTTTGGGGTGGTGTGTTCTGGTCCCCTTCAGAATTTCCAGCAGAACCTTTCCTCAGCACGGTCTGGAGCCCAAAGCCAGTGGCATGCTACACCAGCATGAGTAATTCTGATTTGCTTTTAGTTTCTGCTCATCAGTCTTCGGAAAATTCTGGATTTGTTTTTTTTTTTCTGTGCTCCAGTTGACTTCACTTACAACCCAGGGGCACCATTGGTCTGTAGATAGTTATTTACCCCATGACACCTGTGGGGCCACACGGACGAGGTAGGGTCGCGGCTTGGTTAAGGAGGCAGATTACTTAAGTGTGTAAGTGTGTGTTTCATGGCATATATAGGTGGAGGCAGACGTTACAGGGATGTAAAGACATAGTCTGGCTCTTGAAATTTTAAGGGCTGTTTGTCCAGGAAGTATGATGATGGAGGCTGAGTGGAGATTTCCAAAGCGTAGACCCTCGGGGGAAATGGCTAAGGGAAGCTGACAGTGAAGTGATGCCAGCTATCCGGTTCTTTCTGAAACTAGGGAGGCGTAGATGCTTGAATTGCTTTTCGTCAGCATCACAGACTCTCTTCTTCTGCTGAATTTTATCCACCAGGGACAGGGTCACTGGAGTCTTCTGCTTACCTAAATCTTTGGGTACCCAGGTAGACCTCCTCTGCTACCCAGGTGACCCCACCCCCGTCCTCACCTCTGAGTGGCTTCACCTCATCATCTTTGGCTGGAGTTTGGTGTTTGAGCACCATTCTCCTCCCCTTGGTTGATCTGGCAGAACTGTGTCCTCCTCTGGCTGGTTCACACCGAACTGTCTGTGCTTGCTGTCTGTCCACGGCGCAGCGAGTGTGCCCACAGCTGCCGCCCAGAACTGTTAAGTGGACGTTGGACAAAGCACTGTGTGTCCTGCTTGGGGAGGGGGACCAGCCCCCACGTTCCTGGGCTCACTGTGCCCTGTAATGGGTCCGATTCCTCTGAACTCCCCACTTTCTCTCCAGACCCTCCCCTTGTGCTAGGATTTGTTTAGTAACCAGTATCTGGAGTAATTTGATCACTGGCCTGGACCCAGGCCCATTCTCTTTGTCATGGGATTTTGTCCTCGCCGAAACCTGCCACCCCTCCCAGCCTTCCCGGGGTTGACACCCTTTCCCTGGTTTTCCTGTGCATTCCTGCTGCAAGCCATGTTCATCCCAACCACTGGGCTCTCTGGGAGGCCTTTTTCAATGCCTGTATTTTGCTGAAAGTAATAGATGCGTTTCTGAAAGACTGCACGCCAACCATACGTTTTTAAGACGCTCATTTACTGGACGTGGGACAAGCACCGATAGTCCTTGCACCAGACGTCTTGCTAGCGATTTAAAGACGAGATATAGTCATGCCCTTCAGAGAACTCATAATCAAGAGGGAATGTGTGTGTGGAAACAGCTCGCCTCTGGGCTAATGCTCTGAGAGCCACTTTTACAGTGATCCTGGGAGCATCCGTTCTCCTGGAGAGCAGTGAGATGCAGACAGGGCCTGCCCACCACGCTCCTGTCTTAAGTGGGCCCTGGAAAGCTGGGTCACATTTATCAATCCGGACAAGCAAGAAAGGGCTTTCCAGGCAGAAGGATCAGCCTGTGCAAAGGCTCAGAGTTATGAAGGTGCTGTGGGGAGAGTGGAAAAGACAGATGGTAGGCAGGCTATGAAGACTCGTGAGTGACATGGAAGAGTCTGTTCTGTGAGGAACAACGATCCCAGGCAGGTGTTAATCGGATGCAGGATTTAGCAGGTCCCAGCCTTGGTCCTCTGACTGTGGCTGCCATGTGGGGCATGCAGGAGACCGAGGGCAGGGAGAGCTGGGAAGGCTCCCTGCCGTCTCTCTGGGATGCTCAGGTGCTTGCGTTGCTGTCTGACCAGAAGTGGACGGGAGGGGAGAGGCTGGTATGGGGGATTCCACGGTTTCCAGTTTGGGCCTGAATGGAGAGGACATCATGACCTGATTTAGTGAATGAAAGAGGAGGAGCGAGTGGACGAGTGGAGAGAAAGAGGGGGACAGGCCAGGTGAGGAGGTGCTGTCCAGGTGAGCCGAAGTCTGGCTGGAGACAGAGACCGAGTCGCTGGCACCCAGGTGCAGCCAGGTGGTGGGGAGACGGCCTCCCCACCAGGGGGTGGCCAGGAAAACAAAGTCAGGAGGCTCTGCAGAACAGATGCAAAGTTTGGGGCAAAACCAAAATGATTCTGTTAAGTGTGTACTCTTTCAAATGCAAGTTTTCATGTTTGAAAGTCCCTTAAAAGGGACCCCACCCCCACCTCCTGTCTGTGCGAAGCCGCCACAGACCCGCCACCACCCGCCTCCCTGGTGACTCACTCTGTCTGTGTTCAAGCGGTGGCAGCCCCACTCCTTGTTTGTGATTATTTCGTCCCCCCGGTGTTCTGGATTTGATGCCACGCTGATGTCAGGGATTACAGTTCATCAGCCTTCGGTGAGAGCGGGTCTCCAGCCAAGGGTGAGTTTCTGTTGTTTTTCCCCAACCTCCTGGTCCCCCTCCACCCACCCCCCAAGGTCTGGTGGCCGAGGCTGGAAGGCTGGGCCCTGGCCCTGCTTCTCAGTAACCATAGCAACTCACCTAGGCCGCCCACGGTTGGCCCAGCCCGGCCAGCTCAGCCTCCTTCGGGTCCTTCCTGCCTAGCCTTCTCTCCTTGGACCTCTGCTCCTAGCTGTGCGACCGCCCCCCCCGGGATGGGGTTTGCCCCCTTTCCTGCACAGCCCCTCACTCTGCTCTACTAGGCTTTCCTGGCCGTACTTTCTGAGCGCTGGGAATACAGCAATGGAAACGGCGGGCCGTGGAGGGGAAACCAAACAGTCCAGCCCACGCAGAGTTTATGGTTTAGGAGAGATGTCAGACCCAGAGTACTGTCAGGAAACCAAAAATCATCTGAATAAGCAAAGTAACAGATAAGCATTTAAAATGCAATCAGTGCTTGGGAGAAAAAACAAGGAAGGGGAGCTAGGGAGTGCCAGGGCAAGGCTGTTACGGGTTTGATTTTATTTGGGGGGCAGTAATTAGGTTTTATACATTCATTTACTTATTTAAGTTTTCTTTTTAATGGAAGGACTGGGGATTGCACCCAGGACCTCGTGCACGCTAAGCATGCGCTCTAGCACTGAGCTGCAGCCCTGTCCTGATGTACCGTCTTGATGCGTGGCCTGGCCGGCTGGCAGTCAGTTTGATTAGTGATGAGCTGTTCCTTCCATTTTTACACACCTGTTTTGGGAACCATGTATTTGTAGCGCAATCTGTCTGTAAAATTCGGGGTCCATCCGTGAGTGGTTCCCAAACGCGATTCCGTAACAGAATCGCTTTGGGTAGTTTTCAGAAACAGGGCTTCTTGCCTCAGCCGTGGACAGTCTGGTTTGGCAGGTCTGGGCTACAGCCTGGGAATCTGTGTTGTGAGGGCTACAAACCACTGACCCAGATGATGTCCACGGGTCCTTCTTCTTCGCAACTGGTAACCCGAACCTGCCCAGCATCAGGGCCATTTCCCAGGCTGGCCTCCCCCATCCACCTGGAGCTGAGAGACAGGACTCCCGGCCGACACACCTGCGGGAGCCCAGGCCTCCTTTCCAGAATGCCCCTGTGCCTGTGTCTCCCCTGCGTTTCACGAGAGAGCCTCCTGGATGGGGAAACAAGCTACTTGCCCTGAAGAATCACCTCCTCGCAGAGCACGGTGACCCCAGAACACAGACATCCCTGTCTCTGCTCCCCTCCTGCAGGGAGCAAGCACCCCATGACCCTGGCCCCCCCGCAGGTCACGCCCTTGTTTGCTGGGGAGTCGGGAGGGACCCCTGGTTGCTGAGACGTGTGAAGGCTGCCGAGCGCCAGGTGCCAGGGGTCGGGACGCAGAGATGAGAAGGCATCCAGCACCTGAGGAATCTGCTATCTAGTGAGGGAGACAAATGACTATAACACCACTCGGACCCGAGCACAGGTGCCCCCTGAACACAAACCCAGCCGAGGTCAGGAAGGCTTCCAGAAGGCTCTCAGAATTTGGCCAAGTGAAAGGAATGGGGCAGAGCCAATGACAAGTGGAAGCTTGCCAGGCGGAGAGTTTCTGGTTGAGCAAGAAATAGTAATGCTAATAACAGCAGCTGACGTTTGTTGACTGCTTGCTGCATACTCGACTCTAAGTATTTACTCTGTGATAACTGTCGTGGTAGGAAAAACAGCGCTCCCCCACGGCCACACCCTCAGAGCTGGAGTGTGTGAATCTGTTACTTTGAAGGCAGACGAGACTTTGCAGGTGGGATTAAGAACCTTAGGTGGGGGGATTCTCATGGATTGTTTGAGGGGCCCCAGGTAATCACTGGGGTCTTTATAAGAGGAGGGCAGGAGGGTCGGACAGACTGAAGGTGGAAGAGGGCCTCGAGGAAGGAGCGGAGGCACCTCTGGAAGCTGGAAGAGGCCAGAAAACGGTCTCCCCAGAGCATCCACCAGCAGCTCTAATGATGCCATGGACTTCCAAACTCCAGCGCTGTCGGGGTGGGGGTGTGGCTCAGAGGAAGAGCATGTTGCTTGGTGTGCACAAGGTCCCGGGTTCAATCCCCAGTGCCTCTGTTGGGGGCGGGGGGGGGGGAATAGGGCATAATTCACAATTGCAACAAACTCCAGCACTATAACATTATACACTGGCGTTGCTTTAAGCCGTAGTTGGTGGTAATCCATTGCAGCAGCAACAGGGAACAAATACAACTATGCTCCTCCTATGCTCCTCCCATCCTGCAGCCAAGAGGTCAAGTAACTCACCCAAAATTGTAGAGCAAGTCATCTGTCCAGGATTCAGAAGGCAACCGTCCGGCCCCAGGCCCTGCCGCGCCTTGCCCACACTCATTCTCTCCTGTCTGACGTGGGCTAGGAAGCATCAGGGCTGCAGGAGGCTATCAGTGGGACGGAGACGGGGAGCATGCGCAGCTGAGCTGGCAGGAGCCCGGATCCCAGAGGCCCTCCTGGGCCGACTGGAGAGGGTGGCTCCCCGCGCCCCACTTGCTGCTGCTCCTTTTTGGGGTTCCACTCAAGGCTGTGCCAGACTGCGGGCACCCGCTGAGGGCAGAGGTCAGCTCCTTGGTCCCTGCACCCCCTGAGGCCAGGTGCACACTGAGCTGTTTGCCGATACAAACCTCTACCTGGTCTCCACTATCAGATGGTTTTTAAACACTTCCCCAGCCGGGTGGTTAAGTAGATACTCCGGTTAAGCACAGCATCCTTATGCATTTTGAAATCTCCTGTCTTCAAACATCTGTTCCTATCTTATAAATCCTTTATTCATTCTAACTCTTTCTCTCTCTAATATAAAGCATCCCCCATCCCTTACTCTTTGACTGAAATAGGTGGTCAGAGGAATTTTGAGGCAGTGTTATGGTTGTTTTTTTAATATTAAACACAATAAGCATTACCTGAACCCACACTTCCAGAGATGTCTGCTTAATTGATATTCCAAGTCTTTCACAGGCTGTGCTTAGGTTTTCAGAGCAGCAATAGCTAACATTTGATTAGCATTTTGTAGCTGCCTGAAAGCACCCTCGTCCTCCCATCAGCTTGATCTTTTCAGAAATGCTCGGGGGCGGGCATGTTCATCCTTGTTCTGAAATGAGGAGACTAAGGCTTGAAGAAGTTGAATGTGGCCGAGACGCACAGCAGAGCCAGGTGGAGACTCGGGGATTCCACACTTCCTCTGTTGCATTATTTGCCCCTGAAGGGGAAAAAAATGACGCAGAACATCCACACAAGGAAATCAGGTACCAGATTCCAGGTCATGTTTCCTTCCCAAGTACAGAAGTAATATGCCCGGGGGGTGGGAGGTTCAGCTCAGTGGTAGAGTGCATGCTTGCACGAGGTCCTGGGTTCAATCCCCAGCACCTCTACTAAAAATAAATAAACCTCGTTACCTCCCTGCACCAAAAAAAAGAAACAGTCCCCTAGATGGAGGTGGAAGAAAAGGTCCCTGGCTCTTATCTGGGCTGGATAGTGGTGCCAGATTCTCAGCCGTTAATAGGCTGGTTAAAGGAAGTTGAGTTACCTCCCTGCTCCAGCCTTCGACTTCCTCAGGGTGGGACCCAGAATTAGCACCAGAGGGCTCCAGATCCTGGTCTGCACCAGGAGCCCTGTGTGGACTGAATCCAGGACGCCCTGCTGTCGAGGGCTCCAGATCCCGGTCTGCACCAGGAGCCCTGTGTGGACTGAATCCAGGACGCCCTGCTGTCGTGTACCGCTCACTTGCAAATGCACGTGGACATCTCTGGGATCAGTAAGATAAAGCGAGTTTAAGTGTCTTACTGAGTTCTTTAGATCACTTTGTATCTTCTGAGTCAATAGATATTGAAAGCACGGCCCTAAGGGAAGCTGTATTTTTTAAAAACTTTTATTTTTCTGTTTGGGGAGAGGTAATTAGGTTTATTTATTTATTGTTTATTTTTAATGGAGGTGCTGGGGATTGAACCCAGGACCTCGTGCATTGTAAGCATGCGCTCTACCACTGAGCTGCATCCTTCCCCACCACGTTGTCATTATTTTAGAAGGGACCTTTATGCTTTAAAACCATTGGAACCATGGTCTGCAAAATCCCCTCCATTGCTAGTACTCTGTGGTTCATTCACAATGTCAAGTGAGTGAATTTTCTGAATGTACCGTGAATGTACTTGCTGCTGACTTTCTCCGCGTTGCTACGCAAGGAGACTATGCAGCCTTATTTCCTCCCACAGGGCGTTGAGGGGAGACTTCCCAGGGGAGGGTGAGACTGACTGTTGATCCCTCACCCTCCCCGGCAGAGCAGGGGACTGGTTAGTGACCGTGGGACTAACTGTGCCATCGCATAGCACCCACCCTCAGCCGTCTCTGGTTCTGGGCCTCCTCCCACCCTAGGTGGGAGCTTCATTTTATCTGCTTCTCAGATTTGTATACGGTCCTTGCATCCTTATATGCGACCTGGACCACGTGGACATTTTTCTTGCCCTTTATAGCCTTGTCTTGGTGAGACTCTTCCCCTCTCAGGTGCCTCTTCACAATAGCTAGTCGACTTCTGGTTAAAAGGAGGACTGGCCAGAGCCAGCCTCCCTGGCAGACTGTCCTGCTCAGAGGTGGCTCAGAGATTTCCCAGCCATACGGCGCAGGAGGAGTGTTTTTTCCCGGGGGCTTCGCAGAGGGGAGCTGGCACAGGGAGGATCAGCTAAACAGATCCTGTGGTCGTGGCTTCTTTGGCTGCCAGGAAGAGGCAGAATTTGCTTGCTTCCAGTCCCAGCCCTGCCGATCGCCACTGCCACCTCTACTACATAGGGACAGTTCGCCACCAGCAGCTACCGTGCTGGGATCCTCAGCCGGCTGTGGACACGTTGCAGAAAAACCCATGTCAGATGTTGCATCCTCTTTCTTGGAAAATGTCCAGATTATTTTCAGGCTTGTTTAATGTGTCCTTTTTTTTTTCCACTGCTGCTAACATAGTCTCTCCACACATAGTTCGCTTGAGCAACACAATTCATTCCATCTGCAAAGTTCGAATAACCACCTTAGAGGGGGTGCAGTACTGCACGGACGAAGGGTCAGCAGTGTGGGTGGTGGGTCAACTCTTCCTTCCTCTTTTTTTTTTTTCATTTTTCAGTTTTATTAGGTAGAACTGTTACAATTTGACTGCACATACACAATATTTTGCATGTAAATACATATATACAATACACTGCACATATTTTTAGTTTACATATATGTACCAATCACTGTTTCTAAGAAGAGTTTTTACCTTTAGCTTTTTAAACTTACATAGTTATCAAATGAATAAAGCCAATCACAAAATAAGAATTAACAGAATGCGATAATCCAATCATAAAGGACAGTCAGATGTGCTGGCACATGTTCAAGAGGTCAGTCATCTATGTTATAAACAATAGGTAGTTCATTTGTGTCCCTTTTTTTTTCAGATTCCACATATAAGTGATATCAAATGGCATCTTCCTTCCTCTTTTAAAGACACCTGATTTGCATAGTCATTTGGTCTTATAAATTCTTCTGTAGAATGAAAACTGCATTACTGTTTTTTTAAATTATTGAAGTATAGTTGATTGACAATGCTGTGTTAGTTTCTGGTGTACAGTGTAGTGATTCAGTTATGTGTTTATATATATATTCTTTTTCATCTTCTTTTTCCACTATAGGTTATTACAAGATATTGAATATAGTTCCCTGGGCTGTGCAGTAGGACCCAGTTGTTTATCTATTTTATATATAGTAGTGTAGAGCTGCAAATCCCAATTCATTGCTGTGTTTTTCCTCAGGATCAAGCCATTAAGTTGTTAACTAATCTCAAAACAATGTAATTAGACAATCTCTAATATTCTATCAGTTTTGTTACCACCTGTTCAAAGCATTTACTTGATTCTCATCTCTTGGGGGCAAGAAGATGACAGACGGTCACAAAGGGGAAGACTGAAACGCAGAAACTGGCAACGTGCTAAGAGTCGTACGAAAAATCAAAAACAGAAGGATTAGAGTGGGCAGACCCCTCGTCTCCCCTTCCCGCCTGGAAAACACTCTTTTTTCTGATGTTTAAGCGCCCTCTCCGGAACAGGCACCAGGAGCTTTCTGACGACTTCCCATGAAGGGAGATTCTCTAACGAGGCTCTGCAAGCTTGTTCGGCAGCCAGTGTTCACACAAAGGTGAAAGGATATCGGCTCAGCCCCGCCCCTGCGGCCGGCAACGCGGCCGCTGGCCCACTGCCTGCGGCCGCTTTTCTGTGCCATCTCAGGGTTTATTTTCAGTTCTTCTGTAACATATACACAGAATGATGTTTTCTTGTCAGTAAAGCGCTTTCTTTTGGCTAGGCAAGAATTAATCCATACATCGCCGTTCTTAGAAGAATTAGGAAAAGTAAATTACATCGGGTGTGTAAACAGCCTTAAGTCAGAAGCCCCTAGGAGCCCACAGCGCCGCCTCCTGGGAGCGTGAGCATCTGTGCCCCCAGGAGGGCTGGTCAGTGGAGGCTTCCAGTGGACAGAGCGGTGGGTACCCAGCTCCAGCCGCGTTTCAGAGTTCCTCCCCCAGACAATGTGCCCCTCGAGTCCACAGGCCACGCTTCCTAAGTGGCTCTGAGCTATACCCACCCCCATGCAGGGGGGCCAGGGGGCCATCACACAGACCTCACCCTGGTCCTGGGGGCAACTTCACTCTCTCCAGGTGGGCTAGCTTTCCTCCCTGAGGGTGTTAACACATGGAAGGCTTGCCTTGAAAATTTAAGGGGACGCTGGATCCCAGGGTTGTGCAAATGTGGTGTCACATTTGCACAGTCCTGACATGGTAGTGCCTCCTTAATTTCTGAACTCCAGGTGCCTCACCTGTCTCTTCTAGTCCAGGCCCTGCCCCCAAGCTTTGAAAAGGGTGGGAAGGTCCAAAAAACGAGAAGACAAGCCACAGACTGGGAGAAAATATTTGCAAAATGTATCTAATAAAGGGCTGGTATCCAAAATCTATAAAGAACTCTTAAAAATTCAACAATAAGAAAACAAACCAACCCTATTAAAAATGGGCAAGAGTTCTGCACAGGCACCTCACCAAAAGAAAGATACAAGGTATCTTTTAAATAAGCATGTGAAAAGGTGCTCCACATAGTGTGTCATCAGGGAAATGTAAATCAAAACAAGGAGCTAATCACTACACACCAATTAAAATGGCCAAAATCCAAAACACTGAAAACACCAAATGCTGGTGAGGATGTGGAGCGACAGGAAGTCTCATTGTTGGTGGTGGGAACGCAAAATGGAGCGGACACTTTGGAAGACAGTGCGGCAGTTCCTAACCAAACTAAACATACTCTTTTCACACAACCTAGCAGTTGTGCTCCTTGGTGTTTACCCAGAGAAGCTGAATACATGTATCCACACAACCTGCACGCAGATATTTGGAGCAGCTTTACTCATAACCTCTAGAACTTGGAAGCAACCAAGATGTCCTTCAGTAGGTGAAGGGATAAACTGTGGTACATCCGTAAAATGGTATATTATTCAGCACTGAAAAGAAATTAGCTACCAAGCCGTGAAAAGACATGGAGGAATCTTCAGTGCACAGTAGTAAGTGAAAGCAGCCGATCTGAAAGGTCATATACTGCATGATTCCAGCTACATGGCATTCTGAAAAAGGCACAGCTAGAAATAGATTAAAAGGTAAGTGGTTGCGTTAGAATGGCCATCCTTAAAAAGTCCACAAATGATAAATGCTGGAGAGGATGTGGAGAAAAGGGAATCCTCCTACACTGCTGGGGGAATGTAGTTTGCAGCCACTGTGGAGAACAGTATTGAGATTCCTCAAGAAACTAAGAGCTACCATATTATCCATCAGTCCCACTCCGGGGCATGTATCTGGAGAAGACTATAATTTGAAAAGATGCATGCACCCCGATGTTCATAGCAGCACTATTTACAACAGCCAAGACAGAGAAGCAACCTAATTGTCCATTGACAGATGTCTGGATAAAGAAGTTGTATATTTATACAATGGAATACTACTCAGCCATATAAAAGAATAAAATAATGCCATTTGCAGCAACATGGATGGACCTAGAGATGGTCGTTCTAGGTGAAGTAAGTCAGACAGAGAAAGAAAAATACCATATGATATCACTCATATGTGGAATCTAAAAAAAAAAAGACACAAATGAACTTATTTATAAAATAGAAACAGACTCACAGATGTAGAAAACAAACTTATGGTTACCATGGGGGAAATGGGGTAGGAAGGGATAAAATGGGAGTTCAGGATTTGCAGATGCTACTATATATAAAATAAATAAACAACAAGTTCATACTGTATAGCACAGGGAACTATATTCAATATCTTGTAGTAGCCCATAATGAAAAAGAATATGAAAAGGAATATATGTATATATGTATGACTGAAGCATGATGCTGTGCACCAGAAATTGACACAACATTGTAAACTGAATATACTTCAATTTATATATAAAAAAAAAAGATAAATGGTTGCTAGGAATTAGGCAAAGAACTGATTTTTTTTTTAACAGACTACTTCTTAGAGCAGTTTTAGGTTCACAGCAAAACTGAGCACAAGGTGGAGAGAGTTCTCATGTACCCCTACCCCCATGTATGTTCAGAATCCTGAAGAAATGAGACACAGTTGTTACAATCGATGAATGTCTGTTTACACATCATCACCACCCAAAGTCCACAGTTTACATTTGGGTTTATTCTTGGGGTTGTACACTCTATGGGTTCGGACAAAGCCTCAGAAGATTTTTAGGGCAGAGAAACTATTGTGTATGATGCTGCAATGGTGGGTTCGTATCATTACACACCTGTCCAAACTCCCCTTGGAAGCTCCTTTCAAGGTCAGTTCTTCCCCAGGCTCAAGAAAGCCGTGTGCTACAGATTTTTCCAAGAGCTTCAGCTCACGGAAAGCCCTCCTCTTACCGTGTTCAGGAGCCGGTTTCTAAATAGCACCCCTGGCCAAGACAAGTAACAGATTGTCAAAGGCAAGAGGAAACAGCGATGGAGCCAAAGACAGCAGAGAAATCTTACTTGATATGTCTTACTCTTAAAAATCTCATAGGAAGCAAAGAATTTGGGAAATAATTGACACAGATACTCATGTGCATGTGCACACAATGTAAAGTAAAACCCTGATACTTTTTTTTTTAACAAAAATCATCGTATTTTTGCTAAAAAAAAGATTAATTCTCCAGGAATGTGAAAATTAATGGTTTGCCCTACGAACGCTTATAGAAAATCCATTTTTCTTGAATGTCGCTGGGAGCTGACGTGTGACGATGTTTATCCTTTCCTCAATGAAGAATTTCGTGGAAAGTGGCTGTCTTTTTCTGTCAGTCGCTTCCCACTTTGTAAAAGTAGCTTTTCTGTTGAAGGAATGCCATGTCAAAACGGGCTCTGGCACCATCTGAGTACCACACTGCCTCTCAGAGGGCTTGGCCTGGGCCCCGTGACCCCTTTCCTTCTGAGTCTCCCTTTGGCATGGGGATGTCTACCCCGTGCCTGCCTCGCCACTGTTTTTTTGGAAGCAGGTGACTTGCCTGGTCTCACAGGTTCACAGCTGGAGAGGGTGAATCATGCCTCGAGTCTTACCCACACTTGATTTAGACGGTACTTAGATGAGATTTTGGAGTTGGGATGGATGCTGGGATAGATTAAGACTTTGGGGCTGTTGGAATGGGGTGAATTTATTTTTCACGTAAGAAGGACAGGAATTTGGGGGTCCAGGGGATGGAGTGCTACAAACTGCATTGCGTCGCCCACTGAATTCAGAATGTCACAGGATTTGACCGTATTTGGAAATAGGGCCTTTAAAGAGGTAATTACTGGACTCGTGTCGGTGGGCCCTAACCCAGCAGGACTGGCGTCCTTATAAAGAGAGGAGGTGAGGACACCGATGTGCAGAGGGGACACCATTTGAGGGCAGAGCGAGGAGGCAGCGTCTGCCGGCCAAAGAGAGAACCCTGAGAAGAAACCAGCCCTGCCTGCAGTTTGGTCTCGGGCATCTGGGCTTCAGGACTGCGAGGAAGGAGACGTCTGCTGTTTACGCCCCCAGGCCGGGGTGCTTCGTCGCGGCCCCTCCCCTCTTAAGCTGCTAGCTCCGCAGCATTTGTCTGATGTGCCATCGGGATCAGCCCGCACCCTTCAGGGACTCTTTCTGGACTAAGTGAGGGATGGACGTGGTCTCCCTGCACCGCCTGCGCGGGCGGGCGCTCCTTGTGTGAGAATCTCTGCCCTGTGGGTGACGGCCTTGGCTTCTGACCTCCTGCCGGGCTCCTGGACTCTCACGGAGACACGCGGGGGAAGGGGAGAGGGACAGCTGGGCAGGAATTTCAACAGGAGTGTTGTCAGAAGGGATCAAAGAATGAGGAGGACACTCAAGGAAGACACAGGAACCAACCTGAAGGGGCCCCGACTGGCGACGCCTGAGGCAGCTTGTGAATGAAGACAGACGCTGGCGGTAAGGCGTGACAGCCTCCTGCCAGACAGCAAACCGCGGGTCCCTGCTGATGCCGGCCAGCGCGTGGAGCCGTGGGGAGTCTGAGGAACAAACCTAGTGCCCGAGTGTCTTCTCACCATTAGAAAAAGTGCAACTACAGAGTGGGAGAACCTGGCAGACGCCGTGCTGGTCAAGAGACAAAAATAAACAGCAGCCGTGGGACAAGCTGGCGGTCGGTGCCCCCGACAAGGCGTGGGAACAGTGCGGTACGTGTTCCCTGACGTCCATGCCCAGGACCAACGCCTGACTTCCCGAGGGAGCCTGAAGCAAGGCCAGACTGAGGGACGTTCTAAGACATGAGAACTACACGTGTTTCTAAAGAACGTTATTGGTAACTTGAATGGAGTCTGAAGATTAAACGGTAGTAACGTTCCAGGGTGAACCTCCTGACTTTGATGGTTGAATTGTGGTCCATGTAAGAGGAGGCCCTTGTTTGCAGGAAATACACAGTATTCGGGGGCATCGGGGAATCGGGTTGGCAACTCACACGCAAGTGGCTCAGGAAAGAACTTATTTGTCCTGTACTTACAATCTTTCCGTAAACTCGAGGTTGTCACAAAACGTACATTTGTCTGATGTTAAGACAGGCTTTTTCAGTGATGCCAACAAGCCCGTGAGAAGATGCTCAGCGTCATTAGCCATCAGGCAAATGCAGATGAAAACCACAGTGCGGTCCCACTTCACACCCCCAAGATGACTACTGCCCCCCCACCCCGCCAAAGAAACAGAAAAGGAGCAAATGTTGGTGAGGATGCGGAAGAGCTGGAACCCCTGAACACGGCTGGTGCGAACGTAAAGTGGCTCAGAACAGGCACTCACATACAGGTGTGCGTGTTCAGAGCCGCACCACGCACAGCAGCCAAAAGGTAGGTGCACCCCAGGTGTTCAGCAAAAGCCAAATGGATAAAAAAAGAAAAAGTAATATGTCCTTATGATGGAATATTATTCAGCCATAGAAACGAATGAAGCGCTGATACGTGCTACAGTGTGGCTGAACCCTGAAAGCCTTGTGCTCAGGGAAAGATCTGAACGCAAAAGATCGCACGGTGTATGATTCCATTTAGATGAAATGTCCAGATAGGCAGACCCAAAGGGACAGAGCAGATGGATGGTTGCCAGGCTTCGGGGCGGGGGTAGAGACCTGCTTAGCGGCTCACTTTCATTTCAGAGTGATTGAAGTGTGTTGGAACAAGGTCGAGGTGGTGTTTGCACAACATGAGTGGACTGAATGCCACTGATCGTTCACTTTAAAGTGGTTAATTTGTTTATTGAAGATTTATTTGCAATGTGTTAGTTTCAGGTGTACAGCAAAGTGATTGGTCTAGAGATTATCATATTAAGTGAAGTCAAGTCAGACAGAAAAAGACAAATACCATATGATACCATTTCTATGTGGAATCTGGGGGGGAAAATGATACAAGTGAACTTATTTACAAAGCAGAAAGAGACTCACAGACATAGAAAACAAACTGTGGTTACCTAAGGGGCGGGGGGAGGGATAAATTAGGAGTCTGGGATTAACACATACATGCTACTATATATAAAATAGATAAAATGGTCAATATGTGAATTTCATCTCAACAATTTTTTTTTAATTCAGGCATTTTGATGTAAGTGTTGTATTTTTTTAAAAAAAAAAGAGGAAGTGGTAAGATAAAACGCAGTGGCCAGCAGCTGGGGTCTTTAGAAACAGTATTGCCTATAACCGGTCCCAGAGGGTGGACCCACCGCGTCCTAACTGGACAGCTCGCTCTGTGTGTACACCGCTGTCCCCCAGCAGGGCGCAGAGAGCCGTGGCACCGAAGTCCACAGCAGAGGGAATAAGCCCTCCGCGGGGGAGGCAGCGCATCTAGACGCACGGCAGCCACTGGTCTGCTTGACGCTGGAGGATGCCCCCAGCCCTGCGGGATGGTCAAATAACTGCGGATGGGGTGAAAAGGGGTCTCGCTGGGAGGGGTGCATGAACTCATTCTCTTCCATCAAGCACATGACCCACTAAATTTGTGCTGACGTCTTTGACTGCATAGCGTGTGACGTACGGTGTATGCAGTTGAGATAACTTGCAGAACGAGCCGTATGTGTATCATTGTCTCTGTAGACAGATGTTTCCCTGAGAGCAGGCTCCACAATTTGCGAAACGCAATGGCCAACAGCCTCATTTGCCGGGAGGGGTACTGTTCAGTGGTGGAGCGTGTGCTCAGCATGCACGAGTTCTTGGGTTCAATCCCCAGTCCTTCCGTTAAGTAAGTAAATATATAAACGTAATTACCTTCTCCCCACCAAAGAGACTGCGCTCTCCATAGAAACTACACAGTGGTTTGGTGTCCGGGGACTCAACAGCTCGTCTGTCACTTCTCCACTCTGCCAGGTTTCACTTGATGAAGCCTCAGGCACAGTCCCAGCAGTTTTGTGCCTCTGGCTCCGCAAAGAATAATTTACTGGTTCTGTTGGCACTGGAGTCTTTTTCCTTCAAATCTGAAAAGGCAAACTAAAAAGCAAAGGAGAACATCACAGATGAGTGTGGGATCTCCGTCCTCCGTCCCCTCACCCCTAGCCCGCCCGCCATGCTGGTCTGGGCCCAGGCGCTACCTGGCCCGAATACCCCCCCAGCCCCCCAGCCCTTCCAGGACCGGGACTTCTACTGCCCCTTCAAGTCATCAGTTTACGTCCCCATCCTCTAGGTGAGCCCACGCTCACTTCTAGGCTCCTTCCCTCCTCCCTTTGGAAGTTGGTGGGGGCGGGGCACGCTCACGATGGAGAACCTGTCTGCCTCCTCGGCGGCGTCTCAGGTCAGGAACCCCATGGGCCCCACAACTGGGGCCGACCAGCCGTCAAGGTCCTGTGCCATTTGGAAAACGAGTGGCTTGAAAACAGAGAACAAGTGGTTTTGAGAGCAGTGTTCACTAAGTGCAAAGAAACAGGTGAACAGACCCCGAAGGGCTTGCTAATAGCAGAGGGTAAAAACAGGGGAGGAGACAAGGGTAAAACTATGCAGAAGCCTCACGGCTCTGGGGGCGAGGGGGGCGTCCAGGTGCAACAGATGACCCAGACGGGGAGAAACGCGCCCGCGGGAAAGGGCAGGTGCGTGCAGCGGGGCGGGGAAAGGTGCTGAGCGCGACCTCAGCCCACGCCCCACGTGGAGCCGCAGCATCGCCCCATTCCTGTGTGGCCTTTGTCTTTGCTCCAGGTCCCCTGGGATCCCAGGGGTTGGCTGCTGTAGGGCAGGACGCTGGGGACCCGGGAGGGAGCCCACTGTCCCCGAGCCGGCCTTTCTGGAGGAGGGAGGTGGCAGGGCTGCTTGTCTCTGTGAAGAACCCCCTGCTTTAAAGCCCTCAATCCGATCGTCTCGTCTAAACGCCCTGTGGTCGGAGTGGGTTTTTCCTGCTGTGTGTAAGAGTCACGGGCGGCAGCGTGTTAACCGTAGTTCTCTCAGCGAAAATGCGTTATAATCCGTCTTCATTTTCTTTGTTGCAACGTTCTCTAGCTTCACGTTTTTCTTCAAAGGACATACCTTTTCATAATAAGGAAAAAAGTCATCTAAACTGTTTCTGGCTGGCAGAGGTCTGGCTGGAGGAGGGACAGAAAGGGGGAGGGGGAGGGCAGCGTGCAGGGTGGGGGTGGCCTGTGGCCTCCAGGTGTTCCCCTCTGCTCTTTCTGCCTTTGGTTCTCTGTGTCCCCTGTGATGATGGGCGAGCCGGGCTTGCAGAGACAGCTGCTGGGCGCCGGGACGGGGCACCGAGGGAGCCAGGCGGTCTGGAGGACACCTGGCGTCTGCCGCACCTGGTGACCCCTCTCTGGTTGTGCTTCCAGGTGAGCCTCAAAGCAGGAGCCCCGAGTCAGCCTCTCATCTGACAGCTGCCAGCTGCCGTCCCCAGACTGTCCCCTGCCCGGACCTGTGACCGCGCTGCCTCTCACAGGTGAGGAAGTGAGGTGTGCTGTGCAAGGGCGGGTTCTCCCTGGGGAGCAGGTGCTCTGCCCTCAGCACGTGGGGGGGCTGGGGAGAGGCTGGGCCATCGGGGTCCCTGATGTGTGGCCAGATCTTCCCCCCAGCACTTCCTTCCTGCAGTGGTCACCATCCCCCATGTAGCCTGTCTTACAAGGCACCCCTCCTCTCATTGTCCCCCCAGGGGAGTGGATGTGCCCCGTCTTGGGGGAGCAGTGGGTGGAGAACCAAGCCACCTCCATGCATTGCTGGCCTTGGCTGGGAAATCAGGTTGTGTGCACCGCCCCAGGAAAAGAGGCGTTCCTCAGGGAGGCACCCTGGCTCAGCAGCGGGCTGTGACAGAGTGGGGAGGGGGCCAACCAGTGCGCCCGCCCACCTGCCCCCTGCAGCCTAAGCTGCCTGGTCCCTTCAGGCCCAGTGGGCTGTCTCTTGGGCATTCCCCCAGCCAGCCCTTACCAGGGGCTTGTGGAGACAAGTCGTGCAGGGAGGGTGGCTGAAAAGGCACAGTAACATCCACACATCCAGAAATTCTAAGCACTGTTTCCCAAGTCACGGCAGATCAGAACACTGGAGACTGCCCTGCCCCTGACTCTGGGCTGAGCGAGGTATACACCACAGCGTGCAGCCCATCAGAACCCCCCAGGAAAGCCATCCATGTGAGTGGACCCCGTGTGCCCAGGAGAAAGACATCTGGCCACGGCAGTGACAGGGCCTGTCCCCTGAGTAGTTGGCACGTTTTCCCTTCTGTCTCATCTTCTAAAAGCCAAGGGCCAAGTGCGTGGTCCGCCATCTCATTCCATCCCCACTGCCCCCAACTCCCACTTCCCTCTTGGGTTGAGGTGGGTGTCCACGCACACGTGCACTTGGAGAGAGACATGCGTCAGCCCACGTGGAGGTGTGGTGTCTGGATGGTCTCGAAAGGGCAGAGATGTTACTCATCCGGGATCTAAGAGGTGCCTGGCCAGGTGGGAAAGGGGGACCCTCAGGTACCTTCCCGTGGGGTCATATCTTTAAAAGATTCGGTTGCCTTTAGCTCCGTTCAACAAAAGCCATCTCCTTCTCCAGTACCAGTACCTTCCTGGGTTACCTTGCCTACCGGGCGGGGTGAGGGTGGCCCCTCCCTGCCGTCTCAGGCCTAAGTTAGGCTGGGTTAGGATCACCCGAGGGGTGAGTCTGTCCTGGGAGAGGGACGGACCGAGGGTGTGGGGGATCCCTCTTCCGGCCCCGAAGGTCCCACTGGGCCGAGGAGGGTGGCAGAGATCAGGAAAGTGTTTCCTTCTGCTTCCACTAACGAACTCTGCAAAATTAAGTTATTTCACCTCCATGAGAATTTTAAAAATGAGAAGGTTGGACCTGGACCCCTGAGCTCCTTTCTGATAGTGACTTCCGGTGATTCGGAGCCTTGCTGGCCGGCGGACCAGCAGCAACTGGGAGCTTGCTGGAAACGCAGAATCTTGTAAATAAAATTCGATATAGCTCCCAGTACAGTGGAACATGATTCACCCATGAGAGGGAATGAAGCACTGGTACTTGGTGCTGAACCTTGAAAAGTTTCTGCCGAGTGACAGCAGCCAGACACGAAAGAGAACACCGTGTGTATCGCTTGACGTGAAGTGTCCAGAATAGGCAGATCCACAGACGGGAAGCACGTTAGGAGTGTCACCTTTCTGGGACGGATGGAAAATTCTGCAGTTAATCGTGGCAGCTGCACAACCTTATGCATGTACCCAAAGCACTGAAATGTCTGCTTTAAAATGATGAATGTTTTGGTATGTTAATTACGTAGTAGCAGCAGGAGTCCCACCCCTGGGCAGATACCAGAGGAAACTCTAATTTAAAAAGATACAATGAGGTATCACCTCACACCAGTCAGAATGGCTGTCATTCAAAAATCCACAAATGACAAATGCTGGAGAGGCTGTGGAGAAAGGGGAACCCTCCTACACTGCTGGTGGGAATGCAGTTTGGTGCAGCCACTGTGGAAAACAGTGTGGAGATTCCTCAAAAGACTAGGAATAGACTTACCATATGACCCAGGAATCCCACTCCTGGGCTTGTATCCAGAAGGAAATCTACTTCAGGATGACACCTGCACCCCAATGTTCATAGCAGCACTATTTACAATAGCCAAAATATAGAAACAGCCTAAATGTCCATCAACAGATGACTGGATAAAGAAGATGTGGTATATTTATACAATGGAATACTATTCAGCCATAAAAACTGACAACATAATGCCATTTGCAGCAACATGGATGCTCCTGGAGAATGTCATTCTAAGTGAAGTAAGCCAGAAAGAGAAAGAAAAATACAATATGAGATCACTCATATGTGGAATCTAAAAAACAAAAACAAAAACAAACAAACAAAAACAAAGCATAAATACAGGACAGAAATAGACTCATAGACAGAGAATACAGACTTGTGGTTGCCAGGAGGGTGGAGGGTGGGAAGGGATAGACTGGGATTTCAAAATTTGTAGAATAGATAAACAAGATTACACTGTATAGCACAGGGAAATACACACAAAATGTTATGATAACTCACAGAGAAAAAAATGTGACAATGAGTGTGTATATGTCCATGAATGACTGAAAAATTGTGCTGAACACTGGAATTTGACACAACATTGTAAAATGATTATAAATCAATAAAAAATGTTAAAAAATGAAAATAAAAATAAATAAAAAGATACAAGCACCCCCATGTTCACAGCAGCACTATTTACAACAGCCAAGACAGGGAAGTGACCTGAATGTCCATCCACAGATGACTGGATAAAGAAGCTGTGGTATATATGCACAATGGAATACTACTCAGCCATAAAAAGAATAAAATAAAGCCATTTGTAGCAACATGGATGGACCTGCAGATGATCATACTAAGTGAAGCAAGTCAAACAAAGACAAATATCATATGATATCACTTATATGTGGAATCTTAAAAAATGACACAAATGAACATATTTGCAAAATAGAAACAACTCACGGACATAGAAAACAAATTTATGGTTACCAAGGGGGTAAGGTGGGGGGAATAAATTGGGCGTTTGAGATTAGCAGATACACACTACTGTATATAAAACAGATAAGCAACAAGGTCCTACTGTACAGCACAGGGAACTATATTCATTCAATACCTTGTAACAGCCTATGATGAAAAAGAATATGAAAAGGAATATATATATATATATGTATATATGCATATAACTGAATCACTATGCTGTACACCAGAAACTAACAACATTGTAAGTCAACTATACTTCAATTAAAAAAATACATATTGGATCCAGATTTTCAATAAATTGCAATTTCTTCCAACACCCTTTTAGGGAAGAAAAGAGAAAGTTTTATTTTTTTCAAACATTGCCTGTGGACAAATGAAGTTGCCATCACTCCTCATCCGGGCCAGAGAGTTAGTGTGTTTGTCAGAAAGCCCAGGGAGTGGCCTGCCCTCCGCAGGCCTGGCCAAGCCTCCCACACCTCCCTGTGCACTGGTGAAAACCACTGTCACCATGTGACCCACCCCCGGCTCTCGGGCTGAAGTGAAGTGGTGGGCTCCCTCCAGGCACCTTCTCATTAGATGGGGTAACTGTAGTCGACGGCGCGTGCTTTCTTGTGGGACAGTCAGCATCAGGGAGAATTTCTTCCGCCTTCTAGAAAAACAAATCCATGCTTGCTATAGGGGTGTGTGTGTGTGTGTGTGTGTGTGTGTGTGTGTGTGTGTGTGTGTGTGTGTGTGTGTGTGTGTGTGATGGAATGACAGCAAATTCAGATTAATAACCCAGCAAGCCCATTTGGGGCAAACTTGCATTTCACACTACAGATGGCTAGGGGGCGCCATATTTTCCACAGACAGTAGAAAGACCCTCTAACTGGGCTTCGAAACGTTGAGTTTGGGTTCTGGGTCCACGAAATTTGGCTGCAGAACCTTTGGCCCTTGGCTTAGCTGCTCTGTGGTTTTCACTTTCTTTACGTACAAAACAAAACTCAGTGTATTTTGTAAAGTTTGCAGTTTTAAGGGCTGCTAGAAGAATGAGTAAACCAGGGTGTATGAAAATGATTTATTGTGAACAAAGCACGGTACAGATGCCAAGGTCTCATTATGGTCGCGGGGGCAGGAAAGTAACTCTGGGACCCCCTGTCACCTTCTGCTCCCTCTCGCCAGCGCTGGGAAGTCTTACAAGCAAAAGCCCAACACCCTGCTCCCATCGCTCTGATGAAGTGTCCTTTCTTACCCCAGGAAGGTCGGCTCCCGCTGCTCCCCAGCCTGGACAGAGATGCTGCAGGAATGGGGAGGGGGTGGGAGCTGGGGGGTGGTCTCTGTCTTACTTTTGGAAAAGCAGCTCTTCCAGCCCCTGAACTTGGGTTGTTTCAGGGGCAGCGGAATGAAAGAAGGCATGTCCAGTAACAGCACCATGAGCATCTCGCAGGCCAGGAGGGCCGTGGAGCAGCTGAAGATGGAGGCCTGCATGGACAGGGTGAAGGTAAGCACACAGGCAAGTCAGCCTGGCCCCCCAACCAGCATGCAGCTCAGATCATTCCTCCCCTTTGCCCCGCGGTCTTGTGAGAGTCACCCTCTAGAGCACCCGGCCAACCCTGGCAGCTGTAACATTTGCAGACGCCTGTTTGCTCTGGAGTTCTGAGTGTGCCCAAGGATTCGGGTAATGCAGAATACACAGTGTGCATGGATTCCGTCAGGAGTTGCCAAAAATAGACTCATACTCATCTCAGCTCTGTTTGGCACCGTTGTCAGGCCAATGAGCGAGAGAGTTTAACCGTGAGATCCAGCATCGTTTTCCCGCCTGATTCTGTGACTTTGAGGTTGGACCAGTGTCGGATGTTTTGATGGGGGCTGTCGGAGTGAAGTACCGAACCCTGCACTGTGCGTGTCGAACGCGCCTTTAGGGAAAGGGAGGAAGGCTGGCAGCCGTGTTCATTTCGCTGGTGAGTGTACGTCTCTTCACGCTGGGAGAGCTGACACGAGATGAAGCCACCTCTCCTCCAGATGCCACTGAGAAGCGAGGGGGAGGCCGGGTGAAGTGTGTGGCTCTGGGATGCAGCTGAGGCTCATTGACTGTAATAGATCTGACAGCAGGACACGTGAGTCCAGTGTGTCTGCGGTCCTTGGGGACCAGGGTACCCAGGCGTCTGGGATTCAAATAAGACAGACTCCCTGGGGCAGTGGGTGACACCAAAAGCCTTCTGCGGGCAGAGGGAGCAGCCCCCCCTCCCCGAGGCTCCCCCCCGCCGAGAGCTCTGGCCGGGGAGCGCCAGCACATGTCTCCATCAGGAAAGCTATCCCCTTTCCCAGGGCTTCCGGGTCCAAGCTCTCCAAGGAGGCAGTAAACATGCACAAAGTGACACGTGTGTACAAAGCAAGGAGGAAATGCAGGATGACCCGCGCTGGGTGCAAGCGGACTGGCCGCATCGTGCGCACACTGAGACCGGCTGCAAATCGGACGCCAGTCCCTGATCACCGGGCCAGAGGAGGGGCCAGAAACGGAACTGTCCTGAAAGCGGGGGTGGGGGGTGTGGAAGCGTGTCTGAGGCAGACAGTCAGCACTCTAGCGGTTCAAAGACAGGACAGACACCTGCTGAGAAGATGTGGGGAGATTCACTGTTTAGACAAACATCCCTGAGCACCTGCTCTGCCCTCAGCGCGGTCCTGGGGTGGAAACCCAAGTGGGACGTTCCCGCAGTGTTGCTCAGAGAAGTCGCCTGGGGGTCGTGAGCTGGGAGCTGGTGATGAGGTGGCACTGAGGAGAAGGGAAGGCTGGTATGAACTAGCCTGGCTCATTTTGAGCCTTTGAATCTGACAGAGGAGTTGCAGGTTGTCGCGGGAAGATGCCGGGTATGCAGGTACAGGTCGTGAAAGGGACTGGGGGTGCAGCCGAGGCGATGAGGTGAACTAAGGTGAGCAGGAGATGAATTGTCAGAAGCCAGGAGGCAGCAGGAGCTGCAGGGAAACCCAACAGAGGCAGCGAGGGGAAGAAAGCGGGTGTGGTGTGTACAGGGCCCGGGTGCCTGGAGAGGCCAGCACACCCAGCGTGGGAGACACCAGGGACAGAGCAGTTAGACCCCAACTATCCAGCCTGTGGCCAGAGGACCGGAAAGACGGTGAGCAGCGGTTCTGGCGGTGGGACGGTTGCCATACTGGGGAGTTCGACTTTGGCAGGAAGATACACGCCATGATAACAGGTGCCCACCTGTGACCATCACCTCCCCTGGGGGTCTTTGTGGGGACCACATGCCCCCACGGGGAAAGGCGCTTCAAGAGTCACTAACGGAACATGCGCAGTCTCTAAAAGGAGGAGGAGAGATCGGAAGGCAACTCAAAGTCCCGTGTGTTACTCAGACGGTATTCAAGAGATGGGCGTCCTGGTCCTGCGGTGACTGGGTTATGGAAACACGGCTCCCTGATCCCGGGAGAGGCCGCCCGAGGCATCTCAGACTCTGTGCTAATTCCAGTGACAGCACGTCAGATTTGGTTCAGAGATGGCAGAGCTTTGCCGTTGAAGAGGTGACCGGGACTGCCAGGGAGAGAGGTGGCCCTGAGGGACCACAGCCCAGCCACAGCCTCATTGTCAAGTGATTTTGGGGGGTTTTTTGCTCACATAACCTTGAACACTTATTTATTTATTTTTAAATTATGGTAAGATACACATAATGTAATTTACCATCTTAACCATTTTTTATTGAAGTTGAGTTGATTTACAATGTTGTATTCGTTTCTGGTGCGCAGCATAGTGATTCAGTTATGCATTTATATATGTGTTCTTTTCATTATAGGTTTACTGCAGGCCGTTGAGTATAGTTCCCACGCTGTACAGTAGGGCCTTGTTGTTTATCTGCTCTGTACGTGGTAGTCTGTATTAACCATTTTTAAGTGTACAAATGCAGTAGCGTTAAGTACACCCACAATATCGTGCAACTGTCACCACCATCCATTTCCAGAGCTTGTTCATTATCCCAAACAGGAACTCTGTGCATTAAAGCCCAACTCCCCATCCCTCCATCCCTCAGCCTCTGGCAGCTTCTCTTACACCTTCTGTCTCTGTGAATTTGACTATTCAAGCTATTTCATTCGTGTAAGTAGAATCATACAGTATTTGTCCCAATTTTGTGTGTGGCTTATTTCGCTTAGCATATGAAGTTTTGTCTCGTGTGGTGTGTGTCAGAATTTCATTGATTTGTTTGGCTAAATAGTATTTCATTATATGTATTTGTCCATCCAGTTTATTTGTCCATTCATCCTTTGATGAACATTTGGGTTCTTTCCAGCTTTTGGTTACTGTTAATAATGCTGCTGTTGCAGGGAGGGTACATCTCAGTGGTAGAGCACGTGCTTAGCATGCACAGGTCCTGGGTTCAATCCCCAGCACTTCTACCAAAAAAAAAACAAACAAATTGTTTAAATGCATAAATAAGCCTAACTTATTTTATTTAAAAAATGTAAAATGAGGTTTGCTCATTTGGTGTGTAAAAGGAAAGTTAAGACATGATCAAACAATATTTTAGTTAGGAAATACAAAGACATATGAATTGAATTTGCAAGTGTTTAAGATACAGCTTACGAGGGGAGGGCATAGCTCAGGGGTAGAGCACATGCTTAGCATGCACGAGGTCCTAGGGTCAATCCCCAGTCCCTCCATTAAAAAAAAAAAAGATACAGCTTATGTGTGCACTCCTTACTCCATGTAGAATCTTTTTCCAAACCTTAAATGTATGAGAGTGAATCAGACATATTTCAAGGCACAGAGCATACTTAAGGCTCCTCAAAGAGAAAGGTAGAACTTAAAGGGAGGGTATGAGAAAGTAGGTGCCCTTATCTGGGAGTTTTAAATCTTGTTTTGAAAATAACACAGTTTTTCTGTCCATAAAAGTAGTACTTATTTAGAAAAATTCGGAAAATATAGAAAAGTATAAAGAAGAAAATTTAAATAATCTATAACCACTGCATTTTCATGTTTTTCCATCTGTTTACCTATTGTTCTTTTTATAAAACTATGGTTCTAATGTACATATTCTTGACGAAATTTCAACCAACTAGAAGAAAAAAGGGAATTTTATTTGAGCCAAACTGAGGATTATAACCCGGGAGATAGGCTCTCAGAAACTCTGAGAACTGTTCCACCCATTAGAAGTCGAAGGCACAGTCATATACATTTTTGGGACAAAGGATCATACATCAGAATGGCACATCAACATTTTACAAGAAGTTCACCCAGGATATGTACATAGTCCAGGTAAACAGGTAGAAACAGCAAGTCACCATAACCCTCTACAGCCCTGGGAAAGAACACTGCTCTTTTAAGAAGCAACATTGTTAGCATCTGAAGAAAGGGGAAAAAATTGATCTTCATGGTCGAGCAGGCACTCCCATCTTTGAGGGAATTTGGTTGATAGGTAATGCAGATTAGGGAGGGAGGGAAGGAGGTCCAAACAGACAGAGAGAAAGAGAATTTTATGTTTCATTTCTCTTGTCTTGCCTTAAAATATAAATTTCATTTCATCAGTTTATTACTTTTTGCAACCTGATTTATCACTGAGCAATTTATGGTGATTATATATCCAGGTCAGTAAATACTCTTCTAAAATGTCATTTTTAATATCTCTTTTCTCTGTCGTCTGATGTGCAGTTACTTTACTGGCCTCCTGTTCTGGGGCGTTTCCATTCTATCCAGTTCTTCAGTCTGATTTCTTTCTTAATTAAAGTGGGGTTGATTTACAATATTGTGTTAGTTTCAGGTGTACAGCAAAGTGATACAGTTATGTATATATTTTTCAGATTATTTTTATTATTACTTATTGTCACTTTGAGATATTAAATATAGTTTCCTGTGCTCTGCAGTAAATCCTTGTTACTTATCTATTTGGTGTACAGTAGTTTGTATCTGTTAGTCCCATACTCCTAATTTATCCCTCCCCACCTCCCTTTCCCCTTTGGTAACCATAAATTTGTTCTCTATTTCTGTGAGTATTTCTATAGTCATATGTAGTATTTTTTAGATTCCACGTATAAGTGATAGCATATAATATTTGTCTTTCTCTGTCTGACTTACTTTACTTAATAAGATATTCTCTTAAGTCCATCCATGTTCCTGCAGGTGGCAATATTTCATTCTTTTTTGGCTGAGTAATATTCCACTGTGTATATACCACGGTTTCTTAAGCCAGTTGACTATTGATGGACACTTTGGTTGTTTCTGTCTTGGCTCTTGTAAATGGTTCTGCTGTGAACATTGGGGTGCAGGTATCTTTTTAAATTGGAGTTTTCATCTTTTCCAGATATATTCCCAGGAGTAGGATTGCTGGATCATATGGTAGCTGTAATTCTAATTTTTTGAGAAACCTCTGTACTGTTCTCCATAGTGGCTGCACCAATTTACCTTCCCACTAGCAGTGTAGGAAGCTTCCTTTTTCTCCACACCCTCTCTAGCATTTATTATTTGTAGACTTTTCTGTGATAGCCGTTCTGACAGGTGAGGTGATAACAAATTGTGGTTTTGATTTGCATTTCTCTAATAATTAGCCATGTTGAGCCTCTTCATGTGCCGTTGGCCATCTGGATGTCTTTGGAGAAATAACTGTTTGGGTGTTCTGCCCATTTTTTTGATTGGTTTGTTTGTTTCTTTGATACTGAGTTGTATAAGCTGTTTGTGTATTTTGTACATAAAACCCTTGTCAGTGGCATCGTTTGCAAATATTTTCTTCCATTCCATAGGCTGTCTTTTCGTTTTGCTTTTAAGTTTGGTTAGGTCTTGTTTATTTTTACTTTTATTTCTTTTGCCTTGGGAGACATCTAAGAAAAAAATTGCTATGATTTATATTCGAGAATGTTTTGTCCATGTTCTCTTTTAGGAGTTTTATGGTGTCATGTCTTCTGTTTAGATCTTTAAACCATTTTGAGTTTTTGTGTATGGTGTGAGGGAGCATTCTGATTTCATTGATTTGCATATGGCTGTCCAGTGTTCCCAACACCACTTGCCAAAGAGACTGTCTCTTCTCCATTGTATATTCTTGCCTCCTTTGTCACATACTCGTTGACTGTAAGTGTGTGGGTTTATTTCTGGGCTCGCTTTTCTGTGTCACTGATCTGTGTGTCTGTTTTTGTACTAGTGCCATGCTGTTTTGAGCACTGTAGCTTTGTAGTGTTGTCTGACATCTGGAAGGGTTATGCCTCTAGTTTTCTTCTTTTTCCTGAGGATTGCTTTGGCCATTCTGGGTCTTGTGGTTACATACAAATTTTAGGATTATTTGTTCTGGTTCTGTGAAAAATGTCCTGGGTATTTTGATAGGGATTGCACTGAATCTGTAGATTGCTTTGGAGAGTATGGCCATTTTAATAGTATTACTTCTCTAATCCAAGAGCATGGGATAGCTTTCCATTTCTTTGAATCATCTTCAGTTTCCTTTATCAAGGTTTTATAGTTTTCAGTGTATGTCTTTCACCTCCTCAGTTTATTCCCAAGTATTTTTTTAACGTGATTTTATTTTTTTTGGAGGGGGAGGTAATTAGGTTTATTTATTCATCTATTTTCAATGGCAGTACTGAGGATTGAGCCCAGAACCTCGTGCATGCTAAGCACACACTACTTCTGAGGTACACCCTCCCTCCTTTGACATGATTTTAAATGGAACTTTTTTTCACTTTCTGATATTTCATTGTTAGTATAAAGAAATGGAACAGATTTCTGTATATTAATCTTGTATCCTGTTACCTTGCTGAAGCCATTTCTGAGTTCTGATAGTTTTTGTCTAGAGGCTTTAGGGCTCTCTATGAGTTTCATGTCGTTTGCTAATAGTGAGTTTTACCTCTTCCCTTTCAATGTGGAAATGTTTTATTTCTTTTTCTTGTCTGATTGCTGTAGCTAGGACTTTCAATACTATGTTGAATAGAAGTGGTGAGAGTGGCATCCTTGTCTTGTCCCTTAATTTACTGAGAATGCTTTCACCTTTTTACCCTTGAGTATTAGGTTGCCCGTGGGTTTTCCATGAATGGTTTTTATTATGTTGAGATACGCTCCCTCTATATCCACTTTGGTAAGGGTTTTTATCATGAATGGATGTTTAATGTTTTTCAGCTGCTTTTTCTGGATCTATTGCGATGATCATGTGGTTTTTATCTTTCCTTCTGTTAATATGGTGTATCACATTAATTTTTTTTTTGTAAGTTGAATCATCCTTGTGACCTGGAATGAGTCCAACTTGAACATGGTGTATGATCCTTTTTATGTATCATTGGACTCAGTTTCCTAATATTTTGTTGAGGTTTTTGCCTTTATACATAAACCTTCCCATGCTGAAATTAAACATTCACATATTTTTTTCTAGTTCTTTTCTTTTTTTTTTCACATTTAACTATCTAATCCACGAAAATCCATTATGTCATTTAGTTAAGAACCAAGATAAAAATTTTTTTAAAGTTTATTTTTTCAAAATTTAAAACCATTCATAATTAACAACCTGTAATTCCCCCTCTTGATCTGAAATGATTCTGCTCTCCCACGTTTGAGCAGACACTAACTCCCCAGAGTATTTCTGTTCCTACCTCTGATCACTCATTCTTGTTCCCGTTACGAGGTCTCTTCCTGCCGTATGAGCGCAAGTGGTCTCCAGTTCTATGCCAAGCCCACTTCTCTTTTAAACCTTTAGCGTCTTGGGTAAACTCACTTATTCCTGTGGCTTTTTATGTATCTGTGTCTCCAGTGCAGCCACTGAGCTTTTGTTCTGTGTATCTAGGGGCCTACTGGTCAACCCCCCAGAGCCTTTAAAATCAGCACATCCAAAACTGACCTTTTTAAAAAAATTTCATTCTGTTCTTTTTGTGTATTCTCCTTCATTTCATTATACCACCTGGTCTCTCAAATGAACAACTCTCTTCCCCCACCACCATAGCTAATCTGTTTCCAAATCCTACCAGTTTAGCTCCATGAACCTTTCTGAGACCCGTCTCCCTTTATTGCCTGGCCAAGTGCAGGAGCTGTAGGTGGTTGATCTGCCTCTAGTCTTCCCTCCTCAGATCTATCCTTCCCCTTTCTCGAAATTGGTCTACTAGAAATATCTGACTGTGAATTCCTCTACTTAAAACTGCAGTGGAAAAAATTAGTAAAAAAAAAAATAAAAGGAGGGGGAAAGGTATAGCTCAGTGATAGAGTGCGTGCTTAGCATGCATGAGGTCCCGGGTTCAATCCCCAGTACTTCAGTTAAAAAAAATTAGTAAAACTGCAGTGAATAAAACAGGCATTGCTCTGTATGACCTACAAGACTCTTAATCAGCCCACTCATTGTATTCAAGGAATTTCTAAAACTCCTCCAGCCTCATCTCTGTGTACTTCCTTCCACACGTCTGCACACACACTTTCCCTAGCATTTCTTCAGTATTCCAGGCTGTGACACGTTCTTTTGCCTTTTCACGCGATCATCGCTCCATCTGCAAGGTTTTTCCCTCCTCTGCCTGGGAAGTGTCTCTTCATTCATGAAATGCCGGTTGAGAGAGGGAAACCAGACACGGGTCTGTGAGCCTCGGCATCCACCCACCTGGCTTTTCACAAAGGCCGTCTGCTTGCACCTTTCGGAGTGATGACGGTTTCTCGTCGGCCGAGTTGCTGGGGTGGCCCACTTCTCGTAGGAGATGCCACGCACCTCTTTTCCTGTTGGGACTTGAAACTGATGTTCTTCCCTGTTGATTCTTCTCTGGGTGTCTGAAATTGCCGGGGCTTGAGTGAGATTGGCGAGAGCTCCCCCTTCCGGCCTTCCCACTCCATTTTAGTGAGGTTCCCTTTTCTTAATTTTCACTGGGGTTATGGCTTCAACATATGAGTTTGGGAAACATATCAGTCCATAACTTCAATCAAGGATTTAGCTGTAACAAATAAAACCATCAAAGTACTAGGAAGATAGGAGCAGATGTTTTTATAACATGAGTTTGGGAAGGAAAAAAATCCACAGTTCATTGAGTGAAAGTTTTCACTGCATTGAAAAAAACTCTAAAGGCAGAGGGTGTAGCTCAGTAGCGGAGCACGTGTTCAGCACGCGTGAGGTCCCGGGTTCAATCCCCAGCCCCTCCAGTGAGTAAGTAAGTAAGTAAGTAAATACCTAATCCTCCCCAGAAAGAAAAGAAACGTTCATCCCCCTGCAGGGGGACATTTTGGGTGGGGGCACCACCGGCATCAGATGGTCCCGATCGTTTCTGAGAAACTTCCTTGTGTCTAGGGCTCAAACATCCTTTCGCACTTACCAACAGTCATGGATGACACACTGTGTGTGTGACAGCACCTGTGTAATCACTCAACCAAAAACAAGCAGCTGCCATAACTCCAGTTTGCGGGGGTGGGCTGAGTGCCTGCTCGCTGTGGGTTGTCCAGGACGACCCAGCTCAGCGGTCTGCTGCTTGTGTGTTTGTTCTGATTGAACTATAGATGATTTACAACGTGTTCATTCCTGGTGCACAGCACGGTGATTCAGTTATACACACATATATTCCTTTTCATTTTTTTATTATAGGCTATTACAGGAAACTGAATATGGTTCCCTGTGCTGTACAGTAGGACCCTGTTGTTTATCTGCTTTATATATTAGTAGTATATCTGCCAAGGGGGCATTCTTTCTGGCTCACAACCCTGTGCTTCCTCTCTCAGAGATGCCGCTGGCTTTCTAGAAACCCTAGAGCTAGAATCCATCATTCTGTTCATCTTTCACCTCTCAGTCAGTCCCAGAAACCTCCTGAGTGACCCACAAGTTCCCATCACCACATAAATTACTCTTTTGGTGAACTTGCAAAATGACCGCATTCTGGCTTCTGTGGGATACTGGGCTGTATCAAAGACGAGAGGTGGTCAGAGTCATGCAGGACACATACCAGCCTGTTTGAAAGGGTTTGGTTAAGTCAGGGTCGAGGGTGAACCTGGGTCAATTGCCCTAAACAAACTGAGAGCTTTGTAATTCCCGTGGTGAAGGCTGTGTGATAAGAAGCTCTTACTTAGGTTAACTTGGAGATATTAAAACTTTCTTGCAAGCATCTTAGAATTACCTTTTGATGTGGGGAAAAAATTCTTTATGCTGGTAAAGCTAAACATTATTCTGGACATTTGACTTTAGAATTCAGAGAGGGACTCTCTGTTATAGTATTCATTTATTCACGCATACCTCCTACCCCCTCTGATTTCCCCCAGGAGTAACCTTACTCGCTTCTAGCCAGACGCTAAGTGTGACCTAGGACCCAATGACTGAGAATTGCCTGTATTGATCTGGGTCAATAAAGAGTAGTTACTGGGCAGGGGGAAGGCACAGGTCAGTGGTAGAGTGTTTGCTTAGCATGCACGAGGTCCTGGGTTCAATCCCCAGTACCTCCAGTTTAAAAATTGTTTTAATAAATAAATAAACCTAATTACCTCCCTACCCCCACCCCCCCAAAAAAGAAAAGAGTAGTTGCTGGGAGCCACTGGGAAGCAAAGGTCTTAGCTCATGCTGCTGTAACACAATATCATAGACTAGAAATTCCTTTTTCACAGCTCTGCAGGCTGGGAAGTCTCAGAGCAGGGGCCAGCGTGGTCAGGTTGTGGTGCGGGCTCTCTTCCATGTGGCCGCCTTCTTGCTGGTTCACGTGGAGGGGGGAGAGAGGGTACCTCTCCCCTGTCTCTTCTTCTAAGGGCACTAATCCCTTTCATGAAGGTTCAACCCTTACCTACCAAAGGCCCCACCTCCAAACACCATCACATTGGAAATTAGGGCTTCAGCATACGAATTGGAGGTGGTGGGGGAAGACACATAGTCTATAGCATCAAAACATGGAAGTATCTTGAGACTGCCCTTAAGAACGGGTGTGTTGACCTCAAATACTATCCAACATTACAAATAAAAATAAAATAAAGCATTTTTTAAAAATTGGAGGAGGAGGTATAGCTCAAGGGGTAGAGCACATGCTTAGCCTACACAAGGTCCTGGGTTCAATCCCCGGTACCTCCTCTAAAAATAAATAAGTAAACCTAATTACCTCCCCCCACCAGAAAATAAAAATAAAATAAAACATTAGAAGAAAGAAGACATTTACAAGGATTCACCTTGAAGCATTAGCTCAGAATTTAGACGAGAGGCAGAGACCTGTAATGTCCTGAGGGTTCTGCGCGGGATAAACGGCACGTGACCTCTGGTGTCGGAGTGCGTCCCAAGTTTGACCTTGTGAAAGCTACAACTGCGCCCTGGGGCTGCACCCTGACTGTGCTCCCGACTGCAATCCTGCTGTTTTCTTGGGGTGGAGGGAGGAACTGGCAGAGGCATCAAGGATGCTTGCAGTTGATTCCAAGCAGTGTTGTTAAATAGACCGGGGTTGCTGAGAAATAGGTGTGGGCCACTCTGCTCTAGATGCAAAGGATAAATGCGCTGGGTGTCACAGCCAGAACAGTAATTACGTCATCTGTCTTGCCGTGGAATGTGACTTAGTAATTGCAGTGCTTTCTCCCATCATTGAGGCTTGTAATTAAAGCACAGCTAACAGGACTGCATGCTAACTTGGGCAGTTTTAATCGCCTCTTTTACTCTGAAATGTAACGGTCAAATTCCGCAGTTGTTCCCAGGCTGCTGATTGTCTTCAACATCTGTTGTCTTGTAACTCTTAGCAGTTCAGTACCAAGAGAGGAGGCAGGAATAATGCTCTGGGCATCGGTACCAGAGGACTTCAGCCAGAGTAGACGTCAGGCTTGATAAGAGGAAGGGAGTTTTAAGTTTCCAACCAGAATACAATTTTCTCTTTGAAAGCCAGTTTTTTATTTTACGTTTCAAAGGTGGCCGGTGTTCATGGGATTTGGCCGTGTCTGCAAACCATATTTCACATGCACTGAAGGAAGCGTTCAATCATGTAAGTCAGTCTAGGGCTGATTAAGAAAACCCTCCCCTTCCATCTCAGGAGCAGGTTTACATTAATTCACGCCTGGATACTAAGCTGTGCATTAAGGTGTGGCCTTCCGTGCGGCAGGCTCATTAAGATGTTCATTACGTGTATTTATCTTTTCAGATCCCATTACAACAAACTTCAGGGGTTAGCCAGGAACAAGGGGACCTTGGGCACTACATGAAATAAGGCTGACGGCTAAGGTGGGAAAGGTGGAAACCCCCTTCCGTTGCAGGATGACCTAGGCTCCCGTGTGCTGTGTTTTACCGGATTCGCAGGAACAATAACCTTAGTGCATCTAGGAAATCAGCATGGCCTGGAGCCGGCCCGGAGCCACACACCGGGCCTTCCGCGGGGCGCTAATTACTCGGCGCCGTCACCGCCGTGGCTGCGATGTCGTTCCTGTGGGACAGGCGCGCGAATGGAACTCCGACCCAGAGGAGCATCGTTATACCTCAGCAAACAGGCCTGTGGCCCCAGAACAACGGCAGCAAAAACAAAGGGAGACAATCTAAGAACAGCTTGTTTTCTTGAAAGAAAAATTGTGGCGTCAAGTGCGCCACCTTTGGAGGTGATAGAAAAATGCCTAAATGAGACCGGCTTAGAGCTCAGCCAGGCCAGACATTAGCAGCACAGCTGCCAGGCAGCCGAGTGGGGAGCAGATGCACTGATGGGAGGCAGGAGAGCGACCCGGCCTGTCTCTCCCCCACGAGGCCGTCCCCCAAAGCCCCATTTTTCGAGCCCCTCCTCCCACGCCCTGGCCTGACGGTTGGCGGTGCAGCGCCCCCTTGTGGTTGCTCTCTGGAAATGACTCGTCAAATCCACCCTCCTTGGAGGTTGGCGAGCATCTGAACAAGGAAACTGATCCAGGGAAGGAAGCTGTCATGATAATTTAGCAAGCCACCTTCGGACTGGCTGCGTCGTGTGGTTGGAGGCCAACGGAGGCACATTAGACATGTTGAAGTGTTTAATCTGGGCACATACGGAGTCGCGTCAGGAAACACCAAACCAAAGTAGTTAGCCGCCGTTCACAAACAGCAGGCGGAAGGCAGGGTGTTTAGGGGGGAGATGCTGAAGCCACGCCACGCTGTTGTTTGATTGGTTTAGCTTAAGCGGTTGCTTTATTTGGGGGCACCTCGTGGGCTCTTTGTGACTGGTTGGTCTTGAGCGTCACTTTCTCAAATTTGGGCACATTGACTCTAGCTGACGAGAATGTTCCAGGCCACCGTACAGTCTTCATTAACAGTTAATCCTGCGGCCGCTATAATGCATAGCTTCCATGCTCAGACTGCTAAGCTCCAAATTCCGGCCTTCTCTCTTACTAGACATGAGACCTTCGGCAAGTTTCTTAACTTTCAGGCCATGGTTTCCTCATCTATAAAGTGGCTTTAAGAATAGGACTCAGAATGAACTATATGCAATAACTTGTAATAACCTATAATGAAAAAGAATATTAAAAAGACTATATGTATGTATATGTATGACTGAAACATGATGCTGTGCCCCAGACATTGACACAACACTGTAAACTGAAAGAACAAGACAGGAATATATATGTGGAACTAAATCACTGCTGTAAGTGAAGACAAACAGAGAAAGACAAATATATATCACATATGTGGAATCTAAAAAAACGATACAAATGAACTTACTTACAAAACAAAAAGAGACTCACAGACACAGAAAACAAGTTTACGATTACCAAAGGGGACAGGGAGGGCGACGGTGAATTAGGGGCTTGGAATTAGCGGACGCACACTACTACGTATAAAACACATAAGCATCAAGGTCCTACTGTGCAGCACGGGGAGCTACAATCAATTTCTGTAGTAACCTATAGTGAAAGTGAATATATACGTATAGGTGAATCACTACGCTGTACACCAGAAACTAACACATTATAAATCAACTATACTTCAATTAAAAAAAAAAAGTCACACTAAAAAAAAAAAGGAGACTAGTATCTAGAAGAATTAAGTGAGGTAATACATATAATGATGTGTTAGCACAGTGCCTGGCGAGTAAGAAGCACTCTGTAAATATTAACCGTTATTTTAATAATGGTTGTATACAGCCGTCTCTTGAACTGGCTTAATACGGACCTGCCCCAAGAGGGGATCCATTCTTGGCATGCAAGAAAATCGTGTTTCTGGACCCAGAAGGCTGGGACTAGCATCAGGATAAAGGGGGCAGGTTTACCGAGGTAACTGCCCCCACATGGAGCCGGGTGGGGCACTCAGACACCCCTGTCTCCCTGCCCTGGTCCACGGTCCCGCGGTGGTGTGCAGCTGTTCTTTTGTGATGTTTTAGCACATGGTGATTATTACAGTAACTTTAAAATTTTTTGAGTCTTCTCAGTCAGATCTCCAGAGGGCAAAAATCTTGCCTTACGTTTCATCTATATCCTCTCAAGTCGCTAAAACAGTATTTCCCAGATGAGATAATGAGGTTTATAGAGAGTTCAGAATCAAGGGAGGCAGGTCCCCCCAAAATAAAGGGGAAAATGGAAACCAGGAAACTAGAGAGGGGGTGATGGTCAGATCAGACATTCTGAAATGAGCCACGTGGAAGAGCTCCCCGGTGTCAGGGGCGGAGGCCTAGCCGAGCCGAGGGGGCAGGTGACTGAGCAGAGGAAGGTGGTTGTTCCAACCACGCCACCCTCTTGTGGGTGCTGGTCTGAGCATCTGCAAAGACCAGTTTGCTGTGGTTGCCAGAAGAACCTCTGGGTGAATACAGTGCCCTAACATGGCGGCCACGGAGGAGACCCCATGCCTCTCTGGGCACGGGAAGAAGCCGGGGGTGGCCAGGAGGCAGGTCATGACCAAGGCAGTCAGGGGAGAACACTTGGCTTGGGTTCAGAAGGGGGCAGATAGCATGTGGCATGGTGGCGCAGTCCCCTGGGCTCCGTGCCAGCACGCGGCTGCCCTCACTGCGTGATTCTGATTCTCCTGTGCTCTAGTCCCCAGTGATGGTTTCACAGGTCCTCTGCAGGCCTCTGTCTGTGGCCTCCACCGCCCCTGGGAGATTCCTGCATGGGCATCCACATGACTGCAGACTTCACTCTCATTCCCCCCAGCGTGCATTTACTTGGAATCTAAAATACTGCCACACTGCTCTTAGAGCTAGAATTGTAGCCTGTTGAGCGTAAAGGGGACCTTGGAGAGACCTAACTCTCCCAGTTTGACCACGGGGGAAACTAAAGCTCAGAGAGTTTGAGCTGCTTACCTAAGGTCACCCAGCCATCTTGGGGGCAAAGATGGACCTGAAAGCCTGATGCTCATTGGCACCCGTTCTCTCCATTCCACGCTCCCCGAAATGCAGGCTTTGTCAAGATTTTGTTTGACGCATCTGGGCTACTTTCAGTTGCTTTATCTGAAGGAAAAATGCGTTACCTATCTTGACTAGGATTATTTGGAGGATTCCAGCCCCTGCGACCTACACGTATTTCAGATGAACAGTTCGATGAGTTTTGATAGATGTATACACCAATGAAAGCACCACCACGATCAAGATGGCTAACATTTCCATCACTCCCCAGGAGGTGTGAATTTCAAATTCTCAGTTTATCCCTTCCCACCCTGGTAACCATAAGTTTGTTTTCTGTGTGAGTCTGTGTCTGTTTTGTAGATAAGTTTGTTTGTGGCCGTTTTTTTAGGTTCCACATATAAGCGATACCATATGGCATTTTTTCTTTCTCTTTCTGACTTACTTTACTTAGAATGACAATCTCCAGGTCTATCCATGTTGCTGTAAATGGCATTATCACATTCTTTTTTATTTTTTTATGGCTGAGTGGTATAAATGTGTATAAATATACCACATCTTTTTTAAAAATTATTTTATTTATTTTGGGGTTTTTTTTGGAGGGGGTAATTAGGTTTGTTTGTTTAACAGAGGTACTGGGGATTGAACCCAAGACCTCGTGCCTGCTAAGCACACACTCTACCACTGAGCTATATCCTCCCCCTGTGATGTGCTTTAAAAAAATTTTTTTTAATTGAAATATAGTCAGTTACAATGTGTCAGTTTCTGGTGTACAACAAACACATCATTGTTTTCATATTCTTTTTCATGTGTGCTTCTGTACATGTTCTGTTGAGAAGGGCCAGGCGTCTGTGTTGGTCATGACATGGACTGCAATAAAACAATACCAGCAGTAATAATCATCAGTACCCTCACTCTGGTTGGTGTGGGCCAGCACTCGGCTTTTTTGGTCTAGAAGCGGTTTAGCGGAGCAGTTGTGAGCTCCTGGCCTGGAGCCTGGCTCAGCACGCAGCTCAGAGCAGAGTGAGGCTGTCTGGACCCCCCTGCGGGCTCCTGGCTCCTCTCGCGGTGCTGATCTCACCCTACCCTGAGGGCGACCTCTCTCTGCTTCACAGGCAGGTTTGCACACGCGCTCTCCCCAGGCCTCGGACCCGCCCCGAACCCGCCTCTAACCCCGCCTGTGCTGTGTCCCCCCAGGTCTCCCAGGCGGCGGCCGACCTCCTGGCGTACTGCGAGGCCCACGTGCGGGAGGACCCTCTCATCATCCCAGTGCCTGCGTCGGAAAACCCCTTCCGCGAGAAGAAGTTCTTTTGTACCATCCTCTGACTCCGCGTGTTACCGAAGTATCTTCGTAGCCTCCCGGCAGAGGCCGCGCGTGCTCCTCGCTGCAGGGAGGCCGCCCACCGGCCCCTCCCGGACCAGGTCGGCCCCGCCCGCCGCGGCGTCTCGTTGGTTTTCGTCATTGGCGTTCGATTTCAGTTTTCTTTTCGTTTACATGCGATTTTCATGATTAGCAAAGAAAACAGACATTTTTGTAGCCAAATAACGAGTGTGCCAAGTCAAAATAAGTGTGGGTCCAAGGGCTTAATTTTTTTTAAGCATCTAATTCCCGAGTTCACATACGTCAAGTCTATGCACTGCAGTGGGTCATTTATGGAGGAGGAACAAATGTACTCCACAGTCCCCCATTCACAGAAATTCAGGGTCAGGTTAGAGCTCGCTGACCAGCCGAAGAATATGGGTCAAGTTTCCAGCTCTCGAGACAGCCGTTCTGGAAGCTTTCTGTTTCCCGCTCTTCCGTCTTCCTGCTGAAAAGCAAACAGCGCACATCATCGGCTGGTCTTCTACACATGCGCCCTCCTGGGGCCCAGACCCAATTCCCACTGACCGTCACCCGTCACTTCGGAGGTGGTCCTTCTACAAATGTACATGCTGGGCGGATGCTGCAGAGCGCTTAGCCGTAATCGTCACACGGTTACGTCTGTTTCTGTGCTCCAGCCGCGTGGCCAGGGAGACCATCTCCCCTCTCCACAGGCCACCTCTCCCTGCTGCATCTGTCCTGGCTTCTCCCCTGTAGTTCCAACGTGGGCTGCGTTACCAAGGACCCGCTCGGGGCGCAGCACTGGGCCCTGCGGGGGTTCACCAGGGCGGCTCCAGCCAGAGGAGCGAGGCAGGGCAGCGGCTCACCAGGCACGATCCGCGGGTCGGAGCAGCCCCATGGATCCACTCCTCTGACAAGGGATAAATGCCCTGAGTACAGCTGTATAGAAGAGGGAAACCGAGGCACAGAAGGACTATGCCGTTTCCCTAAGGTTGTAGGTGGTAAGCGGGGAGGCTGGGCCCTGAGTGCAGACAGTTGGGCCCCAGAGCCCAGCCTGAACCCCTGAGTTACCCCGCCTTCCAGGTCTGCCTGTTTGCAGGTAGGTAGGCAGACATGCAGACGACCTGAGCCATGTGCCATGAAGCATCATCAAGAGGGTCCACCCGGCACCCCACTTCTCTCTGCAGGAGCAGGCCTGTCGGGCCCGTCTTCTGAGAGCTTACAGAGGGTGACACATGGCTGCCCCTGTGAAAGGCTAGAGAGCTCTTGTTTTTCTGAGACAAGCTTGCAGACCCCACCGAAAACAAACTCCTACTGTCCCCGAGAAAGGAAGGGAAACACACCACAGGAGCAGAGGGCGCTTTGTCCAAGTGTGCTTCTGTTGTTTGTTTGGAAACTGGGAGCAGCAGCTTACTGTATGATACAGGGCAGGCCACTGTGTGTCTGGAATGTCCCAACCTGCAAATCAGGGGTGATGGTAGTTACTCCTCCTGCCTTTCTGTCTGGGACAGAGGGCGATGCGACGTGGATGACAGCTCTGATGATCATTTAAAACAAATGCTCTCAGTGCCCAGTATAGTACAGGGAAGGATGAATGTATGACTTCACAGATCCACAATTCAGTTGGAGGAATCGTGTAAAATTGCCTACAAAGAGGCAAATGTAATTTTCCGATCAGTTAATGACTTGCTACCCTTGCTAGACGGTTTCAGGACGCTTTTATTCTCGGCTGCTTTGGCTAAAACCCATTCTTCGTTTCGTGAAAGCTCCCTGATAATGCCAGTGTCGTTAGGAAGCTGTGTGCTCAGACGGTCTCGGAATTGTATGCTGTCCGTGATAAATAGACTTCGCAGCCTCCTCTGTTTCGGTTGATGACCAGGCTGTCTTTATTCTGTGGTCCGTGTCAACATCATTAACCTGATAAAGCAAAAGCACAATCCATAAAAGCACATTAGAGAGGCTGACAAAGTGGGACAGCCCAGAAACTGGCTAAATCAGGTCAAGAAAAAAAATGTGCTTCTGGTCTTAACCAAACTTTCTCCCCTTTGTTTTCACTTTTTGCTGCCCCTTCAGATTCTTCTCTCCCTTTCCCACTTTCCCCTTTTCCTCCCCTCTTCCTTGCATCCCTCCATGAGATGCTTTCTCTCCTTCCGTGACACCATTTCCTTCCACACCTACGGTGTTTCGTGTGGCTTGCCCCTTCTAATGTGTCCCTTAAAGGCAAGTTCAGGCACATGGGCTGCGAGATATGCAAACGTGCACACCAGCCCCTCCCCTCCAAGTCGCTGGGAACTGATGAAGTGGGGTGCACCAGTTGTCATTCGGTGTTTCCAGCTTGGCTGTCTAGCACCTGACCCCTTTCCTAAATGGGGAACTCACCCCTTATGTATAAATTGGGTGGGATACAGTACCCCCTCCCACTGTGGTTGCTGAAGTGGGGGAGGGCTTCCCTGTCTCTCAGGTGCACCCCCCTTTCCCAGCACCAGAGTGCCCAGTGACCAGGGCAGGCTCCTAGGACTCCCATACTTGGGACTGTGAGCTCAGAGCTAGTGACACAAACATTTAGGGATGCTGAGATTCGTTTCATGAGAGCTGCAGTGGTCGGGGTGGCAGTGGTCGAGCAGGGGAGGTGTCTAGGACTGGTAGGCTGCAGGGATGGTGTGTCCACTGGTAACAATGTCGAGGGATGGCCAGATCACAAGCAGACCATTTCTGCTCCATTCTTTGGCCCCACTGAGCTGCCTCGGTCCTTACCCAGGTCTCCTTCCCAGCTTTCTGTCAGTTCTCTGAGCCTCCAAGCTTCATCCAAGAAATTCCCTCCTCTTCCACAAAATAGCCTGGGTTGAATGTGTGTGTCACATGACCTAAAAACTCCATTCCCAAGTGAACAGAAATGTGTATGTATTTTCGCCAAAAGTAGGGTACTAGAATGTTCTAGAAGCGCTGCTCATAATAACCCCAGACTGGAAAGGACCCAGGTGCCCATGTTGAATGGATAAACAAATCACGGTGTGTCCGCACCATGAAGTCCTGGGATGCTTCGGCAGGTGCACACACAACATCTCACGAGAGAAGGCAGGTCCGGGAGCGGGTGGTTCCGTGTCTATCAAGTGCGAACCCCGGCAGGGCTCACCTCCGCTGTGGCAAGCAGGGAGGTGAGTGACTCTGGGGGCCTGGTCACCGGAAGGGCACAAGGGAACTTCTCGGATGTTCTGTTTCTTGGTCTGGTTGCTGGTTACCTGGGTGTGTCCAGTTTGTGAAAATTCTCCACGCGTGCGCCCTTTTCTGTATCGATGTTGTACTTCAATAAAACACTGGTTTTGTGGCTATCCATTGAGGCTCTTATGGTTTTCTTTTCCTTTTTGCCGTTTGGCTCGACTTTTTACTCCTGCTTGGGTGTAACATCATTCGCGGGGCATTTGAGTGTACTTGACAACACGCTGAGATACGGAATACTTACAATCCACAGGCTGTCAGCACAGTGTAGACGGTGGCCTGTGAATGGAGTATGTGGGTGCCTCACATGGAATCTGTGTCTCTGGGGCGGACAGTGGGGAATCCTCCTGGGGCTTCCCGCTTGGCCCAGCCTCTCTGTAAACGAGGCGGGTGACATCTCAACCTCTCCTGCCTTCTGGAATGAATGGAGGGGCTGGCCGGCCACAGTGACACCACCTCTGGGGAGGGAGCCGCTGCGGAGGCACCAGCTGGCTCTGCAATGTTGCGTCTTATGAACAGAACCCAGTCTCCCAGGCTGCCTGACCCGTAGACACACTGAGGGAAACGTGGCTCCCTGGACCCTGCACCCACCCACGGGGGTCCTGGGCCCCCTTCCAAACCTCTGATCAATGCTGAGGTCCCCGGGGCTGTCTCCTTTGCTGTCGGCTCCCACGTGGCCCCACCAGCTCCTTCCTGCAGCTCTGACACGTTGAATCCCCGGGTGATCACAGAGTAGCTTCATGCTAGGTCTCCTGGGACAGGAGCCGGCTGGTCTCCCTTTGATTCTGAGCACCGGGCCCCATGGAACTCAGCAACAGTCTGCATGGTCAGCCACCACCCTCCCAGGGAGCCGAGGGAGGGGAGCAAACCAAAGGTCGGCAGGAGTTTTGTTCTGGTGACTGTTCAAATTTGAAATGAAAATCACACGAGCAACTCATGTTTTGGCCTGAGAAGAAGACGGGCTGTGGGTGATAGAATTTACCTCCTCATCCTCTCCTTCCGCTCTTCATGGTGGTGAGAAGACACCAGTTTTTATGGAGGCCCAGAAGGATGCTCCCTGTCTGCTGTGTTTCAGCTCCATCTCCTGGGGTGGGGTGGGGGCACACCTTGTGCACACCATGCACCGGGAAGCAGTCCTCACAGCACCTGTCATTGCTGCAATTTCACATCAGTGCACGTGGTCACTCGATGCCCACATGCGTCCCCCACTACCACGCAAACCCCGTGAGGGCCGGGGTGTCACCCTCAGCACCTGTCACCTGGTCCATGAGAGACACTCAATAAGCATCATCCCAGTGAAGCAGTGAAAGTCACGACCAGTCCTTTTGTGCCCCTGAGTGCTTCCCCTTAGCTAGGCTGCAGACCAGGGTGAACCAGCCCTCTGAAGATGCTGTGAAACAGTAACCAAGGGAAAGAGGGAGGGAAACCATTAAGTGTTTATACGTGGATAATGTATTGAAAAAAAAGACACGTACTCAGTGAAGGAGTTCACTTTTTTGGGTGGGGGGGATGATTAGATTTACTTATTTATTTCTTAGTTTTATTGGGTAGAATTGTTACAACTTGACTGCACATGTACAATATGGCGCACATACACATTGTATATATTTAATGGAGGTGCCGGGGATTGAACCCAGGGCCTTGTGCATGGTAAGCACACACTCTACCACTGAGCTATAACCTCTCCACCCCTGGAGTTCACTTTTTAATCCTCACAATTGTGTTGCGAACCTAATTATGCTCATTCTGCAGATACATACTCCTCCTATACAGATGAGGAAGCTAAATTTGAATGAAGGGACTTGCCGGAGATCAGAGAAGTACTGAGTGACTGGATTTGAATTCCCGTCCGTCCTCCCCACTTAGCACCACCATCACAGTGCCTGCCCGTAGGCAAACCGAGGAGTCTGAGAACCGAAAGACTCTCATTCCTCCAGCCCACACTTTTTTTTGAAAGCTACTAGGGAACCAGGGGGCACTGTCTTGACTTTATAGGATGGTTGCCCTTTCTGGCCATTTAAAAACCATAAAGCACCTGCATGCTATAAATACACCTTCACCCCGTGAGGCTGACCACTGGGGTAATTGTAGTGATTCGGGCCGGGGAGGGTGGCTTCTGGGTCAGCTGTGAAAGCACAGCTTGGAGAGGGAGGAAATGTGGTCCCCTGAAGCCTGAAGGGAATGTTAGTTTAGTTCACACCTAATGCCTGTTGTTCGGCGCAGGCGGAGTGAAGTATTTCCGTGAGAAAAGTGACCTGTTATTAGCATGGCCAGGTGTGTGCACAAGGACTAATTCTCTGACTTGTCCCTTCCCAAGTGCTTGGAAAATTCTTACCATTTACTTGGCGCTTTTACATTTTTGTTATATTCCTATTTTTTGTTTTTAAGTTAAAGTAAACTTCACTTAACTCAATGTTAAGTATAAACTGACCACCGGGCAGAATGAGGGAAACCACTGCCCCTGGTGACGGCAGTGCTTTGTAGCTGATGCCACTTTTTTTTTTCACGTGTTTTTAATTTTTGTTTTTTATTGAAGTGTAGTTGATTTACAACATTAGTTTCAGGTGTACAGCAAAGCGATTCAGTTACACTTACATGCATTTTTTTCAGATTCTTTTCCATTATGTTCCTGCAAGAAATTGGGTACAGTTCCTTGTGCTGTACAGTAGGTCCTTGTTGATCAGTTTTATATTTAGCAGTGTATATATGTTAATCCCAAACTCCTAACTTATCCTCCCCTGCCCGTTCCCCTTTGGTAGCCATAGTTTGTTTTCTGTGTCTGTGAGTCTATTTTTGGTTTGTAAATAAGATCTGAAAGAGAAATATGATATCACGTATATGTGGAATCTAAAAAAAAAAGATATAAAGCTATTCTTTTTTTAACAAAGTATTTTTTTAATCCAAAGTCATCTGAATTCTTTTTTAAGCCCATTTAAAATATTGAAATACAGTTGACTTATGATGCCCACCCTTATGGCACATATTTCCTAATCAAATAACGTAGTTTCATCTCAGTCCTTTCTGGTCTCTAACACTCAAACTGCGCTCAAAGGAAAAGGCAGATAACATTCCTGTTCTCTACGAGTCTCAGGGCCAAGACTGTCTGCAGGCTGTCATGGTCAAGGCTGTCCCAGCAGGCGTGGGATCAGTGGACCCAATGGAGATCAAGATCCCCATTTTAAGGGGTTAGGAAGGTGGGATTGTCTACACTGAGATCCAGAAACAGACTTAGGTTCTGTGATGCTACCTAAGGCTTATACAACTGGGGGTGCCCACTTTCACAAAAGGAAAATACCAGATTACAAATTAGGTGCAAGGACTTGGCACAGACCTTGAAGCTTAAGTGCCATCAGCTTCGTGGTAAATACTCCATGTCTGCCAAGACTTGAAAAATAAGTAGGACTTAGCCAGACGAACAGCTGTAACAAGGGAGAGCGGACTGAGGACCTGACAAATGCAGAAACAGAAGTCTGGGGCTGGAGGGGGCATCTGGGGGCTGCAGGCCCCTACAGGGCCCTGGAAAAGGAGCTGGGGATGCGGCCAAGGGGCAGCTGAGAGGGTGATGACGAGGGGCCTGCTACACTGAGCCAGCGAGTGTGAACTTTCTGCCAAGGGCACCAGAGAGCCACAGAGAGTTTGGGGGTGGGGGTGGCACGGTCTGATTTGCAGTTTGGACCCTCCCGGCCACCACAGTGGGGAGGGGGAAACTGACAATCACGTGAGGACCCCCCACCTCCATGTTCTCTATCCCCCACTTAAGTTTTAGTTTAATACAGCTGCTCCCATTACAAATACAAATCTTTTCCTCTTAAGGCAGCTCGTGCTCATGGCCATGTGCATTTCAAAAGCAGTGTCTGTGACACTGTCCCCGAGCAGCCCTCCCTCCACTCTGTACACAATAAACAGCCCCCACCCAGCGTCTGAGGAGGTCCTCGGCAGAGTCGTGAGCTGTTGTGCTTTGAAACCCACGTGAGTACTGCTAAGGAGAAAAAAACATTCGTGACTCTTGGGAGTTTATTCCAGGGCCTTGACGCCAGGTGTAGGGATGGCTGCCGTGGGGTCCTGCAGTCGGAGAGAGGTTCAGCTCAGCTCCGAGGAGAGCTTGGCCAAGTGGGAATTTACAGCCAAGCAGCAGGGTGGGGTGCAGTGGATGGGAAATTACTAAGAGGAGCCATCAGGGGTAAGTAAAGGGGTTCCGGCTAAACTGGCCTAACAGGACTCCTGCTGAAGGCAGGCCAGGGTGACCAGACCTCCCCTGGGGATGCTGCGGGGGTGAAGATCAGATATGGAGGAGGGGGGAGGGTTCTTGCAAAAACTGGACAATGCAGAGACAACAAGAAGGCCAAAGAGCAGGCCTTGGTGAAAAAGAGTTCAGGGGAGCCAGAGTGGAGTTTGGTCAAAGAGAGGCTGTCCGTACGGAAGCTGAGTGACCTTGGGGCCGGGACATGAACCCTCACCAGCCACATGGCCCTCAGGTGTCCTTAAGGAGCTGAGAATCCTCTTACCAGGAGGAAGCAGATGGGTGGAAAATGGAGAGAGAAAGAAGCAAAGGGCCCAGGACCTCCCTCAGGTGTTTCCCATGTTTGGGGTGGAGGCTGCTGCCAGGATGCGTGGGAAAGCAGGTGATGCGGTAAGGTGGGGTGCTCATGCGCAAGGCCTCCGCTTTGGTGTTTGCCACCTGCTTCCCACGTGGGCTTCCCCCGGGCCTGGGAGGCTGAGCTGGCCGCCTGGTGGAGTGCAGTTCCCGAAAATCAAAGACACCTCCACCCCAACTCTGCACCCAGCAAGGTGGGCTCAGTGTGTGTGTGTGTGTGTGTGTGTGGTAAAAAACATGTAACATAAATTCACCCTCTGAACAACTTTTAAGTATGCAATACAGTATGTTAGTTACGTACACATTGTTGTACAACTGATCTCTAGAACTTCTGCATTTTGCATGACTAAAATTCTACACTCCCCTCTCCCCCACCCCCGCCCCAGCCCCTGGCAACCACCGTTTTACTTTGTTTCTATCTATGATTTTGATTGGTTTAGATACATCACGGAAGTGGAATCATATAATATTGTCCTACTGTGACTTGTTTCACTTGGCATAATAACATGCTCAGAGTTCACCCATGTTGTAGCAGAGGACAGGATTTCCTTCTGTTTCTAGGCTGAATAATATTCCATTGTCCGGACGTACCGCAGTTTGTCTATCCAGTCATCCCTCGATGGACGTGAGGTCACTTCTGTCCCTTGACAATTGTGAAGAGTCCTTCTATAAAGACTTGAGGCATCTGTCATAGTGGAGGGAGCTGTCAAGATTACTATTACAGTCAGCATGTTATACTGTGGTGCTGAGTTTCTCAACATCACTAACTATGAGAGAAATGCAAATCACGACCACAGTGAGGGATCATGTCACACTGGTCAGCATGGCCATCGTTAAAAAGCCTACAAATAATAAATGCTGGAGAGGGTGTGGAGAAAAGGGACCCCTCCTGCACTGCTGGTGGGAATGTAAATTAGTGCAGCCACTATGTGGGGTTCTTTTAATAGGTTTATTTACTTTATTTTTATTTATTTTTTGAATGGGGCAGGTAGTTTTTTTTTTTAATAGAGGGACTGGGGATTGAACCCAGGACCTCGTGCATGCCAAGCACACGCTCTACCACTGAGCTGTACCCTCCCCCTGGTATTTGTTAAATGACTGAGAAGGAGTTAACCCTATGAGAAGTGACCCGACGTGTGAACATGAAGTGTTATAAGTGAGTCCTTGTTCTCTTTCCCTGTTAGAGTTTATGTCCTGTCACTTTCTCCTTTCTGGTCTGCATGAGCTGTGCTTCAGATCTCCATATAACATTTCACCTTTTTCTCCTGTGACCTCGAACTTGCACTCAATCTGAGTCCCATCTCCCTGCGAACCCTTCCTTAAGCTTCCCAGGGCTGGTGTCTTCCAGCCGCCCCGGGCTTACTTTTGCCGTGATGCTGATCACGTTACTTTGTGATCGTTTGTGTATTAGTCCGTCCGCCCACTAGGCTTTGCCTCGCTAGTCTGTCCACTCTTGCCGGCTACAGGCGAGATGCTCCAGTCAACATTTGTGCAGGAGGGAGCAGAGGCAGGGCTCGGCATACAGCCTCCTTCCTCTTGAGCTTCACCGTTATCCTGTGTGCCTTTAGAAGCCCAGCCTCTCCTGAGCAGAAGACACTCCAGCCCAGCCCAGTCCCTCTGAACACGTGGGCATCTCGTGAGAAGTCCAGGTAGGGGACGAGGACAGTGGCTCTGTCCCTCCTCCCATCCTTCTCCCCACCTCACCCAAGAGTCTTGGCGTGTGTTCTCCAGCAGCTCGCTTCTTCCCTTGAATCATATCAGAGCTCCTCCTGGAGAGTCAAATGAGGCCAGGGAGAGGCCTTAAAGTCCTCCCTGAGGCAAGACAAAGAGAAGAGAGTCCATGTGTGTCCATCAGTTCAGAAAGCCGAAGTCACCACGGATCTCTTTGTAAACATCACGGGATAAATACATGTGACAGCAGAGCAGCTGTTTCCCTCATCCCCATCGGGTTATCTTTAGACCAAGGAGCTTGCCTGCCCTGCAGGGTCCTCTGGGCTGTGTCTGCATCACCATCCCAGTCACTCTGCTCACAGCTTTGCAAATGTGAAATGCCTGACACTTTCATGCCACCCTGTCCCTTTGGACTGCATGAACCTCCCTCCTGATCCCTCCACTCGTAGGGTGCAAGGTCATGGGATTAGCCCGGCCCTGACTGGCCCAGTCCCCTTCCCTCACGGTCTGAGGGAATATATATATATTCCCCTTTTCATTTTCTTTTCCATTATAGGCTATTACAAGGTATTGAATATAGTTCTCTGTGCTATACAGTAGGACCTTGTTGTTTATCTATTCTGCACATAGTAGTTGGTATCTGCAAATCCCAAATTATCCCTCCATACCCCCCATTTCTCCCAGTAACCACAGGTTTTGTTTTCTATGTCTGTGAGTCTGTTTCTGTTCTGTAAATAAATTCATTTGTGTCATTTTTTTAGATTCCACATATAAGTGATATCATATGGTATCTGTCTTTGTCTGACTTACTTCACCTAGTATGATCATTTCCAGGTCCATCCATGTTGGTGCAAATGACGTTATTTCATTCTTTTTTATGGCTCAGTAGTATTCCACTGTATGTATATATACCACATCTTCTTTAACCAGTCATCTGTTGATGGAGGTTCAGGTTTCTCCCACGTCTTGGCTATTGTAAATAGTGCTGCTTTGAACATTGGGGTGCATGTGTCTTTCCGAATTAGAGTTTCTTCCAGATATATACCCAGGAGTGGGATTGCTGGATCATAGGGTAAGTCTATTTTTAGTTTTTGAAGGAACCTCCATACTGTTCTCCACAGTGGCTGCTCCAAATTACATTCCCACCAACAGTGTAGGAGGGTTCCCTTTTTTCTGCAGTCATGCTAGCATTTATCGTTTGTAGACTTTTTAGTGATGGCCATTCTGACTGGTGTGAGGGGACACCTCCCTGTGGCTTAGATGTGCATTTCTTTGACTGTTTGCAGTACTGAGCATTTTTTCACGTGCCTGTTGGCCATTTGTACGTCTTCACTGGAGAAAGGAAACTAATGTTTTCCAAGAACCTGCTAGTGCCAAGTGCTTTCACATATGTTATTATATGTAATTTTTCAAATGTTCTATGAGGTAGGCATTCTTTTTCACATTCTACAGACAGGGAAACTGAGGCTCCGTGAAATGAAGTAACTTATCTGAAGTTATAATTTGAGTAAGTGACAGAATTAGGATTCCACACCAGATCTTCTGACTTCATGAGAAACACCACTTCCACTGCCGAATACTTCATAGAGATCAGATGAGGTCGCAGGAGCATCTGACTGCCGTCCCCACAGAAGGTAATTATAGGCTTTGTACCCCAGCACTGGTTAATCGGAAGAAAGAGATATTCACCTCATTGTGTATAAACCAGAAGGAAAAACTGTTTAATGTGGGAGAGTAGGACCTGGCACGACTGTCACCCAGGAAACTCGCCCTAATACTTATGCCAGTGCAGATAATGAGCCCTAGGCATAATTAGCTATTTGGAATAATCCTTTTATCTTTTGACATCAAAATATCCTCCTCTCCTCTGACTCAGAGCAGCTCTGAGACACGCTCGCTGAATTCATGCAATGTCATTTTGGGACCTTCCTGCCCTCCTCCCTGCTCGCATTTGAAATTCACTTCTTATGAAATCATCACTCTGCAATCCACCTCAAAGGCACACGTGTCGGTCACAAAGCTCAGGAGGAATTTTAACAGTGTATCTTGGGCAATTATAACGACAGCGTGGATTTTTAACCCAAGTAGAACACAAGAATGTGGGAGAAGAACTTGTTTTCCTTTTCCTTTGATCTCCTAAAAGCAAGGTTCCTAATGTGTCTCAAGAAATGGAATAAATAACGAGGAACAAGATGAAAAAAATCAGGGCAGAGAAGAGTGAAAATGAATCTCTTCCTATGTGCGGAAACCCCAGGCACTCTAAGAGTGTTAAGTTATGGAATTTTATAACTTGAGGAATGTGTACATTATCCAAGGGGGGACTGTGTTCCAAGCCCCCACTGTCAGCAGGCTGAAACCGCAGCTAGTACCAAACCCTGCGTGTGCTATGTTTTTTCCTATACGTACATACTTGTGGTAAAGTTTAATTTATAAATTAGGCACAGTAAGAGATGAATAACCGCCAATAAAAAACAGAACAGTTGCAACAGGATACTGTCATAAAAGTTATGTGAATGTGGTCCCTCCCTCTGTCGAAGTATCTTGTTGTACTCAGCATTCTTCTTGTGATGCTGTCGGGTGATAAAAGGCCTGTGTGATGAGATGAAGGGAGGTGAATAGGCTAGTACTGACCTTCTGCCGGAAGGTCAGGAGGAAGTGGAAGGGACGGAGGGAGGGAGGGAGGGAAGAAGGAAGGAAGGATGGATTACTATCCACAATATCAGGCAGATTTTTACGACACGGGAGATCTCCACGGTGCAAGCCGTAGCCTTTTTTGTTTTTACGCTTCCCATGGCCTCAGTCATTTCCAGCACCTACCTCCCGCCAGCCCTCCTCCCCAAACCCACTCCCACCTCCAGCCACTGAAATGTGTATGTCAATTAGTCGATGAACAAATTAGTCCATAACGTCATCAGAGAGCCAGTAGAATTTCCCAGAATAAGGGCATTTTAGGGAGTCTTACAAAGACAGTGGACGCTTCTTGTTTGTGGTCAAAGCCACGGGTGACTGTTGCTTCGCCAGCTCCAGACTGGCCGAGGGACGCGCCTCAGCCAGCAGGGCCTCTGCACTGAGGCCAGGCCTTGACGCAGGGTGGACGCCGCCAGGGCTGAGCCCGCCACCCACGGAAGTTGATATGGTTGATGTTGTGGCTTGCTTTTAGCATTTCCATCAAGCTGAAGAGGAAAGGGAGGAAGGCACAGAGAAATACAGTTCATTTAGTTAAAAAAAAGACAAGACGCGAGGAGGAGTTTGAACTCTGACCCTAATCCAAACGTTGCAATTTTTGTCCTTAAATTCCCTTGTAGGGAGACCTCTCCCTGGGTCAGGATGTGCCTGGATCACTGGGATCTGAGTTGTCAAGTAGAAAAAATACTGAATTAGGTTCTGTCCAGTCCTTTTGGGGATTTTGTTTGTTTGCTTGTTTGATTTAAGGCAACTGTTAGAATTCATTTCACGTTCTAAATCTTTGCGATACATTTTCCAAGGGTTGAGGTTGCACAAGGCTCGTGTTAGCCTAGCTGCCTTCATGCTCGTATCTAGTGGAGAGCGGGATGCTCGCCTTCACAGCCTTTCCCCATGTGTTTTCTGTTTTACTGTTCAAAACAACTCGCTGAAGTATGTGCCCTGTGAATCTCATTTCACGGATTAGGAACCTTTAGGAGGCCTAAAGAGATTAAGGACTGTCCTCGCTCGCAGCCACATAACTCATAAATGCAAACTCAAGTTTGTCTGCTGGAGCTGCAGAGAATGCTCTAATTCTGTTTCTTCTCTGACAAAGTTTTCTGAATTTTAACTTTTATGATACTAGATTCTGACAAGATGGCTTGAATAATGTGTGCTCTTTCCTTTACCATTCTGAATTTCTAAAATGTTTTATCTTTGCGGG